>NW_006439568.1:85587-105319 GCF_000325575.1 Pteropus alecto | reverse complement strand
GATCGTTTACTTAAAAAAGGAACACAGCACAGGGATCCTGCAGAAAGCTCGTTTAGGGAGCGCCTTACCAGGGTCTTTGAAAAAGACATTAGTGCAAACTAGAGAACCACAGCCATTCCTTAAATACTGTGTTTCAGAAAAGTAGTATCAGGGTTCACAAAGGGGGCTGAGAGACTGAAATCCTTTTCTATGGTCTTTTCTGAGGAGGAAGTTAAGCAGATTCACTTAAAGTATCTTTTGAAACAAGCTAAAAAGGTATTGTCGTTAGTGTGTGAAATTCAATGATAAATAGTGAGGGCTCAAAAGGAATTCATAGATAATTTATTGAAATTTTTCTCAGACCCTTTGGCAGGTTTCCAAACAGAAGGATCCTTTCTACAATTTGTACTCTGGGATTTTAGAGATTATTTTTTTCTGAGTGTGATTAAATGTAGTAACTAGTGATTAACAAGTATATCTGAGGGCAGGTTAGATCAAGAGAGTAGTTTCTGAGTGAGTTGAGAAATGATCTGAAAGGGGGACTATTGACATTTTTAGATTTATGGATCATTCTAAATTTTGGGGGGTAGTAGAAATTACCTTTTTGTAAATGGGGAGAAGAGACTCTTTTACAAAGGATCCCATGATCCAAAAGGCAATCACAGATTTTTAAGTTAGGCCGAGTTTAGATCTCACTATGACAGTTTATAGAAAACTAATATACTGAACCAAGTTTAGATTGATGCTAATAAAACAGCACTGCAACTCAACTCCTTTTATTATGATTGCTGTTAATCCGCAGGAAGATTGAATTATATTACTGCTTATTAATGCTGTTAACTACTTCAAAAATATATTAGTAAACATTATGAGATTGCTTTTATCTGCATTTGGCTGTTTAATTACAAGAGTTTTATCTTGTCTTAGTACATGTGAGTTAAAGGCAGTGAAATGAAGTCTTTGACTGAAACATCTCAGAATGTGGGGGAGGGCCAGAGGGAGCTGTGCTATCCTGATAAAGGGTGCCATTTTTTTCCTGTAATTGTGCCTTAAAGTTCTCAGCTTTGTGTTCATTTTGTTTGTTTATTGGAAAACAACCTTCTTATTTTATAACTGCTCTGTGTTGGGGCCGAACATATATCCTATTGTTTGTTGGATAGAATACCCTTTTATTTATGCCTGTCCAGATGGAGAAAACTCAACTGACTGTAAACTGGTTTTCCTTGTGCCTATTCCAGCTGATTAAGGGAGGATGGGTGGGAAGAAGCCCTCTTTTAAATATTCATTACAGGTTAATCTTAAGAAAGATTTTACTCAGCTGGCCCTTAATGTTATTTGATGTCTTTATGTCAGGTATGTAGAATTTAACCTGCTGTATGATCGGGGTACAAAGTTTGGCCTCTTCACTCCAGGATCCAGGATTGAAAGCATCTTGATGTCTTTACCTCTAACTGCCCGGTAGGAATAGATTATTGTAATAATTATTCCCCCACCCCAAACCTCTTAATTCCCACTAATCATGAAGGTTAACATTGCAAATGTCTTAACCTAAAGATTTCACTGGTTTTGATATTGCTGATTTTATAAGAAAATCTCAGTCAAATAAATAAGAAAAATCAAATTTTTTTTAAGGGGTGGCAAGATGAATGGTAGATCTCTGCGTGTGAGAGCAGGGAGAGGACAGAGGGCGAGGGCGAGAGGACAGGGTAGACGGTGGTGTCTAGGGAGCCAGATTAACCTTCCCTACCTGGCAGTTTTCTAGGAAGAGCTACAGGTAAAGCAAATAAATTTGAACATATCAGCTTTTTAAACTTAAATTTATTAGAAATTATTGCACTTGTGAGGAATTGTCTTACTCTCCAGTATGAAGTATTACGTTTGTTTGAAAGTATGAGGGAATCGTTTCGGATGCTTGCCATTCTCTCTGTGCTGCTCTGGTGAGCTTCTATAAAGGTTAAGCGAATCTGTGTGGGGAGTTTTGAAGACATATTTACATTGGTGCTACTGGGTTAATAAAAATCTACAACTGGCTTTGTTGCCTTTAAGAAAGTGAGAATGAGGTGTGTCTAGACTGAAATAGAAATATCAGAGGACAACAAAAATTAACATTGCCTGTTTTATAAGAGCTAGAATTTTTTTTCTCCATGAGTTTAAATGTCCAAATAAGAATGGACTACTGGATGGCATTGACGGTCTGCCTTGTATCATTCTGCTGTCCAGATCTAGCCCTATGAGATTAGTGCCCACTAAGATGTGACTGCCTTCAGAATGGCATTGGCTCTCTCCTTGTTTAACAACTGTTTGGGGATCTCATGTCCTTGGCTAGAAGCTCACGCATATCACCGTTAGGTGTTCCTTCTACTCTAGAGGTGAGATGGGAATAAAAAGTAGAGATGAGTTCCTAAGGCCTCTGGTAGTCTACCTGATCTCTGCTGTCCCCTAATTATAATGCACATTCTAAACTGCAGGTATGGGCAGGTTAGAAATTACTCCCTTGCTCAAGTGAGTAGAATTAACACAGCAGGTCACTTTTAGATTCTTATAGTCTATACCAGCGATCTGCAAACTTAAGACTGCAGGACAAATCCAAGTCCACCTGTGCTAAGCCCTTGAGCTAAGAATGGATTTTACATTTTTAAAGGGTTTATTAAAAACAAAAGAATATGTAAGAGACCATATGTGGCTCCACAAAGCCTAAATATGTAAGAGACCATATGTGGCTCCACAAAGCCTTTATTATGTGGCCTTTATAGGAAAAGTTCATCACCTTTTGGTCTAAACCACTATTTCCCAGACTTCATACTACAGCTTAACCATTTTAACCAAATTTGTATATTTTCTGAGGTGTTATTTACTTTAATTTTATACTTTTTTTTCCTGAGAAAGAATTTATTTTAAAAGGCAAACCAATATTATTGCCATAAGTAGAAGGTAACACATTAAAGTAAATGCATAATCATTAAACTAAAAAACGTTTGCCCATGGATCATCTCAGGTCCTACATGTTATAAAACCTCAGTTTATAGTAAAAATGTATTTTGGCTCTGGGATATTAGTATTAGCCAAAATATGCTCAGGAATTATTAAGAAACTTGATTTCTTTAGCAGAAAGTATTTTTTAAAAGCCCGGTGGGTAAAAGACATATTAGGCACAGGGTAGACCAAGAGGTATAAGACATTTTTTACACTTTTAGAATTTTATTTTTCATTTTTCTTAAGAGATAAGTGTATTGTTTATTATTACATATTTATTATTACATTTTTTGCTTCTGTTTTGGACCTGCACAGATGGGAGTACATGCATTCACCCTCAGAGAACTCCAGAGAAGCTGAAATTCTGGAAGTTCTACGCCATCCAAAGGATTGGGTGCATTGATGCAGGCAGAGCAGCCTTCCTGGGATTTGGGGACCCAGAATGTGTGCTCCATTCCACTGGCTGGCACCGTTGCCACTACGTGGCGGTAGCTACCTGTGTCTTAGAGCCCCGGTCTTCTCCACTCTGGAGTCAGCCTCCTTGGTAGGTGGTGAAATGTGTTTTAAGCACCACAGGTTTCCATTGGATGTTGTCGATGACAGGTGGTGAGATGGCCGTTGTCAGAGTCAATTGGTTGATATAAAACTCATTTATACTTTTAGAATCATTTTATGTGACTGGTTTACAAAATATGACATTGAATTTCCAAGTATTGAGTTAAGGGAATCTAAAGATTATTTGTATCAGGAAACTTCTCATGTTATTTTCATATCATGTTTTTTTAAAGTTTTAGTTTCTCTCACAAAAATCTGTCCTGGAATAAATCTTATTTTCATTAATTCAATGAGGTTGAACTTATTAGTTATTTTAGAAAAGCAACTTGAAATTAAGGTAAAAAAGTTTTATTTTGTGTTTACTGAAAGTGTTTCTTTGATCGTTATCTTTATGTAATTTTCTCTAGAGATGATAGTATTGTAAAATATTTTTTATAAATGTATATATTTAGGAACACTTGAAATTTTCTTAGTCTTTGCATATGTTGCAATTCAGTGATTACCTGTACTCGGTTAACTCTAACATGACATCATTGTTATTTAAATAAGGGACATTAAGTTGTAATTTGATTTTTGTAGAACTGTAATTTGTTAATGTTGAGATTCTCTGCACTTTTGAATGTGAAAGCTTATAACTTTAAATTCTGCTATTTAAAATTTTCTATTCCAGACATTTTTATGTGGAAATTTAAACTAAAAACAGTCCTGGGGATATTATGAATTTGGAAAATGTTTTTCACTTGGGAGGTGATAAACATTTTCCTTCTTTAATTAAAGCAAACAAATGTTATAAGTGTGAGAAACATATTGACATTTTATAAATATATTTTTTTGGCAATATGGACTAATTGAATTATCTTCTTTTTATATTAGAGATTCTGCAACTCTTATATTTGCTCTTAAGAGAAAATTACAACCAAATTCTTAGTATGGCTTCTTTGTTCACATAATAATATGAATATTTTATTTTACTCATAATTATATTGAAGTTTGTAAGGAATAATATTTTCCTACATATTATTAAGCATTGTCTTAAAAAATGTTGAATGTATATGATTGTGTTTGATTCTTTAGGGTTGGAAAATGTATTAATTCTTCAACTTTCTCAACAGATCTGCTGATAAATTTTATGAAATATGATTAAAATTTTTTTCAGGATAATTGATATAGGAATGACAAATATTTCTTAGTACTAAAACTATAGTTTCTCATCCCTAGATATTTTACCCAAGAAAAATATATTTTGCACTCAAATTTTCATAGCAGCTTTATTCACAGTAGCCAAAAATTAGAAACACACAAATGCCCTTCTGCAGGTGAATGAATAAAGAAATTATGATATATCCATATGTTAAACTACTACTTAGTAATGAAAAAGAACAATGATTGATAAACTCAACCACATGATGAATATCAAAACAGCATTTATGCCTAGTGAAAGAAGCCACACAAAAAAGAACACTCACTGTATGATTATATTGTATGTAAACCTAGAAAAGTCAAAACTCTAACAACAGAAAGCAGATCGGTGGTTGCTAGGGAATTGGGCTGGGAAATTGATTGTGAAAGGGAAAAAAAAGAATACTTTCAGATGATGGAAATATTCCATATATTGGTTGTGACAGTGGTTACCAGACTATACATTTATCAAAACTCATTGAACTTGACATTTAAAATCATGGAATTTTATTGTTTATATGATTTATACTTCAACAATGCTGTTTAAAAAACCTGTAATATAAGCATATAGGAACGAGTGTTTATATAAACCTCAGTTTACCTTTTACAATAAGAAGTCCTTTATCATATAGATCCGCTAGTATATTTGTGTTTAGAGCTATTAGGATCTGGGCATTGGACTGAGATAAAATTTTAAAAATATTCTGTGCATGTCAGTTTTTCATATCCTTCAGCAACAATGTATTTCTCCTACAAATGAGATTGTCTGGGATAGGGGGAATAACAGTTGCATAACTCTTGAAAAATAGATAATTCTGCTGTTACTCAAAGTAAATTTTCAAATTCGTGTTGATGTCTATTCTGAATCTACTAAAGGCAGGGGATACCTCCAGATGGCTCGGATCTCTAATTGCTGCTGTCATTCATATGTATGTTAGTGGTCATAAGGGGTGGAAATTTGTGGGGAGGGATGTAAATGTTTTGGAGTAAATTTCTAACCTGCTTTATGTCTATCACTATTCTCTGCCTACCCACCTATTGAACTAAGTGATGAAATAAAAAACTTGTGCATGCTGAAGAGCACCAGATTAGAAGGCCAAATAATCTGTTCCTTTATGACTTATGCTTCCATATGTCTTGCCATTATATTCATCAAGGCTGGAATCATCTGCAGTTGTTTTACTCAAACTTCTGTACCTTGGCTAGGACAACTCAAAGGCTAAACTCATCTTGGACTGTAGACCACGCTGTCTACAGGTGGCTCAGAACTCATTCTAACCAAACAAGGCAGAAGCAGCATGGTTACCTTCTGATTTAGCCCCAGAGGTTATGTAGTGTCACATTCCATTGGTTAAGTGAGTCACTGATGCCTGTTCCAGATTCAAGGGGAAGGGAATTAGACCTTAACTCAGTGGGAGGACTGTCAAAGAATTTGTGGTCATCTTGAAAACCACCATATAGCTTTTTGTACCCAAACCACAAAATCTACTTGAGTCTTTCCCTCTCTCTTTGCCCTAATCAAATCTTGTTGAGTGCCTTTGAAACATTTTTTTGATTTTCTTCCTCTGTCCACTGCCACCACTATACTTTGGTCTCACATTCCCTCTCACCCCAAATTTGAAAATACCCTACCTGCCTCTGACCTCCATTTTTTCCCTTCAGAATTACTTCCCCAAATCCCATTATTACTGCCCTCCCCGAATAGTCTAAGCATTCCCCTTTGTACAGAAAAGATTCTGAACTCACTGGCATTCAAAGAAATCCACCATTTGACCCGACCTCTCTTTTCAGCCTTACCTTCTTCATTTCTCCCCTGCACGTCAGCCTCAGACTACACACTCACCACCGATCATTTTTCTGAACATTCCCTAATTCCCTTCCATCTTGCCTTTGCTCAGGCTGCTGCTGTCTCTGCTTGTAATCACTGATGCTCCTGGAAGGAACCCATCCTTCCATACCAAAGAAACCCTCCTTGGAATCAATCTCTTATAATTTTCTCATTTTACCATTACTATTGCTCTCATCACAGTCTGTGTTCATGAGTCATTCAGTGTATACTACACTTATTACAAAATATTTAAGGTAGGTTTTTTTCTTATTTATAATGCCTGCTACCTGTGAATGATCTGTTAACCTTTGTCTTCAACACTTTTGCAGTGTATTGCACCAAAGTTTAGAATTGTTTGGCTTTATAATCGTCTTATTCCTAGTCTGTGAAGACACAAATTCCTAGTATACATCTCTTAAAAGCCCATTTAGTAATTGTTTTCAGAAGTGTATTATCCCTGCCATAAGTATTGTGGATTTGAAATCTCACATTTAAACATTTGATCTTTTTACCAGAGAAACACATGTAAAATTCCAATTTCATGATAAACCAAAGTTACCACATTTAAGTTGGTGAAGCTTAGACATTTAGAAATGGCTTGACTAAATCCTGAATTTGGTATTGTTACCTGAAACCAAGTCATAGGTTGTACAATATTAAGCCCCACAGACCTGATTCATAGGTGTTTCAATACCAGTTACACACTAGCATATACCAGTAGAGCAAGGTAATTAAACTGCATTTATCTTCCAGTCAATGTACTTGGTTTGGGTTCTAGACATTAAACTCATCAGTATTTTAAAGAATCCTTCACCTATTCCCATTCAGACTTTGACACATTTGAACATAAAACTTGGCATAATTCATCATGGTTTCCATTAGTTTAATTAATTTCAATGACACAAATATAGTCACTTGGTTTTGTAGTCATTTAGAGTTGAAACATCAATTCTCTCATGGATCCATTTGCTTATGAAATGGTTGGGGAGGGATCAAATTAAGTTCACAAAGTTGTGCCAGTTGAATGCCTCTATTATTTAACAGCAAGTGGATAACACATTTATAAATAAAAGTCTTCATAGTGATCTATGCTGAGGTCTGGTCAAAGTTGTTTCTATTTTCTGATTTGGTGAAGCACCCTGAGGCTTTTAGAATGTTCCATGTCTGCTGCTTGGCATCCTTCTAACCATAGTTATAATATGCAAAATTTCAACCCAGCTTATCAATTTCTTATAGTTCAAGTTGAAGTTTATTAAAAATGATTCCGTAGCTATCCTCAAAGAACATTTTAAATAATATACACATCAGTACAAATAAACTTACTACTGATAAAAATGGTTTTAATTCTTTAATGTTTATTTGATTTGATAAGCTATTCAACATGTGAATATTTCTAGAAAATAAGGACCTACTTTTAAGCTTTTCTTCCCTCTCCCCTACCATTTTAGTAATGCGAGGAGATATGGTATCTCCCTTGTAACAGCAAAAAACAGCCTTCTCAGATGACACTCTAGCATGTGGAACAGAGACAAGCCATTTCTGCTGTGCCAGATCAGAATTTCTGACACAGAACCTGCGAGCATGATAAAATGTTTGCTGTTTTAGGTTACTAAATCAGAGTGGCTTATTAAACAGCAATAGATAACTAGAACAGGTTAGATGCCCTTAAAAAAGAAGAGCAGTTTCGATGAGCTTGACATGACTGCAAGCTCTCTATGCCAGTATTTTGAGATGTGAATTTAAAGCTCATAAGTTCAGTCTAGAAACATATTTGCCAGTTATTTGTGTAAAGGTGATAAATGAAAAAGTAGGTGAGCCATCTGAGGAAATGCAGGCAGTATGATAAGTATGATAAGAAACGAGAGTCAAAGACTGGACTGGGAGCATAAAAATGAGCACAGAAAGAGGTGTCAGGGAAGGAGGCCAAGAAGCAGCTTACTGAACAAATGGACATGGAAAGGGACAAGCTGAGTGTGATTGTAATAAGGGTTAAAGCATACAAAGCTGTGTTTCTACATATAGGAGAAGCTATTTATTAAAGTAACATATGTCCTACGTAATATTTTGATAAATCAGGTATTAAGTTCGGATTTTAGAAATGATCCTAGTCCCTAAATTACCAAGGTATTCTTACGTACTAAAATTTAGGTAATAAAATGATCTCCAGTTTTTCTCAAATTGTGTTTAAATATGAAATTCTTTAAAGGACCAGTAGGTGGCGCACACTTGCTCTATAAAATCTGATCCTGGATTCGCAACCCCCACCCCCACCGCCTTACGGGCTGGGTGGGAGTGGAGGATGAGAAAGTGAGAAGTGAACAAGGAGGGAGAGAGAAGAGGAGAGAGAGAAGGGGGTTGGAATAGAAGTGGAGAAAAGGCCAGAAAAAAAGAATGGGGAAGCAGGAAAGGAGAGAAGATGAGAGAACGGTTTGAGGTCTCTCCTCCATTGAATTATGGTATTGTTGGAGAGATTATCTAAAGGAGTTATTATATATTTAATCAAGCACACTTTAATTTGACTATGATGTTTATATCGCGAATGTCAAATGGCTTATGTTTCATTTCTCTATTACGGAGAGAGATTCTGAAGTCGGTAATATTTATAATCCCAATAATGTTGAATGTTTAAAGCAGGGGTCTTCATCTGAGTTCCTAGGGAGTTCCTGAACTGTGAGTTGCCTGAAATCATGAGAAAAAGTGTGCATTTTTTTTAGAGTCCATAATGTTAATTTGACTCTCAAAAGATGCATGATCCTGAAAAGACTGAGGACTTTTCCCCCATCTAAATTGGGAGTGGGTATATTTCCTAGGGGGTGCATGTGATAACTCAATGATGAAACGTAAGGAAATATTTTTATCCTTTCAAAAGTTCTGTTTTTGTGTGTAATAATTTGTCCATAATAATTAGTACATTAATAGATATATTCAATTCACAAATAAGGATTTGAGAGGGGGGTACAAAATTAGCACAATCAAAAAATTTCAAAACTTACTTTTCCAAATAAGTAGTGTACATTTTTATACTTATGAGGACTAAAAATGAAAGAGAAATCAGAAAGAATATCTTGATAAAGAAATCATAATAATAAAGCTGAACTTCTTACCTCTGGATGATAATACAGAGGAAATGATAATATGCTAATTTCTCATTGGTTTTAGAGGGAACAATAGATATTGTCTAAAGAAATGGAGAACTAGATGTTAAAAAAAGATGTAATAATAGAGATATTTGCAAGAATAGAAATATAAACCAGAATTATCCACAAAACTCACAAACTATATCGAGTGAAAAAAAACAACCTGTAGAATAATGCATATAGTATGATTTTTTTTGTATAAAATTCAAAAGATGCAAAACTAGGTCATAGACTATTTTTAGGTGATAAAATTCTAGTAGAAACCAATGACAAACACAAATTCAGGTAAGTGGGGAGGACTGAGGTGGGACTTACAGAGAGCTTTAAAGTTCTTAGCAGTGTTTCATTTCTTGAGCTGGATTCTGGTACACACGTGGCCATTTCAGCATTTCAATATATCAATAAGATATTTCTTAATATCCTACTCATTTTCTAAATGTTAATATATTAAACATTTAATTATAAACCTTTTAAGCTAGGAGCAGAAAAACTCTGTTACCTACATGTACCTCTGTACATCCTGATGTGTGTTTCTTTAAAAAAATCAAATATTTTTTTCCCTAACATTTAAATTAATGCTATACTTTGTGGAAATTTTGGAAAATTAGCGAAAATATCAAGAAGAAAATAACCATCACATTTCATACCACCACTCAGAAATAACTATAACCACTCAATATTTTGGTGAATTTCTTTGTAACTCTTTCGTGCATATATGAGTATAGTTAAATCATACTGTGCATATAATTTCATATGCTGATTCCTGCCCTCCGCCCCCCCTCCCCCAACTTTATATCGTAAGCATTTCCCTCTGTTATTTAAAACCTTCAAAGACAGAGGACAGGCTGGGACTGAAAATAGAGGGTGTCTTGAAAATGAACTACTTACTAGGGGCTCTACACCATCGCCAACTCTTTTCCTCCAAAGGACTGTGGCCTCCAGATGGCCAGGAGATTTAAGGGTTCCTTTCTAGAAAACTATTTTCTAGAAACATCCTAGAGAAAAAAAAAGTACTTTACCACTGGGAGCTTTGGTGTTTTCACAAGATGATTAGCTCTTTCATTTGCTTCCCCTCATCCCTTTCCACCACGAGAGCTTCCAGTGTAATTTTTAGTGCCTCTTTAAATGAATGGGTCATTAGATATTTGAGGAAAATCCCCAAATATGAGAGAGAGAGATAAGAAAATCAACAACAGGCAGACCTCCAGTTAATATCCTCAAACAGATAAGGGATAAAACTTATTATTTAGAAATATGGAGGAATATAAAAAGGGGATAGACCTAGTAGATTTAAAAGTGGTTGTTTTTGGAGAGCAGGACTGAGAGTGGATTAGAAATGGGACAGAGAATTGCTGTTTTTAATAAGTCTTT
Source organism: Pteropus alecto (assembly GCF_000325575.1). NCBI lineage: Eukaryota > Metazoa > Chordata > Mammalia > Chiroptera > Pteropodidae > Pteropus > Pteropus alecto. The sequence continues at coordinate 94,297 of NW_006439568.1, read as the reverse complement.
ACTACTGTTTGATTTTTTTTAACTGTAAGCATTTATTAGATTAATAAAAATATTCAAAAGTAAAGGCCATGGATTTTTAAAGGTCTCAAAACTGTTTTCATTATGCATATTTTTCTATCATATAGGTGTTTTTCTAAAATCAGAAAGAAATTTCCATTGTTACCATTAATTTCTTACTTGAGTTGCCATTACTTTATCACTGTTTTTAAAAACCTCTTCCTGTTTTTAACCTTTTTGTTAAGATTAATTAAATTTAGATTATCTTCTAACTAGTTCTAACTATAAGATATCACAGATGCTCAGAGAAAAGAGTTAACATCGCAATAATTCTTCAAGATTCATAGAACTTCTTGTGTGGCACTCAGGGATCTTTCTATGCTAATAAGTAAAATTATTGTTCATGAAATTCAAATCGTATAGTCATGATTTCATACACATCAAGGTACATGGGGAAGGCATTTCAGAGGGTGAGTGCTGGACAATGTCCCAGATATGTGGCCTCTTCAAAGTTCTTGTTTGGGAGTTTAGAAGTTACATTGAAATCAATGACCATTTAACAACTTGATCATTTTCTGGGGTTATATCTTCTAAACATAGCAGCCCTTTGGCTTGACTACAAAGGCATCTCATGAGTTATAGAGGAATTTGAACATATTTGTGTTTGTGAAGAAAGAAACCTAAAAAAACAAAAACAAAAAACAACAAAACAAAACAAAAAAAGCACACATTTCAGTTTTATAGCTCTATGTTTTCTTCCAATGATAATTTAGTAACAACTCGAAGGGCTTGCTACCAGTGGCTGAAAAACCTCAGCATGGCTTGGAAATCACCAGAATAGGGAAATGAAAGGAAAATTACCCAATTAAAGAACAAAAACCCACAACTCTTTACTGTTCTCCCTTGATCCCCACCAAATTAGAGGAAGTTCAGTGGTGTTGAACTTCCCGGTGTTGGGAGAAAATATCTGGCTTCCTCCCTGGACTATCACTCAATCTATGTGCTACCACTGCAGTGTCATTAATTAATTAATGGTCAGATTGGTGTGAGATACAACCCAGGTGAGCAAAGAGATAAACTCGAAAGATATTTTCTGTTTAGGAAAAATGGAGCACAAAATGAAGATTACTTATTCCTGAAATCATTAGGCTTTCTCTCAAGGCCAGGTTCTTATGTGGGCAGGTAGGGTGGAGTCCTCTCATTCTTATTCTACTTTTGTGGTGTGACTTTCTGAGTTCGCTGTTGTTTGTTCCTCATACTTTTTTAGTGTCTTGCAATAATCTTAGATAAAGTTAGAAATAGATGAACTCTTATTGACATAGCATGAACTTGGACCCACATTTTTATTAATTGAAAACATTTTAGAGTTAGAAGTATATACATTTTGAAAATTGTATACAAAGACAACATAGTATCATGTTTTAATTCTATGTCTTATCCTTGAACCCTTTAATTTTTTCTCATTAGAAAACATTTTTAATTATATAATTCTCATAAAAATTTAGTTGAGCATACTAACACAATACTCATTCTCTCTTTTTTGTAACAATTTTTTTGCGTGGAGTTTTTGGTTCTTGCTTACATGTCTGTAGTTGGATGTTTTATCCTCTGGATTAATTTCAAAACTTTCTTTTCTGTTACTAAAATACTTTTCTTTGCACATACACTTGGACTTCTATTGCATATCTTTTTAAATTCCATGTCATTTGTCCATTATATCCCCTCATCATTTTTTTCCTTAGCTTTGGGTAATTCATATGTCCCTTCCTTATATGGGAAAATCTAAATCTAGTTTACACAATTGCTTCAAATGATAAGAAGCTACTTATTTATTTATACTTCTAACTTATCATAAAAAGGGATTAAAGTGATTTATAATAACATAAAATATAATGAGATGAATTCAATTAAAAGTAAGAAAAGTTAGCAAAGGAAAACTAATCCTGGGAAATTAAGAAGAAATCAAAAGTGAGACCAGTACCCAAATGCTTGCCAAACAAAGCCACAGTTTAGTTTGGTGCTACATCACTGGTTTTTGTTCATCAGCTTCTCCTTGTAGCTTTCGACAGGGAAAGCACGAACAAAAATGAAATAGAAATAAAACAAATAAGTCTCAACACAAAAAATATTATAGGCTGATACTCAAACGAGTTTGTATTGTCACCCCTTTTTCTTCTTTAACCAGGCACCGGAGGACCCTTAGATGCATAAAATTCAATTCTGAAAACTTAGAATATTCGCATAGGTTCTGAGCTCAAATCTCAGATCGGTCACAGGGAACATCACACAGATTCTACTCGTAAGTTACCTTATTGTAAAATGCAATGAGTAATATATTTCTCTCAAAATTACTGTGATAAGTAATTGAGATAATGTATTGGAAAGAGTTCTATAAACTGTTAAGTGCTGTCTGGACATTAGCTATTTAGTAAATCAGTTAATGCCATACCAAAGACATTAAAACAAGTGATCAGGTATTTCATAAGTAGAAAACTACTCAAATGATTAGCCAACACTTTAAAAGTGGGAAGAAAAGTAGACAAGATTAGTCAAGAAGAAGAATTTAGTCATTTGCACAGTATGCTTGCTCTCCTCCCAGTGGAAAATATAAATGTGCATGTATGTTTATATTAAATAAACAGACACATCAGTAAGTTGCTTTTCACTCTGGTCAACACCAAAAATAATTATTTTTGAAGCTAAGAAATTTGAGTATTCTGATGGAGGAACTTAGCCAGAAAAGTGAAAAACAATTGAATGATAGGTATATTTACACATATATCAAAATATTAAACACCTATTTTTATATGTGTATGTGTTTTATTTGGGAAGAAAATAACATGTTACCCTCTGTGCATTTTAATTCTTTTTGACTTCTCACCTATTTAACTTTTCGATCCTTTTATTTCCTTTGTGGTCAAGTGTACATCACAGACTGCCTTAGCTTAGCTGAAAACATCACACTTGTGACAGAATTTTAAAGTATACCACATCAAAAGTGGACAAGAGAATTCATTTCCTGACCCTGCTCAGGCCTCACCCTGAGAGTGCACCCCACTAACAGCAACAGCTCCCACTTATAATCACCTCACCCCACTTTGAATCCAGGCATATTTAGTATCTGTAATTCTTCATCTGTTTCTCACATACCACTCAGCAACATTATGTATTTCTTTGTAAATTTAGATTTACACTTAAATCCTCCATTTTCCCTCACACCAGCTAACGCCAATTAGGCATTTACTATGTGCCAGGCAGTGTTCTAAAATTACATGAGTTAACTTATTCAAAATTTGAAATAGTCTTCTAAGAGAGATACTATTATTCCCATTGCATAGATGAGGAAAACTGAGGTCAATGGATGAAGTACTGCTCAACATCACAGAGCCAAGTGTCCAGCCACAAGTAGTCTGGCTCCGAGGCTGCTCGTGGAATCCCTGAGTCAGGAATGCACAATAGGAGTCAAGACCTTGCCTCACAGCTCAGGTACCTCCAGCACCTACCCATGATTTGCATTCAGTATTCACTTGACCACAAAGGAAATAAAAGGATCGAAAAGTTAAATGTCTTGTAAATGTCTTGTGCTTATTGCTCTGTGAAAACAAATCATATTGTTAGGAAAAAAATTTTTTTAAAGTCTAAGGAACTTTTTACTATTCTACTAATGCTATTTTTATGTGTGTTTTCCTTATCTTTTTCCTATAATAAATTAAAAGTTTTAGATTAAGCTGACTTGTAATGAGTGCAGAATCAAGAATGTTAATGATATTGATGTTTTTCTGGCCTGAGTTTTTTCTAAGTATCAACTTGTGGTTTGGTGACATAACTATAGAAACATGGATAGAAACTCCCTATTATGCAACAAACCACTTCCTTTGTCTGTTTATTTATTTATCTGCAGTGTTTTAGCTAAACATTTCTCCACTTGTAGGGTCATATAATTGCAACTGTCTCACTACAATGGAGCATAAATATCAGATACTGAAAAGCATGGACTTGGTGGCCAGATTTAGAAGTTAGGATCTTATGTAAATAATAAGACTTCATTAGAGTGGTTGAAAGGATTACCTATGTTAATATATGTAAAACACTTAAAGCAGTTCTAAGCACATAATAAGTGCTTTTACAGTGATTATTGTTATCATTAAACTCCCACAATCTTAGGAAATATAGTTAGTCCAGTCTTCTGCAATCAGAATCTTCAACTCAATTCAACCTGAAGGATAGCAAAGTGAAGCCTCTATTCTCATTAAGAAAACCAGAGTTTAGATTTGGAAAGAAACCCAACTGTGTGTCACTTACTCACATTTCTCCACACTATACCGAACAGGTGGTAACTATGATTCTGCTTGAACATTTCCAGTTATGGGGAGCTTACTTCCTCTCAAGAAGTTTCATCTCATGATCAGATTAACTTTGAATAAGCTTATACTGAATTTATATTCTATATTGAACAGAAATTTACCCTTCTGAATTATATAAATGTCTAACCACTATGCTGTACACATGAAACGAATATAAAATAATATTGAATGTCAACTCTAATTGAAAAGTTAAAATTTAAAAGAAAAGAAATGTACCTTTCTGTAGATTCCATATACTGGTTCCAGTGGTAGATCAGCAAAGCAGTGATTTTCCAGTTTCTTGAGCAGAAGTGCTTTAAGAATCCTTAAAAGTGTTTGATTAAAATTTTATTTTTGAAAAATATAGTTTTGAATTATTTGTTAGAACTGAAATTCCAAAAAAAATGTACGTAATATTCTTGGGAAGATTGCTTAGTTTCTCCAATTCTTAGCTTTTTAATCTGTTAAATGGGTATAATTAGTAAATGAATAATAAGCACTCAATAAATATTAGCTGCGTCTTTAGAATTATTATTATTGTATTATTGGCATTTTGATAAAACTATTAGGGGCTTCCTTAAAGCTCTGTGATTCTATTTTGCTCTTGCTTGCTGCAGACAGTTCTCAGCTGTACTCTTCCTCAACCCAGTGGAGGACTTCTCCCAAGGGTAAAAACCCCAAAGTTGGCCTTTTAATAAAGTGAGCATAAGCTTTCCTGGGTTGACATCTTCACACTAATCCATCAAGACTGATCACTCAAATCCCAGCAGCTACAGTCTCTGAAGATTTTCCAAGGCAGGTGTTCATGTGCCCCTTATTTCCTGGTAGCGAGGATCCACTGGAGCTGAGTTTCGCTAACACCAAGGTGCTGACAGGCCGTCCATGGTTGTATGACCCTGTGTAACGGCTGCCCACTGCAAACCCTGCCGTTCCTGCACAGTCTCAGCTGCCAGACTCTCCAGAGAACCTCGTAGCCTCAGAATAGGGAGAAATCCATCATGACAGATTGCTACTTTGCAGAGGCTGGAGACCTGGAGACTAGGGAGACTTGGTAGCACTTAATCCTCCCTTAGTCCTCAGTTCAGAAAACTGTCTTATGTTTCTCCTGTTTATCCACTCAGCTCTTCTGAGCCTGAGAGAGAGTGAGGAGGAAGTCAGGCTGAGGTTGGCTAAAATGACACCCTCTTTGGGCTATCTGTCTGTAAATATCTGTGGAGTGTATTTTAAACTAGTTTTAAAAATTATAAATGTTTATCATAAAATTTTTTCAAACACTACTAGTATAAGTATAGAACATAAAAAGTTATGTATCTCTAACTAGTATAACCCCAATTCCACTGCCCATGACAGATCTCCTTATAAATTGTTACAGAAATTTCATGTGCTCTTATGCATATAATTATTCATATGTGCCTATTTTTTTAAATAAGAAAACCAAGGAAATCTTCTAATAAACATGTAAATATGTGCTTCACATACTTTATTATATATTTTGGGCATTTTTCTGTAGCAGCATGTATAGGTTGCTTTCTTCTTTTCAATGGTTCTACAACATTTTAGTAAGTTAAAAATTTTATTTAACTGGTAACTTATTAATGAATATTGAGGGTATTTTTTGTTGGTTTTGTTATTCTCAACTGTGATAACCAGCCTCAAAAGATGGCCTCCAGTGAGCCTCATCTCCTGGTATTTATGCTCTTGTGTGTTCCCTTCCCTCTTTAAATTGTGCTGACCTGTGTAATATGAAGATATTGTGGAAATGGTGATGTATGACTTCCAGGACTAAGTCATGAAAAGCACTGAGGTTTTTGCCTTGCTCTGTCTTACATCACTCACTCTTGTGGAAGCCAGTTACATGTTATGGGGACACCCCAATAGTTTTACTTGAGTGAGAGTTCCGTGGGGTGAGGAGCCGAGACCTTCTGCAACCTGTTAGCCACAAGAGTGTGTCATTTTGGAATGGGATCTTCTAACCCCAGACAGATTTTCAAACAACTGTGACCTCTGACAACACCTCGATTACAGTTTCATGACACACTTACCCAACTAAGCTGTTCTCCAACTGCTGTGACATGGAAACTACATGAGATGATCTTTATTATAACTTTAAGCCTTTAAGTTTTGGGGTGTTTTCCTAAGCAGCAATAGGTAACTGTTACACAAATGATAACCATCCATATCTGCTCATTTTCATGAGACTATGAAAGCCTATAAAACAAATTCTTAGAAATAATATTACTGAGTTGAAAAGAGAGTTTTAAATTTCATTTAATAATGTCAAATTTAATTTAACAGTGTCCCATAGTGAATGAATGGGCTTCCCACATCTACCTAAACTATGCAGTTCACCTTAGATTTTTGTCACTTTATCGATTTAAAAAATATTTCTTTCTTTTTCAGTTTGGATTTCTTAGTTATGCATGAGGTTGAGCATTTTTTTCCACATACTTATTGGCCAGTTACATGTATATTTCTGTCAATTAATGTCTTTTACTCAACTTTATATTGAATTACTCACATTTTTCCTATTAATTTGTTAGAGCTCTTAATATAAGAAGAAAATTAGCCCTTTTAAAAATATGTATACATATTTTCCACCATTTTGAAATTTTATTTTAACATTACTTATGGATTGTTTTTCAGAGTAGAAGATTTTTTACTTCTTGTAGTAAACTATTTAAAAATATTTTGGCTTTTACAGAAAACTTTCTCTACCACATGTAAAATAAGCTATTAACCTTCTGGTTAATAGCTTATGTGCTTTTTTTTCCTACCAGCAGTGGTGACTGGAAAATTAGATCTCAAAAAACAAAAACAAAAGCCTCAATTTGTAGTAGTACCAATTTCTAAAGTGTAAACACTCCCACCTACCCAACTACAAGCTATCAATGTGACTTCATTAAATACAGTTAGCTAGGAAAAGATATGCACAATTGGCTTTCACCAGCTGGTATATGCCAGCTCTAGCACATCAATGCACCAGAAATGTATTTTGACATAAGGGATGAGAGGGACCCAGTTTCTTTTGTTTATGACTTTTCCCCCTCAAAATGGAAAATTCATTTTTTCTATACCAAAGTGCTCAACTTTATCATATTCATATTTCCTAATGTATTTGGGTCTATTTCTGTACCCTGTATTCTATTTTAATTATTATCTATTCCAGCACACAAACAGTTTTAATTACTAAAGTTTTATAATACAATACCTCTTAATATCTGGCAAGACTAGCCCTCTTTGATAGTCTTCTTTTCCAGAGTTTTTTCTTGCTCTCTTCATATATCGCTCTTACAGATGTGGCATTGATTAAAAAGGTTTATACCTTTGCACTGGTCATTTAAAAAATTTAAACCTATAAATGCACACAACTAAAAGTGTGCTAGGACAATGTTTACATGACCATGCTCTTGGCAAGAATCAGGAACGCTTTTCAGTAAATACTTTCCTCATAAACCGATACTCAGTTGGATAAAAGCAATTGGACATACAACTTGGTCATATTTTGATAAGATTTTGACAGAGGGTGGTAATGCTGACTGTACATTTTAGATGTGTGTCAACCTTTATATTTATGCTTAAAAATGCAAGCAAGTTGTTAGTGCCCTTCAATACTTCTGATTCAGTTTAATGGAGTAGATTGCAATGTGAGTTATTTCAAAGGACTATTTGCAAATATTTATTATTATGAATTGGATTTTTTCCTCAATGTCATTAAACCAAATAAAAGTAAAATTAGACTGGATGCTGCCAGCTGAGATGCATATAAGATTATAACTTTTATTAAAATAGCTAAACTTTCATTCTAACATTAATTTATATCAATTACATTCTTAATATATTATGTGTATAAATGTAAGCTTTTGTTTCAATATAGTTTTTCAATGTTAAAAAAATGTTTGAAATCTACTAAGCTGAGTTTTCAGCAAGATGTGGGGATGGGTGGGGCAGAGAGAGGTGTGTGTCTGACACATTTATTAAGTTGCTAGAGTTACTTTTTAGTTCTTCAATTCCCCCTCCCACATCACCCGCATACCTTGGGTACTAAGTGCCCTCATCTATGCTTTTAGTTTGATTGCTTTCTATTCTAATTTTCATTCCCTTCCCTGCCCCCACTATCAGAAACTGATTTCATAGTATAAAGAGCAGTGGTTGCTTGGAGTTAGGGTGAAGGCATGGAGGAATAGGCAGAACACAGAGGATTTTTAGGGCAGTGAAACTACTCTGTATGATACTATAATAGTGGATAGCTATCATTATACATTTGTCCAAACCCATAATATACACAACACCAAGAGTGAACCCTAATGTAAACTATGGGTTTGGGGTGATAATAATGCATTAATGTATGTTAATCAATTGTAATGAATGTA
>NW_006439568.1:53277-85304 GCF_000325575.1 Pteropus alecto | reverse complement strand
GAGTATATGGGAAGGCTGTGCCTTCCACTCATTTTTTCTGTGAACCTAAACTGCTTTAAAAAATAAAGTTTATTTAAAAAATTGATCTCAGACCCTTTGTGATACTAACATGCAAATGACTAGTGAAAGATTAAATTGCTACTTCTTCCAAGGGCCTTTGTGTTTTAACAGGGATCGAAGCTGTAAAGCTGATAAGCTAAAGCTTCGGTCTGGCTGCAGGTGGATGTGAAAGTTTATGGCGATCACAGCCTTCTCATGAATCATAAGGAGAGGAGGGGAGCAGAGATGAAAGGCAAGAGGTAAAACGAAAGAGCAGAAGAATTGAGAGCACAAGATTTGTGTTCTGATTGTGACTCCATCACTTCCTGGCTGAGTTATCTTGAGAACTCCCTGACACTAGTTTTTCTCACCTGAATTAGAAGCCTGAAAATAAGAGCAACCTATTGTACTTTAATGAAGATAAATTGAGATAATATATGAGGATATGCTTCATTGATTGAAGTAATTTAAATGTGGATTATTTGTCACAAAGAACGCAAATGTGCTTTTGAAACATTAGGCTCCAGATTGACAGTGGGCCTGGTCTGTCTGGATTCCATCAGTTTTTCTCTCCTTTTCCATGCACTCAGTGTCTCTACTTTCTCATCCCTAAAATTAGGATAACAATATTTACTTCTCCGGGTCTTTTTAAGGATTAAAACAGATACTCTTGTATTTAGAAAAGTGTCTGTGGCTCCCCACTTCCATCCCAGTAAGTGCTCAACAAAGGATGTTGCTTTTGCTGCTATTTTCTTCCCAAATCCGTGCAGAAAGACATTAGTGTCTGGCCATGAAGTTCAGCTCAATCAAAACTCATGTTTCATTGCCCCAGGAAAAGAGAAACCCTGATTCCCTATGACTTCTCTTAAGGCATTTATCACTTTCTACCTCCCTCTGCTTGCTGCTCCCATTGCTCGCTCCTCAACCCTTTGGGTGTGTATGTGGCTTTTGCCCCCACCCTGCTATTAAAATTGGACCTGTTTTAGAGGAAGTAAAAAATAAAGGGTTCTTTGGACAGTTAAAAGGGAAGTGATGTATTTAGAAAGGGAGAGAATTTTTAAAACACAGAACAGCAATCAATTCTATTTTAACTTAACAATATGTAGTTTAGAGGATCACTGTAGGTAAGAACTAGAATAATCCTAATTATTTGTGACTTTCAATATATTTCTGAAGAAGATGTTTATTCTTTCTTCATGTTTGTATTTTCAGTTGCTACCTGTCTTCTTAGATAGAAATAACTGCCTTTCTACAAAGCTGCTGGGTTTCTCTGGGAGTGGGGAGGTTCTAAACCTTGCGTGTGATTGCTTTCTTCAGTTTAGTAAAGAGATCAGTCACCAAGTCACTCTTTGCTCTCCATTGATGACTGCCACCTCTCATTTTCACAAGAAATGACAAAACAAATGAGTCAGCTTGTAGGACCCTCCAAGAATGGCACGCGATGCTCATTTTAACCTCAATCTTACCAGTAGCTGAAGAGATTTTACAAAAAGCCAGAAACTGTTCTTCCAGAAATCAGGCATACATCTGGCTTCCATCTCTTTTTTTTCTATTTGCCTCTTATTTCCAGATTTCACTTAACTTTTTTAAAACACCAAAGTATGATTTCTAGTTTGAATACAAAAAAGCAGTGATATATAGTAAGTGCCTGTGATCTTCCCATTAAGGTAAGATTCTACATAATTATGTGTTAAGAGAAGATATTTTAAATAGTAGAAGTGGGTGAGTATGTTTACTTTCTTAATTATCTGTCACCTCCTAATCAGCAAATATAATATTGGAAAGATCTTTTTTGCTTATGCTGCATTGTTGGTTTTCTTTTCTTCCTGAAATAAATTTTGTTTCAGTGACTGTTTTCATAACTGGTGTTAGTTCTCTCCTGTGTTGTTTTTCTACTTCATTTTTTAAAATTACAATAATTTTTGTTTTAAGTACTTAGAATCATGCATAAAATAAAATAATTCTTAAATAATAGGAGAAAAACAAAATATAAGACCAAGAAATTCTAAATGAAATCCAAATCTAAACTACTTTTTAAATCAGCTTTGTAAATAATTACTTGTTTATAAAGGAGGTGGCAATTTATGTGGTGGGAGGGTGAAAAGGATTTTGGTTTCTTTGAACTTTTAATGTTGTTTCTGTATGTATATCCTCTAGAAAGAAAGCAAACCAATAGCATTTGGAGATTGTTTACTCACTGTTCATCATATTACATGAGCATTCTTTCTTGTTTGCAAGAATTCAGTGTACTATCATCAGACTGGATAAAGTGAGGCTGTGGAAATAAGTACTTTGGGCAGCAGAAGAGTTAAAGTTGGTGCAAAAGAAAACTTTGATTTTAGACTGATTTTAGCCCAGTCCACAGAATAGAAAAAGTCAACTCTTTGGCCAAAGCATCCTTCTTTAAAAAAAATAAAAGAATTTTAATCAAGCGAACCTATAAGACTTGTCAGAATGTTTATTTTTATCTGCATATACACATTCTTTATAATCACTCAGATCAAAGGTTTGGATTAGGTAGCATTATGCGTATTTGAGTAAAACAATAGCCATGAAAAAATGTCATAAGATTATAAGAAATGCCAAAAAAATGTTATAAGATTATAAGAAATGCCAAATTGGGCCAGATCTATGATCCACCCACCCTAATCCCACCTGTTTCAGACTGATTCTGGAGTAATATGCATAGTGTGACCTGAGCTTATAAACAATGCCAATAACAGTGCCTGGCAAATGTTTGGCTTCGTAATGATTAACATTTGTTGAATAAATGAGTGAGCCATAAAATCAACCATCATATATATAATTATCTACATTCCCTCGAAGCCAATCTTAGTTTGTGTTACTTATTGTATATGACAAATTTTTTGTTTAAACTGTCTTGCTCTATTTTTCAAATTACCTGTCTTCAGTATCAAGAAAGGTGTCTTTTCTTCCCAACTTTGATTTTCCATGATTTAATTTGATTAGTCTTAAAGCATAAGGTAGAAAAGAAATATCTCCCTAGTTGATGTACTCCCTGCCTCAGCTGAACCCAGTTTCACTTAGGAGTAGACAAACTCTGGCTTAGGCTGCAAACAACAACCCTGTAAGAAAACAAACTGTTTACCAGGGTATTTATAGCATGGCCTACCTGAAAGATAAATGTTAATTAGATATAAGTACTCCTTAATACTAGGGATGTTACAAGATTAACAGGAGCAGATAAGAAAGGGAGGCTGATTTATAAGTAATGATGGCAGAAGGTTAATTACACGGGAGTAGCTATTATTATGTGGTAATGATTTATTGCAATAGACCCTAACAAGGCTTTTATAGTATAGGTTAATAACATTTTGCAAGGCCTGGAGGAACTAAAAGAGGAAGAAAGCAGAAGCTAATTCCTTTGGCCAACAGAGAATTTGTTCACAGAGACACTTACTACCATATTTTACAATTTCCAGGAACTAAAAATGGTTGATTAGTCACATCTGTTGTGAATATGGGACTGAGAGTGGAAGCATTTTGCCTTATATTTGCTACCTTAGGTTAGATGTTGCAGAGAACTTGGCTTATTCTTTTGGGTAGAAATGCAATTAAGAATATAGGTCCAACTGGGGGTTTTTAATAAAGAAATATACCAGATAAAGCAGGATGCAGTAAAAAGGTCTCAGATTGAAATAGCTCTATGGTACAACTGTAGAAGTCTGGCCCAAATAGACTTCTGAAATAATGCTGGGCATTTAAGAGAGGGCTCTAGAGTGACTTCCCTCAAGTTTCAAATCTAGGAGTTTGACCGTGGGTTAAGTATATTCACAGTGAGTGTACCCAAAGAAAAACCAGTCTCTCATGTATTTAATTAGAAAGGATAACAAGTAGCAAACTTTTAGAACTTTTTTATTTTTTTTTGTCAATTCTTAAATATCTGAAAGAGGAGCATATTCTGGAAATAAGGAATCATTTTAGATTTGTATACTTACCACCTACCCACACCAGGAAGTCTGCACTGCTTTGAGAATGCATTGGTAAAAGAATTTTCTTTCTCTTGTTTCTCCTCAGTAAGGATACACTTTCAATAGATTAGAGACATTAATGGAATTACTTCAGGAAGTGCTTCAGCCAGCAAGGATTGAGACGTTTTGCATAATGCTTTGTATTGGTTTCAAGGGTATTTATTCCCCTGACCCATTCTCTGTGGGTTTGCTGGCAGCCCTCTCTAGAGATGTTTAGAGAGGGCTACACAACTCTTGTTTTGGGTTCTGGCAATTGTTCCCACTCCTATTGCTTTTGGACATAGATACAAGCTTCGTTGTTACCAACCCCAGGCTACTATATTATCCCTTGTGATCTCCCATTATTAAGAATCCCCCTTAAATTAGCATAATTTTGGCAAATCATCTTTTCTCTCCTGGGATCCTGATATATCACTTAATATCATGAATGTGTGAAGTAAGAGTTTTGTGCAATCTGAGAGAGAAAGGGAGAGCGAGAGAGAAAGAGAAAGAGAGAGAGAGTCTGCCAAGGAATCACCCCACTTGTCCACTTGTGATAGGGCTTTGGACTCAAACTTGATAGATTATGGAGCACAGAAAGTGGGCCAGGTAGAGTGAGTGACACCAAGGTCTGCTTGTCTAAGGGGACCCACTGCCTGGGAATGGCTTGGTCTGCTGCAGTTGGAAGTCTTAATTCTCTATTTCCATGTTAGGATTGTTTAATACTGTAACACTTTCCTTAGGATCTACCACAAAAACCCTCTACTTTCCTTTGGTAATGTTACTGTCTTCTCAGTGAGGGTTCTTCTTTTTGTTCTTATGATTAACCTAAGTTAAAAAAATAAAAATAAACTGGCATTTTAAAAAAAATAAATTCTTATATATATAAAAAAAGATTAACCTAAGTTGTGAGATCATTGCAGCATCTATGCCCTATTCCCTTGTGAATTTAGAGTCAAACTTACAGGATTTTCAAGTTGCAAGGGTCATTTGAAGCCATGTAGTACAATTTCCTCCTTTCACACGTAAGAAACTTAGGCCTCTTTAACCAGATGATAAAGGCCCTTACGCAAAGCCCCATAGACAGTAGTTACTACCAATGCCAGATCCCACGAAATCCCCAGCCCTATTTTCCCCAGTCTAATCTTTCTGTCCAGAGACTTTGGACTTGACACATGCCATTACTCAGATTAGAGGCCTGAGAAGGAAACGCCTCTGTGGGGGAGTTTTACAGAATGAATGAGAAGAGAACACAATACAAAAAAGAGAAAATGTTTTTAACTCCTGCGGGAATTTTCTGAGGTATGCTTTCAGGACTGTGTTTTACCAGGAATCCTACATCAATCTAGCCACCAAAATGTTCTGACATTTTTTTAAAAAATAGGGAGAACATTTCCAGCAGATAGTCAAAGGTTGGGGTCTTGCATGAGGCAGGTAGTACAAGAAAGCAGTTTACTTCCTCCCTCTGCTTGCTTTAGTCCTAGCCAGTAAATGAGGGCCTTAGGGTGGCTTAGAGGCTAGTGTGCTCAGGGCTGAGCTGGGCTCAAGCTTCTACCTGTTGCTGAGAATAGTCCTCTGAGTGAAGCCAGTAAATGTAGGTTTGCTATCATTCTTTGGATCCCAGGAATATTCATTGTAATTAAAATTTATTCTTAATGTTAACATGTGGCAAGCTCAGAGGCAGATTATATCCTGTGAACTCTTCATTAAAAGAGATGATTTCTTAACCGTTTGAAATGAAAATTGATACTTCTGAAATGATATTTTCATCAGTTTAATTCTATCATCTTTGTATTTTTATGTTATAGGGTTCTTCTATGTATAAATTTCTACTAAGTTCTAACAGGAGATCTCGAGATTTGATAAGCTTTTAGAAGTAGGCAGAAAAAAGTATGGGACAGCTGCTTTTAGTAATTTGAATGTTTAGAGGGACATACTTTCATACAGTGTATTAGTTTCCCGGGGCTGCTGTAACAAAGTACAGCAAACTGAGCAGCTTAAAACAACAGAAACTTATTGTCTGTTCTGGAGACCAGAACTCTGAAAGCAAGGTGCCAGCAAGGTCATGCTCTCCTGAAGGCTCTAGGGAAAGGTCTGTTCTGAGTCTCTCTCCTAGTTTTTAGTAGCTTCAGGCATTCCTTGGCTTTTAGACAGCCATCTTCTCCCTGTGTCCCTTCACACTATGTTCCCTCTGTGTATGTCTGGGTCCAAATTTTTCTCTTTTAAAAGGACATCAATCATATTGGAATAGAGTCTGCCTTAATGATTTCATTTTAACTTGATTGCCTCTGTAAAGACTCTATTTTCAAAAAAGACACTTTCTAAAGTGTTAGGGGTAGGATTTCTATATATCTTTTGGGGGGAGGGGTCCACAATTCAACCTATAATACAGTCTATTGAAACTGTGACTAGCACTACTCAAGGTTTCTGAGCAACTCAAAACCAAATGTTCTGACTGGGACTCTTCCCCAGCTCATCCCAGGCCCATCTTGGCTTGGCGTGCTGCTAATCACAAATGAGGATACAACAGTTTGTTTAGAATTAGTGGTCTTGAGGTGTGTGCTGATTGGGCTTGCTATTTTCCATCTGCCCTTTCTGAGTCTCATGTGCAAGCAAGACACTGCTCAAGAAGTAAAAACAATAGTGCACATGTCCTATAATCTAAGTTATAAGATTGTGGCCTCAGGCAGAGCTGGGAGGGTTGAAAAATCACAAAGCAAAAATGATTGCACATTTTGGGGAATTTGGTTATAAAATAGACAACTTTGTGTTTTGTAATTATTATATTCTTACCTAAAGTTGCTAATGATGAAGCATCCTCCTTTCTTTAAAAATTACCTAACAATAATGATAAAAATAATTCCTGATTCTAACTCTGTGAAAATGATGTTCGACATTTCAAAAAAGTTTTATATGACTAAATACAATAAGATACAAAAATTATAATATTATTTAAAGGACTCTGGAGGCATTTTAATTCAGTTAACCTTATTCAAGTGTATAGAAATGTTTGCTTTTTCAGACCTGTAAAATCAAAAACATTGGATTTGCAAAATGACACAAATATCTCAATGTAATTAAAACTCTGTTTGCCATTTTATAACTATCACCAAAGCAGCCCTAGTGCTACTATGTTTACTGCTACCAATACTGACCTATTACTACTTAATAATAACAGCAGATTTTATTGAGCCCATATTCTGTGCCAGGTACTGTTTCAAGTGCACTGCCATGTTTTGACTATTTTCACTTCCAGCAACTCAGTGAGGTAGATACCATTATCTATAATTTAAAAAACCGAAGCACAGAGCCTAAAGTTACACAGTAAGTGGCAAAGCCAGAATTCACATCTGGACTCAGAGCTCTCACTCTTAATTACTTTGAAAAAATCTTCTAGGGAAATACCTTCCAACGTCTGTGACCCAGAATACCAGTTTTATTAAAAGTTCCTTAAAAAAGAGAAAAAGTTTATGTAGTTAAATACATTTGGGGACTATTGCAAACGATAATCTCTTTGTATAGATTCATATTGTATGCTTTATTAAAAGTTGTGAGTATTTTCCCCCAAAAGAAACCTATATTACAGAATGTAAAATTGGAATTTCAACCAGGTATCAAGATAAAATAAATGCAAAATTCCTGAGTAGGTTGCTAAGTCACTGTATGCAGACTATACAAGTATACTATTTAGGAACCTACTCCACAACTCTTAGATTCTTTCAGAGACCAGAGGTGAGATTTTCTTAGGAGAAACTAGTATCTGTGTTCAGGGGCCCCAGCCTTTTCCACCTGGGAAAGTTGCTACCTCTTACACCAAGCCCAGTGAGCAAGGGCTTCAGTGGGACTACTTGCAGAGTTTAATGTATGTTTCCATATGTTAAGGACACTGCAGACTAAAGTTAATTCCTTCCTGGGATATGTAGTTGTAAAAGTTGGCTCCCTAGCACTTTAATGGCCAAACTAGGAGCTTGCTGCTGCATGGGGGTAAACAGTCTCATTGCTCCCCATGGACAAGGGGTAATAACTGGTGTGGAGCCTCCCATCTGATGGACTAGGGACTAAAGGGGGGCAGACATCCTCGGAGAATAAGGAGTATCACTCAAGTCTTGAGAGTTGATACTGGAGAGGCCCCCTATGATGGGGAATGTTCAAAGAACCCCTAAACTTGGCTCATATGAGTCACCTTCACCATCTGACATGCCCAAAGAATATGAACCCAGTAAAGTAAGGACTATAAATCCCCTTACCTCCTCTCCTTGCCCTCACCTAGGGTTGGCAGATAAAATGCGAGGTGCTAAGTTAAGTTTGAATTTCAGATGAACAATGAACTCTTTTTATTATATGTATATCTCATGCAATATTTGGGACATACTTGTATTTAAAATTATTTGCTATTTTTCTGAAATTCAAATTTAAATAGGCATTTTTATCTACAAAACTGTCACCCTTACCCCACCCCACATTTCTTGTAGCAATTGGTGAGTAGGTGAATGGTGAAGGGAAGGAAAGAACAGATGTATTCAGTTGTCTGAATTAAGGCTTTGTTTTCTAATTTAAAGCTTTTCCCAGAGAATAAGTAGAAAAATAGACCTGCCAGACTTTTCAGGAAGAGGCAGGAGATGATTGCCCTACTGAATAAATTTGAAAAGGATTGGATAAGAATAAAAAATAATAATTACATTTTGAGCATACCGCAAATCTTTGTTAGATGATCCAGGTCTATCTATCTGATTTTGTTTAGTAAGCTGTCATTCCTCGGGACCATAAAAACTGCTAACTTCTCTTGGCACTTGTGCTTTTCAGAACACATTCTTGGAAATTCTATTTGATTTAACTAAAGGGCTGTACTGGAGAATTTTGGCAAAACTTTGCTGAGAAACCAGTGTATGGGTGCAAACCCAGTTTCAAGTAAAAGAAACCCCGACTCAATTGTGCTTAAGCAACAAAAGATATGCTTAGGTTCAGATAACTGGAAAGTACAGACATAGGGAGGACTTCAGGGTCAGTTGATATAGCAGCTCAGTCATGTCAGCAAGGACATGGGTTTTTTGTTTTGTTTTGTTTTGTTTTGTTTTGTTTTGTTTTGTGTTGTTACTCTGGCTTTTCTCTTTACTGTCAACAATGTTAATTTTGTTCCAAGACTGGCTCTCTTACTGTTAATAAGGTGGTTGCAAGTTTCAATAGGACCTAGTTGGGGAGAGAGCTATGCTGTCCCTACATTCCAAATAGCCTGATTGGCTGGTCATATGTTCACCCTGTGGTGACTGTGGCAGGGGATGGAAGGTACTAAGGACCTGAAGTATATCAAGGCTTCTCCATGGAGCTGAGAGGGGGTTCAATTTTTACCAAAACACATGAGCTGTGTGGGAATGAGCAGATAGATGATTGCCTAGGGGTGGGAATAGAGCGTGAAAATGGATGCTGGGTCCATCAACAAATGTCCAGCATAGCTGGGAATTTAAGTCTCTGCCATTGACTGCATGGAGGGGATAATACTCAAAACTTGATGCCCTCATGGGCACCAACCAATCTGAAAAGACACTACTGTCAATATAGGAGCCTGGCATCCAAAGGACTCTTGCTTGCAAAGTGTTGATCCTTTAGTTGCTTGATGTCAAAAGGTCCAGGAGCTCCTAGGGAAGGTGACAGAAGGTCATGATAGGTGGGTACTCACAGGACTCAGGACAGTGGCTATATGCCAGTGGAAACAGGATTATATCATTATCTTAGCATTATTTATAGTTATACCCATGTGTACCAGCGTTTTGATTTAACACACACACACACACACACACACACACGTGCACGCACACACACACACACACGTACATGTACACCCAAAGGATTTCTGCTTCTGAATAAGGCTCTTCACTTAATTACCTGATTTGAAAAATGAGCGAGTTGAATTAGATGATTTTACAATTTCTTTGATAGCAACATTTGTGTTGCAGTCTATAAAAATTTATATAAATAAACCTTTACTCCTCTCATGCACATTGTGATATGTCTGCATTAAATAGAATATTGTAAACAGTAGTTATGCATATTTAAACGCAGAGAACCAAATTTCCACTTGAAATTTGGCACATTAAATTTAACTGAATTTAAGTCTAAGTTTAACAAGATCTTTACGCTGAAATTTTCAAATGCATTATTTCTTATGACCATGAGGGTTTCTGGTTGTTTTTCATTTCCTTTTTGCAGTAAAACAACCGAAAATACAACCATTTAATATCTTAAAAACCTTTAATTCTGTTTTGACCTTAATGGAAAGCAGAGAGACACAAAAACAGAAATGCCTAAATATACGTTAGAGTTAAGATGAGGGCTGCAAATTCATCTGAAGATGGTTCAGTGGCTGAAGTAATCCATTCACAGCAGCTATTCACTGTTGGCAGGATAACCCAAAGATGGCGGGATGGATTGGGTTGCAATAGCGGTCCCAACGTCATTCCCCTCTCCCACTGCGTCAGTGCCCTCACAGGGCAGAGCTGAAGTGCGGCTAGAGAACATGAATCTTTCCCTGGGGCTGCGCGTCTGCCTGCTCCAACACTCTCTGGGAAGCTTTCCCAACCTCTTAGGTTCTCAGCTAGCTAGTCATCTGAGATACAAAATATCACAGGGGAGGAAAAACTTTTCTTAAATTAAGTGGGAAATCAGCAACAACGATGATGCTGTTTTCCGTCTCCCATCCCCTTCCTTGTCCTCCCTACTCTGCCCACCCGCCTAAGCCCCCAAACAGTTGATTTTTCCAGAGGACAGTGTTGTAGGCACCAGAATTATAGGCAAGAAGGAAGAATATTATATGTTTATTTTTTTCTACATAGAGACATGATGTTTTGAATTTGAGGTCTGTCAGATGGAGCATTTTAAACACTTGTACATCTATACAATATTTGGAATTTTTTTATTTTTTTATTTTTATTATTATTTTTTTTAGCACTTTAAGTCATCAGAAATGTCAAAGTCAAGAATGGCTTTGACTTACAAAGAGAGAACTTTTTGCCTATGGCTAGCATCTTCTATCTTCAGAGCAAAATCATGACGGTGCATCCTTAGGTTCCTCCCTACCTCTTCATATGTAATTTCTGATAGAGTTATATGTATATACACATCTGCATTAATTAACCCACATGAAAAAATTTGCTTACAAAAAAATCCCAAAAAACAAAAAACTTTACTTACAGAGATTCTAAGAACAGACATAGGTGTATCACAGGGATAGGAACTTATTGTCTTACCCTTTTAAAGGTGTTTTCTGTTACAGCACTAGCTAGAGCTAAATAATACATGTATTATATAATGCTTTGAATAAAAATAGTTCTCAAGGATAATTTATAAAATTTCCTTCCCAGAGGCTAAAATAAATCTATTAACCATGAATGAGGACCCTGGATCTTTGAGTCTGCATATGTATATATTATGCCTAAAATATAAGGCCATATGTCATTTATATATACTCCAACAACAACTTGATAAATCTTAAGTCTCTACGATTAAATTATTTTAAATCAAAATTTATTTTAAAAATACGTATATGTATGTTAGTGTTTGTGCATACAAGATTAATAAATATGGAAACAAAACAAACATTGCTTTCATGACCTATATAAATTAGCTCATTTATTTAATCCTCAATAACCCAAGGAAAATAGTGTTATCTTCATTTTACAGGTGAGAAAACTGAGGCAGAGAATGTTAATAGCTTGTCCAAGATCACAGACTTTACTAGTGGTTCGTTGTTATGGTTTCCAACTCAGATTTTTCTGGTTCTAAAGCCACCGTGTTTTCCACTACATCATACTTTGGGTTTTTACTCCATTATTTTAAGGCATTCCTCACTTTAATTTTCCAGGGAAGGGGGAGAAAGCCTGGAAATAGTAGAAAGGTATAAATAGATAGAACTCTAATATAGCTATGATATTAGTCATCACTATAGTACTAAGAATTATTAACTTTACCTAAAGCGTCATTGAGGGCTTTTCTTAAACCAGCTAATCAAGATACTTCTCAAAGGCATATTTTTACAATTCTCTGCTTAATATATGACTTCTGCAGTACAAAAATGTGTAAAACACTTGTCATTCCATTACATGGCATGCTCCATCTTTGACATATCTAAAAGAAAACATTTCCTAGAAGGATTCTGAACTCTCAGAAAATGTATAGTCTATGGCTATTAGGGTTTTTTGTAGTTCCATGCAAATTTTAGGATTTTTTTTGGTACTATTTCTGTGAAAAATGCCGTTGAGATCTTGATAAGGATTGCATTGAATCTGTGGATTGCTTTAGGTAACATGGGCATTTTAACAATTAACATGTTAATTCTTCTAATCCACGGATGGAAGAATTGAGCATGGAATATCTTTTCATTTTTTGTATCTTCTTCAATTTCTTTCAACAATGTCTTATAGTTTTCAGTGTATGGGTCTTTCACCTCCTTGGTTAAATTTATGTCTAGGTATGTTATTTTATATTGTTACAATTGTAAATGGGATTGTAATGTTAGCTCAGTAAAAAAAAAGTCACATAATAATAACTTACTTAAATAACTATCATTGATCAACAATAAACATTGCAAAAGAGAAAAAAATTCTCTCAGAAAAAAATCTTTTTTTCTTCATGTGTTAGTTCAGGTTTGCAGAAAAGCAGACCTCAACATAGGAGTAAGCAAGAGATTTATGGAGAGAGGGAGCAAGAGAGGGTAGGGAGAGCCCCTCAGACTAAGATGATAGTCTGACACCTATGGAAAAAGAGAAATAGGAAGAAGGATTGGATAGGTTTTTTTGCAGGTTGGTTTATGGATTAAATTAAGTATAATAATATGTGTGAACCATTTAACAATTCCTTTAACTGAATGAATACTATATAAACATAGATTTTTATTCTTAACTTCCATTTAAAAAAATTATTGCAATGAGAACTATAGATACTTATTACAGGTCACCTGCCCTGTGCATTTTTCTTGGTAATAGGGCTGTACTGTTACAATGGAAAATCAACATCAGGCCAGTGGTCCTCCTTCCTTACAAGTTGAGTAAAAAACTTCAGACATCCTCAAAGCTAGAAAACTTTCTAGGTAAATTCAAGTGAGAGAAAAAATGTTAAAATTCGACTTTCTTTCTTGTATGACTGCTCAAATAAAAAATTCGTTACTTTTATTTCAGAAAATTTTCACTTGGAAATATTTGCACTTTTCTAGAAATATCATGTTATTTACAAATATTATAGATATCATTCTGAGTAAATGGTAAAACTCATAGTTAACTATTATCTTATCCATTCAATTCTAATTGAAAAGTCGAAGTATTTAAAAATAAGTTAAAAACTGCATCTATATACAAAAACTAGACCAATCTTTGACCTAATGGATAAACCAGTTTAGTAAAAGTAAATCTGAAGCTTTGAACAAAACAATGATCCTCTGCATTCAAATATGATTTGATTTTTTATTTGATAAGGTTTTTTCCAAAGTTAAATCATTCCAAAGTTATGGATATTAGATTTAAAATTGAAGATGACATTTAAAAAATGGCAATTTTGACTTTAGAAGGTGAGGCAAAATTGTACTGAAATATTAATACTTTTTATGCCACATGTGACATTTATTTCTGTATTCTTTATTTTAAAAAAGAAACATTAATTATGGAAAATGCAAAATATTCATAAAAATAGAAAAATAAAATCAAATTAAAAGTTAATTTTTCTTTGGTTCTACCTAAGATAATTATTGTTAATATTTTAATTCACTCCCTTAGTAAAGCAAGCTAGAGTAATTATTCATTGATATTAAAAAATAAATAACACATTTAGTACTTGAATAGCAAGCTCTCTTATTCTTGTTATGTTTGTTCCCTTTTCTCCTTGACTGTGAGTCATTAATTATTAACCTTATTATAATCTTACTTCATAAGATTCTTAACTTCTCCTCAAAATGCTGCATAGAAAATATTATTTCTTATTTAAAGTAAATTTAAATCAAGTTTTTAACTATGTTTGAGACAGTTTATAATGTTCCTATTTGAGAAACCTCTATGTTTCTTAAAACTACACTTAGGAATTTCTATTAAAATTAGGAAGTCATTTATACAAAAATACCTTCTAAAAAATGTTAACAAAGCTCCAGAAAGTAAATTACTGAATTTCTTCTGCATGCAGACAGCACAGCTTCTTGTCATAACAACAGCATTTAATAAGAAAGATGATGGAAGTTTGACCTCTCGATACTGGTTTAGGGTGCATAGCCTGTAAGCACACCGTCTATAGGGTGAGCTTTGGCATTAGATTTACTTTTTCTTCTTGTTATAGGAATAGTATAATCTGTGACTAGAAAAATTTTGAGGGATAAAGAAAATGAGACTATGATTCTTACTTAGTTTGTATGTGCTCTTTAAAAAAAAAAAAGTTTTCTTATGAGGGCCACTGTCATAGTGCTATTATCTTTTAATGTGGTATTGGGTGTGAAGGGGAGCGAAATAGAAAACTGTCCATTTCTTATATGCAATATACATTTGATTGTCTAGATAAAGGTTTATAGTGACCACCCGAAGGGATAGAAGATATCATTTCTGATAGATCACAATTAAGAGGTTATGTTACAGGAAAAAATGTTACAAGAAAATATTTTTCTTTTGAAAAAAAATTGTATTTTCAATAAAATGGACTTCCTCTGTCCTCAAGTAACATCTTCTATTAGTCATGAATAGGCAAAGGATTTTGTGATTTTGAGATATTTGCATCGGAAAAAATAAGAAATATAGTGTGAATTTGAGAAATTATTGGAGAGAGGGAGAGCAGGGTTGGGGAAAGAGAGAGAAGGAGGGAGGGAGGGAGAGACGGGGCGCGGGGAGAGAGAGAGAGAGAGAAAGAGAGAGAGAGAATAAACTGAACCCAGGAACATTTGTGGTGTTAACAGAATCTATTAAAGAATCTGGGAAGCAGAGAAAAAAATGGAGTGAAGAAAAAAAGCTAAGCATTGGAATCATATAGGCCTGGGTTTAATTGAAATCAGAGTTTCATTTTTAGTTCAGTTCATTAAGAGTTATGTGAAATATGACTTCTTGAATCCTTTTTTATCTAGAAAATGGAATTGTTTCTCAACTCATTTATCAAGCTCTTAACATATACCAGACACTGTCACATTCTTTATACTCTCACTTTAATTGGTGAGAGCTTCCACTGTCTATGCCAAATATAACTGTCCCCATTTCAAAGAGAGAAATAGATTCAGGAAAGCTGAGAAACTTATTCACCCTCCATAAATAATAAATGGCAAATTTGGGTCTGTGTTCTTTAGCCACAATGTTATACTACCTTCCTAGTGGTAGCAACTATATCATAATGAGTATTATAAACTAATGATTTAAACATTTTATATCATGGTATTTGAATTAGCTCTTTTGTGGTACTGTTCTTTTCAGGCAGTACCAGAAAGAGACTCTTAACTGGTATAGTGTTTTTCATAGTCTTTATGGAGTTTATCTTCCAATCAATTATTTGACTCATAATGCTGTTCTGGCTTCCAGAACAGTCATATAAATTGTCATCTAATATGGAATATAGGCTTGGAGTTTCTGAAAAGACATCATATTCTGGCACTTGCTGAAAGAACTCTTGACTATCACATTTATAATTGGGAATCACTATTTTTTATTACAAATCATATTGGATTTTCATTAAGAAAATTCTTCCATTTAAATGGGAAATCAAGGGCACAGAGAGAAAGAGCTGAATAAGGAATCAAGTAAAAGTTACTGTATCACTTATTTCTCTTATCATAAGATAGCTAAAATTACCTAAAAAGTTACCTAAAAAGTTAAAGTTTGTATCTGTCCAGTTTTCCCAACACTGTTTATTGAAGAGACTGTCATTTCTCCATTGTATATTCTTGCCTCCCTTGTCATAGGTTAATTGACCATATATAAGTGAGGGTTTATTTCTGGGCTTTCTATTCTGTTCCGTTGATCCATGTGTCTGCTTTTATGCCAATCTCATGCTGTTTGGATTACTTTAGCTTTGTAATACAGCTTGAAATCTAGGAGTGTGATACCTCCAACTTTGTTCTTTCTTTCTCAAGATTGCTTTGGCTATTCAGGGTTTGTCATGGTTCTGTATAAATTTTAGGATTACTTTTTCTAATTCTGAGGACTGTCATTGGTATTTTGATAGATATTGCACTGAATCTGTAGATTGCTTTGGGTGGTATGGACAATTTCATGATATTAATCCTAATCTCTGAGCACAGTATATCCTTCCATTTATTTGTATCCTCTTCAATTTCTTTCTTCAGTGTCATAGTTTTCAGAATACAGGTCTTTCACCTCCTTGCTTAAATTTATTTCTAGGTATTTTATTCTTTTCGATGCTATTGTAAACAGGAATAGTTTTCTTAATTTCTCCTTCTGTTCATTATTAGTGTATAGAAATACGACTTCTGTATAGTGATTTTGTATCCTTATAATTTACTGAATTCATTTATTACAGCAGGATGGACTTGACTTTAAGAGTATTATCCTAAGTGAAAGAAGTCAGACAGAGAAAGACAAATATATGATTTCACTTATATATGAAAAAGCAAAATAAACAAACAAACAAACGAAATAAAAACAGACTCATAGAAGGAGAGATCAAACTGATAGTTGCCAGAGAGAAGGGGAATGGGAGGGATAGGTGAAGAGGTGAAAAGGAATATAGTCAACAATATTGTGATAACTTTGCACGATGACAGATGATTACTAGCCACTATTTTTATTTTGTGTACTTTATTTAAAAGTACAGCTTTTTTTTTTTACTATAAAATAAATGCATATTCTTTTTGGAAAATACAGGTAATAATAAAAGTAAAAGTCACTTGCAACCTCAGTACCCAGTGATGAACGTTTTGTTGTAAGTGTTCTAGTATTTTTGTATTCTTACATAAATGAAATAGTCACAAACATGATTATCCTGTAGATACTGTTTTGTAGTCTGCTTTTTCACTTAATTTCATTTAATTTATTATAAGATTTTTCCATGTCAGTACATGGTACAATATTTTTAAAGGCTACATAGTTGTCCATTGTAAAAATGTATAGAAACCTTAATTTATTTGGTCAATTTTCTATTAGTGGTCATTTAGGTCATTTTTAGTTTTCTACTTTTGCAAACAATGCAGCAATAGAAATGCATGTACTTATTTCTTTGCAGGTGGCCATACTTACATTACAGGGTTTAAGTCCTAGAAGTAAAATTACTTTTCAGATACATTTCTAAATTTCTCTAGAAGGGTTAATCAAATTATACTCAATAGTTCAACTAGTCTCCTGACACTCCAAACCTCCATTCCTGGTCAATTTTAATATTTAATGTTTAAATCTTTGCCAAATTTAATATATAAAAATTATATTTTGTTATTTTAATTTGGCCATCTTTGATTATTTATCATGCTAAATGTTTTCATCAGTTTACTGGCAGTATTTTTTCTATGTTTGAGTTATAGAAGCAAAATTACTGTGATTTCAAATTCTAAAGATTGTATGTTATGCAGTGTTGCATTGACTTTTTTCAATTCTTTATTAACTTTCTAATTTTAAACTACTTTTATTAATACACGCAAGTCAGGTCTGAACAGCTTTGTTCATTGCATGAACATCTTTTTCATTAGAAACGTAGTAGCCATTTCCACCCACCTTCAATTCTTCTGAATCTATATTTTCTGCTTTAAACCTGAAACCACAGGCCAAGTTTCATTTCTCATTTATCACTTCTCCACCTGAGTTGTCAGTTTTGCTTTTCGTCTAAATTGAGGGTAAGAGAGAGGGCATCTCATTAAATCACTATCCTTGGGCAAGATTTGAGTAGAGCTTTATACTTTGTGTATCTTCTTTAGTTTATCGTTTGAAAATAAATTAAAATCTACTATTGTTCAAGATGTGTTCTTGTGTTTAAAATAATCTTTTACACCTAAGAATCTTTAAGGACAATGGAATTATTTTCACTTGAGGATGCCAGTGTGAACGTTTCTTTAAGGAAATGTGACAATAGGTAGGAAATAACCATGTCAAAGTGGCAGTTACATGAAGTGACTTATATGTAAACTAAGTATGGGATTTCCCTAAACATTGGATAAGATCAAAGAAAGTGATTTGACTTGAAATTTTCTTTTTATCCATCAAGCTCTTTTTGGGTGTCAGTACTTTATTCTTTGGTTCAAAAAATAAGTAACTCTGGGTACCATAAACTTCATGAAGAAACAAGATCTACATCTGCCTCTTAAAATTCTACAGCGTTTAGTATCATATATTCAGTAGTTGATTGTGGAACAAGCTATTTGTTCAACCTTTTATTAGGGAATTTTAATACATTTATGTTTTTATTATAAATGTTGATATTTATGCCATTTTATTTTCAATTTTGTATTTATTATATCTTTGCTTTTTGAAAATTCTTCCTTGTATTCTGTCAAGTACTTTAGTCTGAATATTAGCAACAAGATTCAATAGATGCTTATCAGCTGCATTTGTACACCATGTGTTTTTGTATTTTGTGAGCGGCTGCAATATACCTGTTTCTGGATCTATCAGTTATAACAGAGTCCATCAGTTATAATAAAAAAATTATTGTTGTCATAGTGCATTATATACATTAGACACATTGCATTCAGAGTTTGATGTTTGAGATATTGACTATTTTCAAGGAACTCCACAGATCTATGGCATCAAAGGCATAAAATTAAACCAGTGACTTATGCTGCAATGAGGAGTGCGTGACTTAATTAGCTGGTCAGGCCAACACCCAGGATTGACATCTCAGATATGCTTTATTTTCCACATATCATGCAGTAGCTCTGAAGTTACACTTTACTAAATTTGCAGGGAGTAAAATACATGCTATACTGAATTTGCAAATTTAGGGATTTATGAAGATTTTGCAATAGTTAGTTCTTTAATACTATACTTAATTAGTTAACATATTTAAATACTTAAATACTGTCTATAAGGAAGAGCAGGGTTGCTTGCTGAAGATTCTGCCACAGAAAATTTTTAAAAAATTAAAAATTGTCTTTCATCACAAATAATTTTTGATGAACAAATTTTGTTTGATCTAAGACTATCACAAGAATAGCTGTATCTTCTGCTTTGTATACAATTACAAGCAAATGGGAAAGTACACTTATAAAACACAGATCATAAAGTATTCTAAAAAAGAGAACAATTTATATTTTATTTTAAACTAATAGTAATATGGAAATGACATCTTTCTAATCAGGATTAATAGGAAATTTAAAATTGTTAAATTTCCCATCAGTGTCGACAAATATGAAGTACTCATAGACAAAGGCTAACTCTCATTCGCATGGGAGTGATAGAAAACTATCTAATTTTTAAATTTTAGTTAGCAAATAAGAGAATCACTGAATAACATCAGATTGATGGTAACTTTTACCTGGTCTGTAGAGATATAAAAATAATATGAACATTATATAATAAATCTTTTAAACGGACTATTTGCCTAAGTTAACCACAATTTGATTGAACCACATGTGGCCAACTCAAAGAAGTTCCACTGTAATTTTATAGTATCTTTGTATCTTAGAAATTTGGTGTTCATATACGTAAACAAGTAATTTTTTAGTTTAATAATGTCTGCCAACTAATAGAATACTTCCTTCCGCCTTTAGATTAAAAAGTGGACATTGTATGTGAGTTTATATTTCATTATGATTTAACTTGTCCTAAGAACCTTTACTTTATTAACAGTTGGATACACTGGATACTTAAAGTAGGTTGTTTTTTTTTTAATGCTGTAGGTTAATTTTAGAATGCAATTCCTACTTATCAAATACATTTAGGAAATATAGCTCTATTAAGGAAATGACAAAGATAACAAGAGATGAGAGTAATTCATCCTAAGGTGGATTTTTATATCTGCAGTATAAAATCAAGTCACTGGTACTGTTGTTTTTCCCTGTACACTTATATGTAAAGTCCAGTAATAATTGTTTACTCATTGAATTGATAAAAATAAAGAATGTTGACTCAAAGAAAAGAACTTAAAATAAGAACAAGCATTTGCAAGAGACAATCTAATCCATACCAACCTCTGTGGTAGGCAAAATCTAGTAAACATTTACAAATATTCTGGTAGTTAGAATTATCCTCCTTTTACTCTGGATAGCACTAGCCTTTCTTATGAGGCTAGAGACATCATCTTGCTAGCAGGCTACACCAATGGTTCTTTTAGAGATAAACTTGTAATTTTTTTTAATATTGCTTGACTTTTGTGAATGAGCTCTGCAGGAAAACGGGCTTACTGTTCTCTGTGGCACACATATTGACAAGTCATTTCTAACCTCTGAGATACAAGGGGGAATAGAGAATGATTTGAGGAGTCAAGATGAATCATAGAGGAAGATTTCTTTCACTCAGCTTACCATCATACTGTGCATTTCTTTATCTATTTAAAAATTACCTTGTGACCTCTAGTAATCGTCTACTCTCAGTCACGCACATAAATGAGACTGTTATTCTCACTTAGTGTTATTCTCATTCAAAAGTAATTTTGACTTTTAGAGGACAAATTAAGGTATTCCCAGGAATATCAGGTTAGTTTTAATCTTTAAATATGGCCTAAATGGAGCAAATGTGTGTTTGTGATTGTGTGTGTCTTGAGTATATCTATTTTAAAATTAATTATAAGTTATCGAACATCTTTAATGGAATGATTTTCTGTGGTAAGTTCAAGAAAAGTTATTTGAGAAATGCTTGGGAGATTGCTATTCTTTTACATTTTTTCAGTAACATCCCAGCAATAGCTTTGGACTGCTTCAAAAATTATAGTGAGTAATGTTAATCTGCAGTGATTTCCTTATAAATTTAGTCTTATTAAATTTTAGTTTGTTTTTCTAACTTTGTATGTAACTGGCAAGGCATGATTGTATTCAGATGTCAGATTAATTTTCTATAAATTTGTGGCAATATGTGTTGATTTGTTTTGTAATAACATTAAATTACCACAAAGTAGCCCTCGGAGTAGTTTAATTGAGATAAATATCTTGAAAAGATTTGTCTTAAGAACTTTCACTTTATTAACAGTTTGTCTATGTTATAAAATGTCTATGTTTCTAGATATATCTGTATCTATGTATGTATATACAAATAGCATTTGTTCATATTAAAAATGTGGAAATATTATGGTTCAAAAATATGCAAAATGAGACCTAACCAAATAATTTATCATAAAACTTTTAATGCTATCATAATGTAAATTACATTTCATTTCATGCTAGAGAAATCCGTATATGATATAATAACATACCAACTTAATCAAGTTTTGAATTTTTTTCACCGAGAGTTATGCTATATGTAAAATTATATCTAGTTTTCCTTCCATCTTTGGTACATTATGAATATAAAATACATTAAGATTTTCTTAAATGCATAAAATTAGTGTGTCTATTTAAAGTAATAAAAAGTACAACAATAATTTTTTTCAATGTTATTTCAAATATCCTTAGCAAAAACTGAAGGGATAAAACAGAAGTAAAATAGATTTTTAATATTTTTTAATTGAGAGCCATTGTCATTTGATATTTTAGTTTGGAAATTTTAAAGCTACATTCAGTAATTAATAATAGAAACCCAATTGCTTTATATAATAACCTTTTACTCATTTAAAAAAACCATTGTATTTATTAGTCTTGTAATATTCTTGAGAATTCCATAGATATAGTTATTACCAACTATGTGTAAGTATGAAAGATTAAAATGATTTGCTCAATGTCCGAACATTAAGGATAAAGTTAAACCTAATAACTTGGCTTTTCTCATTTCTTGACAAATACCTTAGCTAAGTGATTGGGCTATTTTTTAAAGGTAACATTTCTCAAAGACAATGATTTTTGTGAACAGTAATAGTGCTTTTGTTGATTTATTTTATTTTATTATAATTATTATTTTTTGATTTGTTTTAAAAAAGTGAATGTCTTCTACCCTCTATATTTTGTTTTTGTTTAAACTTTGGAAATCTAATTATTCTGAATTCAGTTTTGAAGTATTTCTTGCAGCTTTATCTCTTATGATTTAGATGGTCATTTTTTTCTATATCAATGATAAATCACTCAAAGGCAGAACATTAATATTAATGTGTTGTTAGAAATTAATACAACATAGAATACTTTTATAAGGACATTACACTTTTATTTAATAAAAGTTTAAGAGGAATTAACAGATTAACCAATTTATAAAACCAAAAACTATATTTCAACTTCTAAATGGATTATAAGATAAGAAGATGCTCGATATTTGAGATGTCTCCTAATGTGAAAGATACATAAAATGAATTTGAATTAGTCTCTGAAAAAATTCTAAGCTTTCTCTGATTTTCAAAACAAATAGAATTAAAAAAGTAATTCACTTGAGTCACTAGTTAGTGTAAAAACGTAACCCACTTTCTCTTGAATCAAAAGATATTTACAATAGTATGTTTGCTGCTGCAAAGCCTTTTGTGGTTACTCCTAATTACATGTTTTTCACTTCAAAGTCTTATAAGGCATATTAGGTACAAATCAACTCAATAAATATTTATTGGGTGAAGGAATTCAGGAAAGTCTATGGGTTTGGAAAAATATATTAAAAAAACACCAGTCTTTGTTATGGCTTTTTCACTTCAGCTAAATGTGGAGCATCTTGCCTTCCTATGTTACTAGATCAAATTTTGAAATTATATATACTGAGCAAATGATGCTATGGGGAATGTGTGGCACTAACATTTTACTTAAAATGCAAAATGATAATCTGTACAAGGGCATTTGATGACCTCAAATTACATTAGTAGTAACATTTTCATTTGATAACTAGATAGCTGGGTAATTAAAAAATGAAATTAAAGCAAAGTCATATCCTAATTTATAAAGACAACGAAAACAAAAGAGCATAGTAAAACTGCATTGAAAAGTAGTTACTACACCACTACAATAAGATCTATTTTCACCTATATAAGGAAAATAAAGGTCAAACCTTGCCCTATGCTTTCTTACTAAAATACTCTAGAAGACCAGATGATAAAGTAAGTCCCAAATCATAAATACAATACAAAATGATTCTATCCCCATGAGTTTTTTGCCAGTCCAAAGTTATTTTAAATGGCATAGGGTGAAAGACAATATGGGAAGATAGTAAGGATTCACCATACAAAGTTTTATTATATGTACTGCCGGAACAAGCACACCTTACAAAGTTTTAAAGATCAAGGTCAGAACCTCACTTCCCTACTCAGGAGCAATTGATTATGGAGCAGAGGCGTATTATATTTTTTGCTACCTGCATTGTCACCACTTTTCTCACCAGGCAAAAGTGGACAGAGTCCTTTAAATGTAGTCCAATTTGGAGCCCAGCATGAAGGATGGTGTGGATCAAGGTTCTTGAGAGAGAAAAGGCTTGATTGTATATTAATCATAAGTTAAGGATCTGCAGCAAGCAGCAGCTTTTATCTTAGAATTCAAGGACATATAGGAGTTGTATTTTGCCCAGTAAACTTGATTCTCAAGGGTCAAATAAGGCCATTCAGCTCAAAAAACAAAACAAAACAAAACAAAAAACAAACACAGCATATAGCCTATTTATTCCCACAAACACAGGGATTTTTCAGTTATCTCTTTAAAAATCGACTCTTCCTTGCATTTATGAAGCAATATGAATACTTTCAGCAATATTTTTCTTCTTTCTTTGTCGCTGACCCAAATTAACTTTTCGATTCACCAACAGAGCTTGAAATGGCACAGTCTCTTTTAGAGTGACACAGACCTCTTTCTCCTTCTGGCAAAATCCTCTGCATGCAAGAAGTTGGAGAGAGCCTTAGTGAGGTGACTATCTGATGTCTCGCTGCTGCTCGCAAAATCATAGTTCTTCAAGAAAGGGCACAAACAGTGTACAATGGCTCGGCGGATGTAGCTGTCAAAGATATAGTAAATGAAAGGGTTGACACAGCTGTTGGCAAATGCTAAGGGCCCACTCACCTCCATGCCCAGCTGGAGAACAGCTGAGGAAAAGTAGAGTTCTTGCTGCAATCCCGAGACAATGCCCAGGAGCTTGAAAATATTGAAGGGCAACCAGGAGACGACAAAGGCTGCCACAACAATAAAGATGATCTTTATGGATTTCCTCAGCTTTTTGTTATGTTTTCCTGACTGCTGGTAATGGATGCACAGCTTCCTTGTGATGCAACAGTAGCAGGTCACAATGCTCACCAAAGGAGCAAAAAAGGTAAAAATTAAGGCCACCAGGGCCCAAGCCAGTTTAATGGAAGTGGCCCTCTTCTCTGCACAGTATGGCTTATTGTTAATCAGGGTGAGCTCCCTGGACAGAAGAGTAGGCAAACCCAGAAGGCAGGAGATAAACCAGACACTGGCACAGACTCCATACGCACAGTCTCTCCTTCTGAATTTCCTGGATATGGTTGGACACACAATGGCCAGGTAGCGATCAATGCTCAGGCAAGTGAGCAAGAAGACACTGCAGTGCATGTTGACTGAGATCAGGTAGGAGCTGCCTTTGCACAGGAAAGAGCCCGTTCTCCACAGTCCTAAAGATGCTTCTTTATCCACCCAGAGAGGCAATGTGACAAGGAAAATGCAGTCAGAGGCAGCTAGGTTCATGATAAAGATGTCGATCAGTCTTCTGCTGCCCCGTTTGCAATGCAATGCACTCATGAGAACGAGGTTCCCCAGCACTCCAATCAGGAACACAGCTGCGTAAAAGATAGGAAGGAAGACAGATGTATAAGGAACATGGGAGTGGATCTCCTCAAAATCAGGATTTTGGCTTGTAGCATAAAAATAATCCAAATAAACTGAGGTTGCTTCTGGGTCCATCGCTGAAGATGAGGTGCCAAATCTGGTAAGTTTCCTTACTTAGGAAGTTTTTGTATGAATTTTAGAAATCTCAGGGCAGCTTCTTTTATATAGTGCCTGCCTCTCCCCCCCATCCTCCCTCCCTTAAAAGATCTTGGGACAAGCATAAAAACAGATTTAAAAAAGCAGTTTCTACCAATCCTCAGAGAGGGCCCACCAGGAACACCACCCTAATTGTTGCTGGGTGGTTGTGGTTGTGGTTTTCTTTATTTGCATTTGCCCAGGAAACTGAGGTGCTCTTTGACTTTTTTCTTCAAGATATTCAATGCTTCTTTAAATCCAGAAATTGAGAAATGAACTTTTTTTCTCACCTACTTTAAAGACACATTTTGCTTTTCTGACTCTGAGAACCCTTTTGATCTAGCCTTCTGTTTCACATATAGAGTATTGTTTCACTTTTAGAACTTTAAGGTAACGATGATGAAGATATTCTTTTTTGTTTACATCATTGGGAAACGTGAAGAAAATAATCTCATTGCGTAAAGTGTAAATTGAAAATTTCCCAAATCATACCAGTCTGCATCTATGGCAAACATAATGATTCCACTTAGGGTATGAGATATTTCCTACTTATTTGGCTCTTTTAATTCATATGTGATCAATTCTGTCTCATTCAATAAGTTTTTAAAAAAATCCTCACAAGGCTGAGAACCCATCTTGTGCTTTTATTATTATTTGAAAAAAAATTTCCACTACAACTAGCACAGCACCTTGAACATAGTAAATGCTTTGGAAATGAGTTTGAGTTGATTAAGAAAACTCATTTTTGTTGTTCAGTATATTTGGCAAGGGTGAACTCATTAGGATTTAACTGCAGGCATTGTTGTTATTTATGTAGCTTATAAACACAAGTTTAAAAATCACAGATTGCTATTTTTCCCTCCTTATCTGCTATTGTAATTCAACCAATGAAACCCTTTATTGGAGTTAACATTCTTAAGAGAGTTTGTCCTAATTAACCATCCAATACTATCCTTCATTAGACTCTAGATGCCCTCTCTTCTTCACATCTCACCTTCGTAGCAGTAAATTTTTAGCTCTTGAGCTATGACTTGTTCTTAAGTACCTCCACACATCAGTGAACTTCACTTTTGGAATTATTGACCTAGCAACAGTCAGACCTATTTTAAGTGATATTATAATGGAGTTTCCAGTATAAGCACTATAAAAAGATTTTTGTTTCATTCAAAACACTTGAGAAATAGGCTAACACCGAAAGGATCCTATCATATATTTTTCTCATCTGTTCTCTTTAATATTAGGAGGACCATAGAAAATTATAACAAATTCTGAAACTGACTCTATTTATTTCAATTCTTTACTGACTGAAGTGGCTCAAGCTTCTCACACTCTTCTCTCCTCTCTGTCCCTCCATCTCATTTCATTGACAAAATTAGCTTCAGGCTGAAATTACGAATGCATGAAAGAATGTATGCTTATAGATGAAAACACAATCGTTAAACATTTGAAGTCTTTTCTACTGAATTTTTACTTCTTCTGTAATTAATATATTAAAAACAATGCTTCTGCCTTCTGTATTTCCTCCTCCTCTCTTTTTCCAGATGTGTTCTAATGTCACCTCAGTCTTAGGCATATGAATTTAGGTCAGGGAAAGATGAGGGCTTCCCTGGTCTGGGGCAGGCCCAGGAAGTCACTTAGTTGTTGGTTTATGGGCCTAGGTCTGCCTTCTTTTGTGTCCCTAGCTGCTCTGTGTTCATGAGGGTTGGAGTGGGGTGGAGCATACTCTTCACTAAGTATAGGCTATGGATGAGAGAAACTAATGTTTTCACAGTTCTGGGATAGAAGTCTTTCCCGCTGGGTAAGCCTTAAATATTTAATAGAATAATTTATTTTGTCGAATAGTTTGAAGTAGGACAATATATACTGGAAAAAGATTGATGTGGTAAATATAGAATATTCAAACACTATATCTATATATGTGCATGTATATTAAAGTACCAATCATATATAAGATTGTAAAGTATATATATGTATTATGTACTTATTTGTAATTGTATTTTAATTGTACTATTAGAATTTTTGCTCTGCAAACAGTAGTTCTTTTGGCATTTGAGAAGATAAGAT
Source organism: Pteropus alecto (assembly GCF_000325575.1). Lineage (NCBI taxonomy): Eukaryota > Metazoa > Chordata > Mammalia > Chiroptera > Pteropodidae > Pteropus > Pteropus alecto. Next base: position 58,322 of record NW_006439568.1, on the reverse strand, counting down.
TGATTCTGGGTCTAAGATATTAAAAAAATTTTTCTTTAGATATAGCTCAAAAATTCTACATAAAAGTATTATAAAATGGAAAAGAGTTCATGCTCATATTCTAGAGGAAAATATCCGGTCTGTAGGCCTTAAATTTTCTTTCAGCATTCAAAATTGTTGGCCTGCTGACATAAACTATCTCAAATAAAGCTGACTTCCTAGGTGAGCTTTAAAGCATCTGGAGACAAAATGATTTTCTTTATCATAATAAAGAAATATAGTGGTTGGCTGTAGAATGCTGCAATATGAGAATATCTAACATGGATCCACAATATCATGGGACCCAAGCAAGAAAACAAATTAAATGTTTTGAGCCAAAAAAGGGAGTAGATAGCATAGTACTGTGCTTTTAATAACTCAAAGATACAAAGCAATTATTATAAGACAGAACCCACAATAAAAGCTGACTAGATAAAGTAGAGGATGTCATCGTTCTAAATAAGCTTAATGCAAAGGTCATTTTTAGGACCTTGAATGCTCTTTGAAATAAATATGAGGATGCTAACAATAAAATGACCAACTACACACAGAGCAAAAACTTAAAATCCATACTGATTACCATAAGCATATGAAAAGGCAGTATGAACAAGGTGATAAGAAAAGAGGGGCAGGGTTGAGAGGGTAGGTAAGATGTAAATATTCATAATTGAATCCCAGAAAAAAAAAAAAATGCTCAACTTTCCTTCCCCATCCCTGGCAAAGATAATTGCTCCCATCTTTGTATTCTTTAAGACCTTATACAGTACTGCTTCTAAAGTGCTTATTACCTCATTTTACATAATTAGTAGTTTTGGTGTCTGACCTTTTGAGCTGGTCATGAGCAACTTAAAGGGGAGACCACCTATTATCTCTCCACTGGCCTCTAACTTTTTTGGACTCTTGAAGCCATTGTTTTGAACCTATGGGTGCCAGACCATATTACCCACATTAAAGTCATCTGGGGTACCCACTAAACTGTAGCTTACTAAACCAAGTCCCAGATCAAATGATTTTCTTTATCATAATAAAGAAATATAGTGGTTGGCTGTAGAATGCTGCAATATGAGAATATCTAACATGGATCCACAATATCATGGGACCCAAGCAAGAAAACAAATTAAATGTTTTGAGCCAAAAAAGGGAGTAGATAGCATAGTACTGTGCTTTTAATAACTCAAAGATACAAAGCAATTATTATAAGACAGAACCCACAATAAAAGCTGACTAGATAAAGTAGAGGATGTCATCGTTCTAAATAAGCTTAATGCAAAGGTCATTTTTAGGACCTTGAATGCTCTTTGAAATAAATATGAGGATGCTAACAATAAAATGACCAACTACACACAGAGCAAAAACTTAAAATCCATACTGATTACCATAAGCATATGAAAAGGCAGTATGAACAAGGTGATAAGAAAAGAGGGGCAGGGTTGAGAGGGTAGGTAAGATGTAAATATTCATAATTGAATCCCAGAAAAAAAAAAAATGCTCAACTTTCCTTCCCCATCCCTGGCAAAGATAATTGCTCCCATCTTTGTATTCTTTAAGACCTTATACAGTACTGCTTCTAAAGTGCTTATTACCTCATTTTACATAATTAGTAGTTTTGGTGTCTGACCTTTTGAGCTGGTCATGAGCAACTTAAAGGGGAGACCACCTATTATCTCTCCACTGGCCTCTAACTTTTTTGGACTCTTGAAGCCATTGTTTTGAACCTATGGGTGCCAGACCATATTACCCACATTAAAGTCATCTGGGGTACCCACTAAACTGTAGCTTACTAAACCAAGTCCCAGATCTACCGAATCAGAATCATTAGGAGTGGAGTTTAAGATTTTATATTTAACAAACATCCAAGGTGATTCTTACACACACTGAACTTTAGAATCACTGTTTTAATTTATTCATCTTAACCAACTTTATATGTTATGCTTTATTATTATTTTGGCTAACTTTTTAAAAAAAGTTTAATAATCACTTCTAAAATTAAACCTCTTAGAAATCTTCTAGCCCGAATCTCACAAAATTTTATAAATTAATTTAGACTGCTGGTCTATCCCTATTCTGTGTCCCAGTTCCTGAGATATGTTCAGAATTGGGTCAGACGTTGAAGATGGGGAGAAGTAAAGTTTTGTTTATGGAGACATCTGCTCAAGTGAATCTATTATTATCTATCACGTGGCCATAGCTGTGACTTGAAGCCTCTGCTTCACAGGTGGGCTAAAGATTTTGTATGAATATAGCCACCCCAACTGGCGTCATGATATATTACTTCTGCTTCTTCTCTGTCAACCACTCTGGCCCCCATATTAGATGAGGACCCATCAGATTATGTAGCATATAGCACAGTAGAAAGAAATCTCTATACATGCTCTACTGATGTGTCCTAGAATAAATGGCAAATATAATGAAGCAAATTGTTTTTCATTAGTCTTATCAGAGTGACGATATATTCACTTGTTAGAAAAAAAACCTCGTCTATTTCTTGAGTATTATAAAGTGTATAACCATTTACATAGTCCAGTTTAAGAGATTGTTTATACTTTGTGTTAATGATTTTTTAAATTCTGAGTTACTGAGTTGGAAAGTTTAGTGCAAAATAATGTAATATATCATGCCAAATCAAAGGGCATGTATTTGCTGTTATCTGGGTCCTCCCCCGCTTCATTTATTGGGTTATTTCTGTTGGTACCCCATATTTACATAAACAGCAATGATGTTACTATTCTAGACACATGTCCTTGAGGATTCTTCATAATGGCTGATTTGAACTGAATTTAGGATGTGCATAACAAAAATTGTGTTTATTTATATTGCTGTCCCTCGTTCCCAGCAGTGTCTCACATATAAGTGGTCAAGAAGCGTTTGTAGATCTAGATTATGCTTGACTTTTGAGTCATTTACAATGAATAGTGACTTTTTGCAAACTTCTTGGACAACTTCCATTTCCCTTGATTACTGTTTACCATTAAAACAGTAAAATTTTGTGTGGCTGTATTTTTTCTATCAGAATGCATATAGCCTTCCTCCTTTTCCTTTGACCATCTGCATTTCTCACTATCTCTGTCATCTTGTACGTTGTCTAGGGTAGAGGTATAGGATACATGAGTCCCCTAAAGAAACTTTAATGCTGTGGATGTATGACAACCATATTTTGAAGTTACATTATTCTTCCAGCACAATATTGAATCATAAAATTTTAGAGCTTCAAGTGATATTAGTGATCATCCAGTACAACCATTTTACCAATGAGGACACTGGGGCCCAGAAAGAGATCATTTACCAGACTCTCACTGATGATTTTAAAATAAAGGACAATTTAAATGTAAATTTCTTATCTACATATGGTCTATTCACTGTCCTTCAGAAGCATGGATGGAAGTCTAAACAACTATAGTTTGTTACTCTTTGTAGCATTTGACAGGAATTGCTAAAAGGAAAGAGCCATTTTGGATGCACTTTTCTATTTTCCTTGTCCTTGGTTCATTTTGCCTTTGTTCTACAGTTGATTGATACAAAGAAATTCAAAAATTGATACTTTTTTTGAGAATAGTTATTGATTGGAACCCAGAGCTTGCTATATTTCTATTTCTCTCCTTTCTGTACTCTTAAATTCATGAGGAAAACCACCAAGACAAAATTATATGAGAAAAACATAATGTAGCTATATCTTGCTTAACATAATTTCTAGTTCCTAAAAATAAGTGCAATTAAAAAATATTTAAGTAGATTAGGGAATTTAGTACTGAGGAAATTTTCAGATGATTTGTAAGCACATAATATAAACAAGTTATAATATCTGTGTATCTATATCTTCAGTTATTGGTTTATTTAAATTGTAGTGTAATTGTAACACTTTCTTGCTGAAATTAGAACCATTTCTAACAAATTAAGCCAGAGGTCTAGTTCGACTTTGCTTTTAAATCTAAATTACATAATCTATACATGGTTGCACAAATTATCTTTAACATTTCGTGGAAATATTTCAGGCTACCTACTATTTCTTAGATAGCAGAGTAGGAAATGGAAGCAGAAATTCAATTCCATTATTTTATTAAGGATTTATTTTGCCTAGCTACGCAACAAGCAAATATAAATAAATAGAAAACAGAAAACATCAAAGATGCAGAGATAAGTCAAAAATACGGCTGTGTGTTTGGCGATACTGAGATGATGAGGCAGTGCAAGTCCTCTGTGCTGAGTGGGCAGGATGGTCACAACATCAAACATGCAGACAATTCTAGGTCCATACTAAATTGGTGAGTGAAATACGTCTTGTGTGTTTTCTAGGCATTTGCAGACTTGATGGATAAAGCGTCGTCCTCCTTTACAGGGCTCCTCCAGAAACATCCACTTCCTGAACCATGAAGACTTCTGTATGCTATGAGACCAGGCTGGGAATCTCCTGACCAGGACTATACAAGGATGCCTGAAATCTGGTCTCGTCAAGTCTTTCCTAGTCCAGAGGCAGTTAGTCCAGAGGTTCGTTAGACTTGCTAAAGTGAGCAAAGACACCTACCTCTCTAAATGGCTTATTTTCCCCCTCTAGGGGAATCAGAGGCTTTTAAACGTTATAGATGTTCAAAAATATTTGCAAATACTAATAATTTAATAATTGTTTCCTATGCTCTAGGCCCTGTGCTGGCCATTTTATATGTATTCTCTCATTTAATTCTCACAATGACCACCTGGGATAGGGGTTATTGTCAACATCTATATTTTGAGGAAAAGAAAATAAACTTAAAGAAGTTAAGTAAATTGTCTAATGTCACAAAGCTAGACAGCTCACTCCAACATTCAAGTTTGACAAGTCAGTTATTGAACCTGAGTTCAGCTGCCTTGTCTGTGATTGAGGTAGTGCCTTCCTTTTCCCCTTTCGAACTGTAAAACCTGAGTTACATAGGTCACAATCAACGACTAGAAGTGTCCGGAAACAGATCGCCTTAATCTGTGGATTCTCGTCCCTTTCTTCGCAAAATACAGGAATCCTTGCGTCCAGACCTTCCTTTTGAGCGCCGACTTTCCCT
>NW_006439568.1:52842-53224 GCF_000325575.1 Pteropus alecto | reverse complement strand
CCTCTCGCAGCCTTTCCCTCTGTCCCGCCTACAACTCCCACAAGCCCCCTCGGCCCCGGGCCTTGGCCAGGCCTGGGGTGGGGACGGAGGCGGAGGCGCGGGAGTTATGGAGTGGGCGGGCTCTGCAGGGAAGTGCGTCAGAGGAGGCGCGGGGAGAGTAGGGTGCTGTGGACTGAGCTTGAGGGTGAAGCTGGCGGAGCAGGAGGATGGGCGGTGAGTGAGCCAGCCTGGCGTCGCTGGGCGGGGGTCGCGTAGCCGTTCGACGTTTCCAGCGGTTTGAGGAGAGGTCTCTTCCCTGTGCACGGCTGGGGCTGGGCGGGTTCTGAGCCACGGGGCTGCGGCGGGAGTTTCCCCTCCGCAAAGGGATCTAGGGAGGGGCCTG
>NW_006439568.1:46178-52811 GCF_000325575.1 Pteropus alecto | reverse complement strand
ACGTCTGCCCGCCCAGTGGTGCGCTCCGCGGGGTGACAGCGCCCGGCGTCCGGCCTGGGCCAACCGCCACTCCCGATGCCGGGACCTTTAAAGGTCATTTGAGACCCATAGGGTGAAAGAGGGTTAAAAAGAATAAAAATACAAACTCAACTTATGGAGTTATTGTTAATTATTGTAATTGCCTTGATCTCTCCTGAGTCACTTCCCATCTTCCAAACTCAGTAACCCCAGTTTGCTAGCCTGTTTTCGTGTTCCTTTGTAAGGTGTTTGGTGCGGTCATGGTATATACATGCAGTATTTGACCCAGCTTGATCCTCCTTGAGTCATTTTACTGCGGCGCTTTACTACTGCCATTGAGACCGTGTCCACGCCTTGGGAGTGTTCGTATTTTGCCTAATTCAGTTTTCTTTCCGGCTGAGGAGAGATCATTTAGTTTGCGATTGAGGAGGTTCAAAAAGTATAAGGAATGGGGAGAGTAGATAGGAGAGAGGAATTTGGCAGCGTAAAGGAGCTTGGTTTAACTTTAATGGATTAGGACAGACTGATATCTAGCACATTTTATGTTATTGTTCTCTGCTATTCTGTGCACCTGGAACAACTTTCTCTGGGTTAACAAACATGTTCAACTCTGTCTTCCATATAGCTCCTGACTCTAAACCTTGTTTTGGAAGGTTTCCCTCTTCTGAGAAAACTGGGAGAAGCTGATTTCCTCTGCTTTCTTTTCCTATGGCCTTTTCACACTGAAACCCAGAACACTTAATGCTGTGCAGCTTGTATAAAAATTTAATCTGTAATTAAAAAATTTTGCACAGTTCATTGCTGACTCTGGGCATGTCTGTTGTTTGTATCTGTAATATGTATGTCCTTTTCAGTGTTGTCTGTTTTAGTGTGCAGGTGATAGACTAGAGAACAAGACCTCTGTCTCCGTAGCATCCTGGGTATGTGAATATTTAATAAATATTTTCATGATAATGAGTTTTGTTTGAACTTAATTAAAAACATGATTTAAAAAAATTCTTTAATGATTTAAATAGCCAAAGGATGGGAAATAGTGATATTGAGATAATTTATTTCAAAATAATCAGTATTTGCCCTTGAAGTCTAACTTTTCTTCTTTCTTCAACTTTTAAACAGAGCAGTCTGAATGCCAGAATGGATAACCGTTTTGCTACAGCATTTGTAATTGCTTGTGTACTTAGCCTCATTTCCACCATCTACATGGCAGCCTCAATTGGCACAGACTTCTGGTATGAATATCGAAGTCCAGTTCAAGAAAATTCCAGTGATTTGAACAAAAGCGTCTGGGATGAATTCGCTAGCGATGAGGCAGATGAAAAGACTTATAATGATGCACTTTTCCGGTATAATGGCACAGTGGGATTGTGGAGACGGTGTATCACTATACCCCAGAACATATATTGGAATAGCCAACTAGAAAAGACAGGTATTTCTCTTATTTTGTTTCCTTTACCTCCTCAGCAGTAGACGAAGTGATGCAATGATGGCCCAGTTATATATAAGCAGGTTTGTGGGTTCTTTCTCTCCCCAAAGAAATAAATCTTATGTGTCTCTTTTCTTCCTACTTCCTTCTCTTCCCAACTTCCAAGACTTACCATTGTGCTCTTAAGTGTTGGTTGTACTCTTAACTGTCCTTATCTTGGGAAAGCCATTTTAGATATTTTGTTTATTTACTCATTCATTGAAAGCTGTTTCATTAATCTCACATGTCATGAAGAAATAATTGGAAAAGTACATTGGAAGACTTTAAATACTTGGTAACTGGACTAGTTTCCAAAATGAAGTCAGCTAATATGAGTTGATAGTTCTTTTATGTGTTTGCCATGTCATTATCATTTATCTTCTAAATCTTAGAGGATGTAATTTGACCAACTCTACATTTAAATCTGTAGATATTTGAGACTGTTTTAAAACAATCTTGATAGCGTTTATAGGTTAAAAATATGCAGTATATAAGAAGAAAATATAAATAATTTCAGGCTTATTTTACAAGCATTCTTAATATTTAAACATTTTAATTTCCATTTATTAAAATGGAAGCTTTAGAGCTCTTTATAAGGAATAACTTTACAATTTGTTTTGGTTTATGACTGTTTCTGTTGACCTTTTGGTGGGAAGCACTGTATTCAAATCACAGCACAACAGGCTTGAGTTACCATACATCAAAAGGATGATAGTTGTGATTTTATATGGAAAAAAGAAAATAGTTTGGCAAGAGGGGAAAGTGGTTAAAATTTATTGTAAAATGTTTAACTCTACTTATGAGAGAATAGGAAGGAGTACTTGATATTTGAATCTTAGTAACCATTTATTATTCATTCAACAAATATTTATTATATGTTTCCATGTTCCAGGGCCTAGTAGCTTGGAGTATATCAGGGGGGAAAAAAACAAAACAAATGAAAATCCTTACTCTTGGGGAACTCCTTACATCCTAATAAGGGATGACCGGCAATAAACATAACAGTGTAAACAATACATAATTACATAGTATGTTAGAAGATGACATGTGCTGAGAAGAAGTACAACAAAATGAAGGAGATTTGGAAATACACAGGGAAAGTGATGTTGGTGGGCATAAGTTACGTAGTAGTATAGGCAAGATAGGTTCCCAGAAGAAGATATCACTTGAGTAAAGACTTGATATAGGTGAAGGTGTTGGACAAATACGTAATTGTGGAGGCAGGTAGAATCATTTAGGTTGGAAGGAACAACTGCTGCAGGGGCCAGTAGCTGAGAGCATGCCCCAAATATTCAAGGACCAGCAAGGAAGCTACTGGACTGGACTGGAGGAAGACAGGGAGAGAAAGAGAGGGTATTCTGTCAGCGACATGTACACTGGGAATGGGAATTGGGCACATCATGCAGGTTTCTCTAGGCATTTTGAGGATTTTGGTTTTTACTATGAATGTGGTAGAGCCATTGGAGGGCTTTGAGCATGGGAGAGATGATCTGTTCACCAAGGCTGATTTGCATCAGGCAAAGGTGGAATCCAGGAGACTAATTAGAAGGCTTATACAGTAATGCAGGTGAGAGATGATTGAGACTCAGACCAGGGTGGTAAAACTGAGCAGTGGCTAGATTCTAAATATATTTTGAAGGTATAGCCTCTAGGATTTCCTGATGGAATGCATGTGGGCAAGAATGACTCAACTTTCTAGTCTGAGGAACTGGAATGGTGGAATGTTACTATCTGAGATGGGCAAGATGGCTGGTGGAGTAAGTTAGGGGAGAAGATCAAAGTGCCTTTTTATTTCAGTCTTTGTCCTCTTCTCCTTCTAGTCTTACATATCTAGTCTCATTCATTTTACGGTTCCTACTTTCTTTTTCTTTTCTATGCCCATGTCTTAAGCCTGCTGCTGAGAACCTCTGGCATCCATTGGGCATTGATCGTGCATGTCAGGGCCAAAGAGGTTGCTTTTTCCTCTGGGGACATCTTTTTATGTCACTTTTTATTTTAGAGTATAATTACTCAAAGAGATTTTGTTAAACGTTTATAGTTAAAACAACAAACAATCATTGTTATTATTTCAGAATCATTTGATGTGGTCACAAGATGTATGGGTTTCACACTAAATGAGCAGTTCATGGAGAAGTTTGTTGATCCTGGAAATCACAATAGTGGGATTGATCTGCTTCGGACCTGTGAGTACCTTGATATCTGCAGGAAAATTGGGGAAAATAGGAAATAATTTTATCTTTTGTTGAGCTCTGATTTTGGAAAAAGATGAACGAGTACATTGTGTCAGCTTGAAATAAGATCTTTAACAGTATCCCAACAAATTCATATCTGTTGATAAAATATTTTAGAAGTTAGGTACATACTAACCAATTGCAAATAGGAAGTTGAGAGAGGCAGACTGATACCCTGGTTGACAGAATCCAGACCCCTCAAAAGATGTTATTAGTGAGCCCATTTAAAGGGAAAGTTTAATAGGAATTAATAATAAATTTGTATGTTTGAGTTAAACACTTTAGCTACCTAAGTTCAGATAGGGGTATGTGGAAACAGTTGACTGCAAGCTCTGTATGAGCCAATTGAGTGCCAGGCCTGTCACAAGTGTTACTCCAGTCTTAGGTGGTAGTAACAAAAGTGGAACTGTCAAAAATAAATGACAGTATTTATTAGGAGTATTCTGTTCCTTGAGGATCAGGTTATCCAAGAAATACTGTCTTCAGATTTCGACCTACTTTCCAGTCTATAGAGACTTATTGGAGCTTGCCTGGATGAATGACCATGTCATGAGAGGAAACATTGAATAAATGGCAAGTATTCAATTTTGCATTGCAGATGCATAGGAAGAAGTTTATTATTAACAGTTTGAAGGAAAGTGAAAGAAAAGACTTTTGTGTAGTTCTAGAAAGTAAAACTAGCACTGAAAGGTGGATTTGGTTTGGAGTTGATATTAATACATTGCTAATAACTAAAATTAAAAATGGATTGGTATTTGTTGTAAAGTCATCAGTTTTCTTCCCATGCTGTTGAGGGAATTTATGATAATTAAAACTGCCATTTATTGTGTGCCTGGTATATACTAGATCCTCTACTTTGTACTTTATGTATATTCTTTCAACAGGTTTTTATTATCATCACTCCTTGACTTGTTATTCCTACCATGAGATCTTGTAAGAACTTAGATTAGTTTGTATGTAGGGCAAGAATGTTTCACTTCAAATTCTGGCTCGACTACTAACTATGTCACCTTGTTCAAATTATTTATACCTCCTGCCTCAGTTTTCTCTTTTATAAAATAGAGATAATAATAATAGTAGTACCTAATTCTTAGAGATGTTGGGAAGATTAATGCACAAAGCATCCATAGAATAGTGCCTGACATATGGTAAATGTCCTGCTGAGATCCGTAATTGTTAACTGCTAGTGTCCTTTTTTATGAAGACAAAGTTAGCATCTTTTTGAACAATGTGCTTTAGAAAAGAAACCTCAATATTCCTTTCTCATTTTTTAAGAAATAATCTAATTAGAATATGAAAGAACTTGCCATTGTGGGAAAACTGTCTGGAATCATGGTAACCTTTTTCTCTCTCTTTTTTTTAAATCAGATCTTTGGCGTTGCCAGTTCCTTTTACCTTTTGTTAGTCTAGGTTTGATGTGCTTCGGGGCTTTGATTGGACTTTGTGCTTGTATCTGCCGAAGCTTGTATCCCACCATCGCCACAGGCATTCTCCATCTCCTTGCAGGTGGGTCTTGTCATCATACTTAACTTTTTATCTTCTTCTTGTCTCCATAGAGACCAAAGAGTTGTAATTCTTAAACTTTCATATATTACTGCCCTGTCACATTACCTGAAATGCTCTTACAGTGCTCTTACTTAGCTATGTTTTGTTTTATTTTCTAAAATTTCCTCCAAGGTCTGTGTACACTGGGCTCAGTCAGTTGTTATGTTGCTGGAATTGAACTACTCCACCAGAAACTAGAGCTACCTGAGAATGTGTACGGTGAATTTGGATGGTCCTTCTGCCTGGCTTGCGTCTCAGCTCCCTTGCAGTTCATGGCTTCTGCTCTCTTCATCTGGGCAGCTCATACCAACCGGAAAGAGTACACCTTAATGAAGGCATATCGTGTGGCATGAATGGGAAGCTACCTGCTTTACAATTGCCATTTTTATTATTTTTTCATAGTAATAATTTCCCTTGTTTGCCCCCTAATTGTTTTTAATTTAACTTTTTTTTTGGCAGATATATCATTTTATCCTGAAAATCTATTTTATTTATTCACACAGTTGTTTTTTAATACCACTGAAATTTGTATGGATTCCTCTAATTCCCTATTTCAGACAAACTAACCTAGGTTCAGAATCCAGACAGAAAGAAATGGGTAGACACTTGACACAGATTTGTAAAAGAAAACCGATAGTGGGAAATTGACCCAGAGCAGGTTCTGCTGATGTCTGTTAGACTTTTTAGTAAAGTAACTGTATTCACTCAACTGGAAACTTTTTTTTTTGGTTGGGAAATCTCATCATTGTCAAAACTTATGATCACTTTGCTGATATAGATAGCCAGTTAGCCAGACGTATGAGTACTATTTTCAGAGACTTAAGCTATATAAAATAGGGAAATTACGATCTTTTCCCCTAAATATTGGCATATAGCTTCACCAGGATGAAATATGGCAGCTGTTTATCTAAACTGTGTCTGTGTACAAGAAAAGTGAAAAGTGTAGTATTTACTTGACATTTTAACTTTGTAACTGCAAGAATTCTAATTCAACCAGACAAGAAGATTAACCTTATTTTTCTTTTCTTTTTTAAAAATTTTCCTTAATGTGTCAAGTAGGATTTTCAGTACCACCAAATCATTTTGGATTTTTACTCCTTCCCTCTTCATGCACCAGGCTTATAAAAGAGTGCTTTCTTTTTAACACTACATAGGGGTCACAATAAAATTTGCCAATTGCTATTTCTTTATTCCAGCTAAGTACCATAAAGAACGTTCCACCATAATGACCTACTGAAGCTAGGAAACCTACCACAAGACCTGGCTGGTCATTAACTTCCAACTGTGGTCTTTATTTCTTGTGGTGAAATGATGTGCCTTTCCTTGCCTAAATCCCTTTGTGGTGTGTATCAACATTATTTAACATCTTCTGATTCA
>NW_006439568.1:37365-46145 GCF_000325575.1 Pteropus alecto | reverse complement strand
ATGTCTATAAACATTGAATTTTAAAAAATTTATTTATTTATTCCATTACTGTAGCACTTGACAGATTTTAAAAAATGTAACAGTAATTTCTTATAAGATCCTAAATCTGTCTTTTTTAAAAAATAAAGTAAAAAATGAGAAGAGACTCAGTTGATTTAAATCTCAATACCTTAGAATGAAGAAGTACAAGATTCTGAATGATGATCTCTAGTTCTCTGTGGAGAATGCACTGTTGCTCTATAGGCCTATCTTAGGCTCAGTATTTGGGTCTCTGTTTTATCTTCCAGAAAATGGGAATCCCTTGCCCACATTAGAAAATAAGAGGCTCTTTATCTCTTATGTTTCAGAGTTTTAAAACATGTTTTCAAAGTAGTTTTGTGATCTCTATCATACTTAATGTGGATAGTTTTTCATAAAGTCACTTAATGGCTGTGGATATTTGTGTTCTATATTTAACCAAGTCAGCTTCTGACTTCCAACAAAGCCAATATTACTCTGCCTATGAAATGGCTGATTATTCAGTTTTCTATCTCTTTTTAACTCTTAAAGTTTCATTTCCCTTCAGCACCTCTGGAAAGTAGACAGGAGAAAGCTAAGTCAACAAACACAAAACACTTTAGGGAATAGGATTTTAAAGTTATTGAACTGCAGGGCATTTTTGTATTGGAGATTATTTATTTTAAACAATACCCTGCCTCTTGTCACTCTAAAGTTATCTGTGATTGTTACTGTAATATTAGTCTTCAATGTGAACTGTGGAAACTCAGTCAGAATTCAACTTTTGTGTTAACAGCCTCACCAGTAGCATCTTTTAATATGGAAAGCCAGCACTATAAGCCCTAGTGTTGAATATGTGTTGTAGTTGATATTTTAAGCACATTGCAGAGTAGCTGAGGCCATCTCCTTTTAAGATATTTTTCTTTGGAACACATAGGGCCATACTGTTTCATTTGATGTGAAAATTACAGTTTTTCAGCTGTCTTGTGATTCTAAAGAGGCAGGATCATATGAATTACTGATGTTTGATCTTTTTTTTTTTTTATTAAACTAATACATAAAGTGAGTGGCAAGTAAAGTCTTATTAATCTATTTTTAACTAATCTTTGAAAGTAATCCCCAAAGTAAAAATTATTTTCAGATTTTTCAGAACATGTGCTTTGGAACAACTTAAGAAACCAGTTTTAAAATCTTAATTTTATGATTCCTTACCTCATAACTAAATGATGTGAATAAATATCTTCTATATCCTTTTTAGCAAAAGACTCATTTCAGAATTTCTTAACGATAGCCATAAAAACAGTAAAACGTGATATATCAAAATTATATCAATAAAATTATACGCATAAAAAAGGCATAATAATTCTAGAATATTTGTTCAATTGACACTGTGCCTACTATTTGTCATGGCACACCAGAGTCTTAAGAATTTAATAGTAATGTGTTAAAGTTTTACCTGCTCTAAGTATATGTGTGTATGTGTGTGTTGGGGTAGTATGGACTTGATAAGTCACTTATAGGTGAACTGATTTAGTCACAAGAGTGAGAATGAGATGGTCATACAACAAATCAATTTAGAGTTTTTCCATTCCAAAGACATCAGCAAATTGCAGACTAGCAGTTAAAATTTATAATATAGATCCAGCCATCTTCAATTGACTATAAAATACATAGTTTGAGAATATTTTAAAACTTAAACCTCATGTAGGCTTTTACCAGAAATGAAAACCTGTTGAATTAACCTGCTTTGCCAGTTGCAACATTTCCTGAAGTTTCCTAGCAGCTAAAGGAGCAGGCAAGCTGCAAATTATTTCACAAGCTTGATGCAGCTTTGTCTTGGCACAGATGGATGGAGTCTTTTGTCCTCCTTTCAACCCTCTACTTATTAGGGAATAATGATTCATACCATGAAAAGAGTTAAAACAAGGAAACACCTATGGATAGGAATTCTTTTTCTGTTGCTCATCAGGTTTTCCAACACTATTGTAGCAAAGTACATTTTTCCCTTGGGTCAAGTAACATATGTCGATGTCCTGCAGATTCGTTATGTGAAAATTCTAAATTGCAAAAAGAAAAAATTAGAGTGATTATTTGCTATGTAGAAGTTACCATAAAAGTCATTTGAATCCTCTTCAGTGCTAAAATTTCTGTTAGCAAAATCAGTACATTATTTGACATTACCATTTACATAATTTCCAGCAAACTTGTATAAACAAAGATCAAATTTATAATTTTACCTGAGCAGAGTTTAAACATGAAAGAAAGATAATTCTCCACCTTTTAAACTATGTGAGTTATTGGGTAATGCATCACTTTTCATCTTCTGACTCAGTGTCTCAGGATGTGAACTTTACCTCACCCCTCCTGCAGCCTTTCAGCCCCTCCCAGGATTCTAGTCTTCTGTTCCTGGTTTTCTCTACTCAGCTTTTATTGTCATTGGTATTGTCACAGCAACTTTGATTCTCTTATTTCCATAATCTCCCTGGACACCTTTCTTCACGATATTCAGTCTCATCTTCGTATGTACTATCCAGTTTTCTTAGTCTCAGGATATCAAGGATGGCTGTTCAAACTATGAAGTGATTCTGTGAAAAAGATTATGCTATTTGACTTTGGCTGCTTGACAATTTTAACCATCTCTGTTGATTTGTTACTCCCACACATTTTCCAAATCTCTAGTAAAGTTGGAAACCCTTATTCTTCCTCAACTTCCACAGAAGGAGTTTATGTTCTCTTTATGGAAGGAATATTGGAATGAACTTTTTTAGTTTCTCCAAATCTTACTTGCTCCTCCCTAGGAAAGAAGAAATGTATCTTGTGATTGGAGAAATCACTGGAATCATGGCATCCACAAAAAGCAGCAAAGTGTAAGGTAGTCAGGAGACTATTAATTTGTGATCCCAGCTCTGTCACATAACCTTTCCAAGTCTCACTTCTCTCATCTGGGAAATGTTTTCATACTCGCCTCATAGAGTTGTGATGAGGATTATGTCAATTGTTCAGCTTAAAGTAGCCACTCAAAAAATGCTAGTATGACTGGGGGCATTTAGAGGGGAAGGGGTTACTGAGCCTATGAAGCTGCGATTCTCAGCCTAGACTACACATTGGAACTACGTGGAGAATGTTAAAACATACTTATGTCCTAGAGATTCTGATTTAGTTGGTCTGGGGTGTGTGGCCAGGTCACTGCAATTCTTTAAACCTTTCTAAATGATTCCATTGTGTAGCTATGTTTGAAAAGTGTTTGAAAGCTATGTTTAAAAGCAAGAAATAGGATTCTTTCTCTTCTAGGCAGATTGTTAAAAAGAGACATTGGACTCTGTCAAGTAAACAGACCTGGCACAGTGCCTGCTCTGTTTTTCTCCTGTGCTTTCCAGCACTCTCTTCTGCTGATGACTGGGTCTTTGAGTCGGGCCTCGATCCACACCACTATTGGCTGGAGATGTATATGAGGAGTCTGCCTGCAGACCCAATACATTCCAGTGGCTGGTCCAAAGATTCAGATTCGTCAGGAGGTAATAGGAAGCCTCATTTGTTTTGGCTTCAATTCCAGATTACTTTCTCTAGTCCAGTACTTTAAGGGACCCGGTAGTTGGAATGATTAGGCCTCCATAAAGAAAGTGAATACTTTGATCTTTGTCTGCTTATCGGTTTGTTGTATTCCTACTCTTTTGCTTAGAACCAGTAAGGGCAGAGACGTGAGTGATTGATATTAACCTCTACACAAGCCAAAAATGCTTGAGAGTGGACATATAAAAAGATAGAATAGTATCTGCCTTGATAGGTTATTATGAGGGTTAAATAAGAAGGTACACAGATTCCGAAACTTAAAAACTCAAAAAATGTTAGGTATTATATAATTTAGAGGCCAATACAGCATGGAGAGGAGGAGGCCTTTGCCTAGGACTTGTGTGGTTGGGCTCTAGTATATGCAGGAGTTGGAGCTGTGGTGGCTTGTCATGTGGCTACACTCCAGCAGGGATTAGAGCTAGGGCTGGTGTTTTACATTATTGGGGTGAGTCTAGTTTCCAGTTAAAATTCATTTCAAAACAATTTAATTACACAGGCTTTTTAGCCAATCCTGCATCTCGAGGTAGAAGAATTTTTTGAAGCTTGTGTTTTTATCCTTTTTTCTCAAATAGGACTTTACGGTGTGAGATTTTTGGCCTTTTGATGATTTTGCTAAGTATCAGTTGGTGATTCAAGATTAGCTGCATCAAAAATCTGTCTTTATCTTATTTAATTGGATCCAGGCTGATTGAAAGAATGGGAGGAACTTGGATTCCTGTGGCTTTTTCTCAGGCTACTGAAATCAACTACACAGGGAATCTAATTTGATTTGGACGGTTAATTTTTTTTATTGAAGTGTAGTAGACATACAATATTAAATTAATTTCAAGTGTAAAACAGTGCTTTGACATATATGTACCTTATGATGTGATCACTGCAATAAGTCTAGTAACCATCTGTCAACATACAAAATTATTACATTATTGACTATATTCTCTGCACTGTACATTACATTCCTTTGACTTATTTATTTTCTAAGTAGAAGTTTGTACCTCTTGTTCCCCTTCACCTTTTTTATCATCCCCTCACCTCCTTTCCTCTGGCAACCATCAGTTTTTTCTCTGTGAGTCTGTCGATGGTTAATTTTAAGTGCTGAGGGTGGCAGCATATTTCAGGAACACATACCATAAGTCCAACCACTGGGTATTATTCATGAGCACTTATAATAAGTTGCAGAATGGCACTTTTCATGTTGCCCTGGACTTAAGCATGCAAAGATATGAAAGATAAATTATTTTAAAACATTTTTAGAGTTCAAATACTTGGGGCTAAAACCCCTTTCGGGACTCAACTGGTTTCCAAAGTCACAACTACTTCTTTACCAGATAGAATAAGTTAAAGCTTATTTAATTCAAATGTATTATTCTTTTGAATTCCTTGTAGCATACTGAGTAACTCCTCGTGGCTTTTGTAACTTTCTACCTTGTATAATGCAGATTATTATGCATATCATCTTCCGTACTAGACCTTATTGCCTATCTAATCTTTGTATCTCCTAACATCTCTCACATTATCTTGCAAAGCAGTCTCTCAGGAAATAAGTTTCTGATTGTTAATCCTTGAAATTATTAGAAAGCTCTATTGTAAAGTATCTTCATGAAACTAGACTAACTAAGAAAGAATTAGAATTGATAGACAAATACTCAAGTTTAACGCTGTGAAGGAAAAGCTCTCTGATGGATTCTTCAAGGTAACTTTGAGATGTATAGATGTAGCTTCCCCCTCCACCCCAGCTGGAAGAGGAATTGGGTTTGTTTCTTTGTCACTTGTGATGCCACATGTACAATTTAACTCAATCTCTTAGGTTTTTGTGATTTTTGCACATTTCATAAGCGCTTATACCAGAAAATATTTAAATTTTTTTTGTTGACTTGGTTAGAAGAGAAAAAATCAGAAGTAAATACAATATAACACTGTTGGAGAAGTTTGATGAAGTCACCATATACCTATTTGTATTTAAACTACTAAGTAAAATTCTACAATGAAATCAGGGCATTGTTGGATAAAGTTACAAGTTTAATAGATAAATGGAGGGGAGCATGAGTATTTTAATAGATATAAAAATGTAGGTTTCTCTTATTTCAAAGGCAAATTCATCAAGAAGTAACTTTTCTTCAATAGAAAATTTTATCATACATTTTCAATCAGGCCCTGTTCCCAGAGAACTCTATTCAATATAATGAAATTCTTTTGATTACTGAAGTAATGTTTATCTTGATTAATAGTAGATGTTTAATAAATAATTTATTTTGAAGAAAATTAGATTCTTGGTTCAATGAATAATTTTTATGATCTCCTACATTATCCTTGATAACTACTACATATCTACAACTTTTTAATTTCATCCTATTACTCAGGGTAGTTTGCATGTTCTTTAAATGGGCTTACACTCTCACCAGCAATTTCTATACTTCAGATACACTGACCTTTAAATTTTTCCAGTGGGCCTATAATTCTTTGATCATCCTCCCATTGAGAGGTGGGTTCTCTGTCTTCTTCCCTTGAATTTTGGCTGGCTTGTGATTGCTTTGACCATTAGAGTTTGGTTGAAGTGATAGTATGAGGTCATATAAGGCTATATGTGACTTCAGTTTGGTTCTCTTGGAACACTTGGTTTTACATACTCGCTGTGGGATGCTGCCTGTCAGAACCCAGCTGCCATGCTATAAAACTCAGATCACATTGGAAGACCCTTTGTAGGTGTTCCAGTCACAATCCCAAGCTAATCTGACAGCAGAAATCCTCTTCCAGCCATGTGTATCACACATCTTGGATGTCTGGCCTTGCTGAGCTTTCAGATGACTCCGACCCAGCCACTGCTTACTATAACTATATGAGATTCCAATCAAGAACCACCCAGTTGAGCTCAATCAAGCTACAGAAAAATGTAAGAGATAATAATAAATTGTTGTCTCATGCCACTACATTTTGGGGTCATCTATCGTACAATCAGTACCTAGAAAAATCCTCTTTCCTATCACAGGCTTTCAAAAGGTTTTCTTCTCTTTTTCTGACCCTCTTTCCATTTCCTTTCCCACTTTTTTACCTGGCTAATTTCTATTTCTAATCAAATATTAATATTTCCTTCAACAAAGTTTTCCCTAACCATCTTTCTTGAGTTAATTCTCTCTCTTATTTTTTCACAGCACTCTGAAGTTTTTCAATGTGATAGGCAATAGAGTTCAAGTTTGAGAGTGACTCTATTAGTCACTACTCCCTTTTAAACTCCATAGATCCTGTCTTCCCATACCATAATGAAATCTAAGGTAGATTTTTGGGATCACTTAATAATTAATGAAGTTATCTTCTATGAGAGGGATACAAAAAAGTTCAGGCAGTGTGATAATCACACTCCAGACCAATTAATGGAACATTAAAACTAAAATACCATTCAAAGTTAAAACTCTCTCCTTTCTTGACTTAGGCTTGCATCTCACTGGAGACTTGGTCAGCTTCTTCTCTCTGCTCTCAGTCACTTTCTCCTAAATGGATAATTACTGTTTCTGACCCCTCTATGGTCAAACCTTGGGAAGAGTAGATTAGGGAAGAGTAGTTTTATTAATGTGGCTGGTACAGTTGTCACCTCACTTTGAGGTTGTTGAGGACACATGCACAATTGTAGGCTCTTTTTCTTTAAAGGGCCACTTTTGAAAGTTTTTCAGGGACCTTTTCTCCACAGACCTTCAGACTAATTCTTTTAACAAGTGAAATCAATGTCTCTTCTTCTCCTGTCTGCTTACCACTCTACCCTGAGTTCCTAGGTTCCTGGTAGGCTGATTCTTCTGTGTTGGGGTCATATAACTCTCAGGTTGTTCAGGAGTTCTCTTTTACAAGGACTCTTGATTAGCTCCTTCTGTGGAGAAGGCATTTAGCCCCCAAGAAACAAAACGGCTAATGGATATCTGGATGGTGGGAATGTAGGTTTCTCTCAACCTACATTATGCCAAAGATTTTATCTCTTTGATGCCCATAGCTTGCCACAGCAAGAATTCTTGTCATAATAAATTTCAGTCTTAACATTTGTTTCTTGTGACAAGTAAGACTAAGACAGCGCTCAGGTGATGCATTCTTTGGAGAGTCACACTCCTAGTTCAGTTAAAACGAAACTGAAAAGATAACTTGTTTCAGGGCCCTCCTCCCTCCCGCTCTTAGTTCTGCTCCTTCCTGTACAGCCTAAGGTCCTCAGGCTGCTCCTGGCTTTCTAGGAGACTCATGTTTGCAGCATTGTCTGGCCTTCAGTGTGTAATGGCTTCCTAGCTTTGTGCTTCATTCCTCTTCCCTCTGCTTCTGAATAGCTGGCAAAATAGCTATTAAATTGATCTGTGCTGCTGAGATAATGAGTCATATCTTCCAGGCAAGTTTTCTCCATTTTAACACCTGGACTTTTAAGACCTTAATCTTAATTTTCTTTCTTGTTCTTCTCCTTTTATTTTTCTCAATATAGTTTTTTAGCACCTTAACTGATCCCAGGCATTGTGATAGGTCCTGGGGATGCAGACTGCACCCTTGTCCTCATGAAAGTCATATGGAACATGGACTGCCACGCAAAACACAACACCACAAATCATTTTCTTTAATATAGAAGTATAGCACATTTCATTTTTGAGTCCATGAATAATATTCCTAATCATCAATCATGTTCTTACTTGCTTATTTGGCAAGAAAGATAAAATCTATTCACCATTCAACCCTCTAATGGTGAAATATGTTGTTGCTATAGAGATGAAGAAATATTTTGATTGGAGAATAGTTTGGAGCCCCTCAAATCACATTACTTTGTTTAATAGAGTTAGTCTATACATAGTTGTCTTCCAGGGATGAATAAATCAATTTTTCCTACCTTGTCCTCAACTGTGGTAACCTCAAGTAACTCTTTTACGTTCCAGATTTGTTACAAATGTGCTGAATGTCTTTGCCCCATCCACATTTGTGGATGACATGCCAGTAGGCTCACAGCCAAAGGGGGTTCTTTTCTCATGTTCCCTCTCTGGTTTTAGGAAGAACTAGTGCAACACAATTGCATATCTGCATGATATCATGTTTTTAAAAAGTTCCTAGAAGCTTTTTCTCTTAATAGAAAGTTTTGGATTTTTATTTTGGTCAATTTTTCTTTACTTCACACATATTCTTTTATCCTTATCTTCTAAAGGGAGTATTAAAGGAAATATATCTTTCAGTAATATCAATATATAATGACTCATTTTTTTTAAATT
>NW_006439568.1:33924-37338 GCF_000325575.1 Pteropus alecto | reverse complement strand
TCTTTCCCATTTTAGGATTTGGCTTTTGTTCCATTATTAAAGAAAATTGCCTTTCTGGTTAATACATTAAACACGACTAACTAGTTTCGTTGTCTCTGTGTCCTGGGATTGAATTGATTCACCAAGAAAAACAAAACATAAAATTACAGTACAAACAAATGAAGGTAGTTTAAGTAAAAAAGTAAATTTGTACTTAATACAAGGAAACATATTTGTTTAAAATAAATTATATTAACTATTGTTCTACCATATTTCTATCAAGTTCATACCTAAACCTCCTGCTCAATAAAAATAAAAATTTTTATAAAAGAATGTACAGCTCAACAGTCAACTGTCTATAAGATTTTCCTTTTAAAAACTGAATTAATATATTTTACATTTATTTTTAGTAATTTTGCTTTTTTAATAACTCACTAGATATCTGACTATACATTAATCAACGAACTAATAAATTATCCTTTCTGGGCTTTTTTGGTCATTTTTTCCTCCTTTTTTCATTTTCACTACAAAAGGTAAGCTGAGACAATAAGAAATTGTTCAAATCAGCATAATTCATAGTTTACAATAGCAACTTGGTAAATGTTTTTACTGCTAGTAAATATTGAAATAATATTGATGAGAGGCAGTACTTTGTAACACAAGATTACAGATTCAAATTATCAGAGGGGCCAGGCAGGTGGCATAAAAAGAATTAATTGTTGCCAGATCTCCCAATTTTTCAAGAGAAGTTATAAATATAACTTCCTTTTATAAACATTTTCCTGATTTTTAAATCTAGGAAATTAATTTTTAAAAATTACTATATTATTCTGCACTGCATGGACTAAACTAAACAATTCCGTGCAACATCTGGATGATATTTTGTGACTTCTTATGTGATCATTGAGAATATGGGTTTTGTAGTTAACCTGGGGTTAAAATTACTAATACATTGAGAAAGTTACTCAACCATACTGGGCTTCACTTTCTTACCTGCCTCTTGGAGATAACAATTGTACTTCTCTCTAGTATTTTGGCTTAATGAGGGGGTGGGAGTAGGGAACATGTGAAGATTCCAGAAACTGACAAGTCAATTCACTTGGATTTCACTGCTTTACTTTTTGTTTCATAACAGCCATCTTACATTTATCCAGGGGAAATAAATTTTACAAAGAATAAATAAGTTAACCCAGCCTTTGATATTCTCACCCCTTGCCCTATCATCTTTCTCAACTCTTCCTAACTCTTGTAAATTATGATGACCAACATAGTATATCTCATTCCACATGCTCTTCCAACCATGTGATGTTGGCACCCAATATATTGACACCCTTCAGCACAAGGAAGCTATGTCTCCTCTCCTTGAATGTGGATATAATGTGACCGACTGCCTCAATGACTGAGGTACAGCAGAAGTGCCATTATGTGACCTCTGAAACTGGGCCTTCACAATGCCATGCACTTCTGCCTTGTTCTCTCAGTACACTAATTCTTGGAACCCATTAGCCATACTCTAAGGAAACCCAGGTGTAGTTGTTTTCTTGGACTGCCATAACAAAGTACTACAAAAGGGGTGGCTTTTCACCCAGAATCTATCTTAGTGCTTTTGCATGTTATAAACCTCAAAAATAGGTTGGCCAGATGAAATGACAGGTCTTGTACATATGGAAAAAATTTAAAAGAAAAAGACCTGATTTTATTAAACTTGTGAACAAACAGGAAATAGGGAAACAGTCAGAAAAACAAGGAAGAGACTATGTTTTACAGTAAGTAAAACTTTACAAAAAGGTAACAATTGGAATTACCATTTTTTTTTCCAGAGAAGGTGAGAAGAGGCCACATGGAAGAGTTCATACCATAAAATAATCTGAACTTTTCCAGCTCAGCATCATAATAAGTATAGATGGCAAAAAAGCGGCAGAAACCAGAGGGAGACCTTTAGGGAATAAAAAGAGACAGATCTATTCTGGTTAATTGCATAGGGCTTGATAAAGCAGATCTGAAATGATCTGCTGTGTGAGCTACAGACTGTGTTTGATTTTATTCGTGTTTAGTAGACTTTATTTTTTAGAACAGTTTTAGGTTCACAACAAAATTGAGCAGAAGGTATAGAGGTTTCCCATTTACCTCATGTCCCCACATAGGTATAGCCTCCCTCATTAACAGCATCCCCCACCAGAGTGGTACATTCATTATTCTTGTTGACACAATATTATTACCCGAAGTCCATAGTTTACATTAGGGTTCATTCTTGGTGTCTGTCATACATTCTGTGGGCTGGAAAAAGTTTATAGTGACATGTATCCACCATTACAGTATCATGCATGAGTATTTTCATTGCCTTAAAAATTCTCTATGTTCCTCCTATTCATCCATCCCTTCCTCCTAACCCCTGACAACCACTGATCATTTTACTCTCTCCATAGTTTTTTGCCTTTTCCAGAATATCATAGTTGAAATCACAGAGAATATAGTCTTTCCATATTGGCTTCTTTCGCTTAGTAACATGCATGAACATTTTCTCCATGTCTTTTCATGGCTTTGATATTTCATTTCCTGTTAGCACTGAATCATATTCTATTGCTAGATACACTACAATTTAATTATACATTCATCTACTAAAGGACATCTTGGTTGCTTCCAAGTTTTGGCAATTAAATTATGGCCAAAGCTGCTATAAACACATGTGAGTTTTGTGTGGATGTGTTTTCAACTCCTTTGGATAAGTACCAAAGAGTGTGATTGCTGGATGGTATGGTAAGAATATATTTAGTTTTGAAAGAAACCGCCGAACTGTCTTCCAAAGTGGTTGTCTATTTTGTATTCCCACCAGCAATGAATGAGAGTTCCTGTTATTTCACATCCTTGTCAGTATTTGGTGGTGTCAGTATTCCAGATTTTGGCTATTGTAATAGGTTTGTAGTTTTAGCTCATTGTTTTAATTTATGTTTCCCTGACAACATAAGAAGTAGAGCATTTTTTCATATGCTTACTTGCCATTTGTGTATCTTCTTTGCTGAGGTGACTATTAAGGTCTTTGGCCTATTTGAGTTTTAAGAGTTCTTTGTCTATTTTGGATGACCATTCTTTATTAGATGTGCCTTTCACAAATATTTTCTCCCAGTCTGTGGCTTGTCTTTTCACTCTTTTGACTGTTTTTCACAAGCAGAAACTTTTAGTGTTAATGAAATTCAGCTTATAGGCTCTTTCTCTGATGAATCATGCCTTTGGTGTTGTATCTAAAAAGTCATCACCAATCGCAAAATCACCTAGATTTTCTCCTGTTATTATCTAGGAGTTTTATAATACTGTATTTTTCCTTTAGGTTGGTAATACAGTTGAGTTAATTTTTGTTAAGGGTGTAAGGTCTGTTAAACTCATTTTTTAAATAATTTAATTTAATTTAATTTATTATTTTTTCATTAAGTTTATTGG
>NW_006439568.1:23781-33321 GCF_000325575.1 Pteropus alecto | reverse complement strand
CGTTGTAGTTTGATGTAGTCTCATTCACTTATTTTAGCTTTTACTTCCCTTACTTTTGAGGTCAAATTCATAAAATCCTCCTTAAGTCCAAGGTCCTTCAGTTTCGTTTCTATGTTTTCTCCTATGCGTTTTATTGTTTCAGGTCTTATATTCAGGTCCTGAATTCATTTTGAGTTAATTTTGGTATGTAGTGATAGACAACAGTCTAGTTTCATTCTTCTGCAGGTGGCCTTCCAATATTCCCAGCATTTATTGAAGAGACTTTCTTTTCTCCACGGTATGTTTTTGGCTTTTTTTGTCGAAAATTGTTTGTCCATATAAACATGGGTTTACTTCTGGACTCTCGATTCTACACTACAGGTCTGTTAGTCTGTTTTGCAGCCAATACCTTGCTGTATTGATTATTGTTGCTTTGTAGTATACTTTGAAGTTGGGCAGAGTGATCAACCTTAGTTTTCTCAAGATGGCTTTGGCAATTCGGGGTCTTTTGTGCTTCCACAGAAATCTGATGATTTTTTTGTTCTATTTCTTTAAAGCCAATGGGATTTTGATGGGGATTGCATTAAATCTGTATAATGCTTTAGGTAATAAGGTCATTTTAATTATGTCGATTCTTCCAATCCAAGAACACAGAATATCTTTCCATTTCTTTGTATATTCTTCCATTTCAAAGAAGAATATCAGGGTAATAGGGTCTTGTAATTTTCATTGTATAGATCCTTCACATGTTTCATTAGATTTATTCCTAGGTATTCTATTCTTTTTGTTGCAATTGCAAAAGGAGTTTTTTTTCCCACTTCTTTTTCTGACACTTCATTTTTAGATATAGGAACACTATGGATTTTGGAACATTGATTTTGTATCCAGAAACTTTACTGTATTTGCTTATTGTTTTTAGTAGTGTTTTTGTGGAATCTTTAGGGTTTTTTATATAGAGAATCATGTCATCCTCAAATAATGACAGTTTGACTTCTTTGTTTCCTATTTGGATGCCTTTTATATCTTTCTCTTGTTTGATTGTACTTGCTAGGACCTCCAATATTATATTGAAATACAGTGGCAATAGTGGACAAGCTTGCCTTGTTCCTGATCTTAAGAGGAAAGGTTTTTCATTTTTCACCATAAAGTATAATGTTGGCTAAGGGTTTGTCACTTATGGCCTTTATTATGTTAAGATACTTTCCTTCTATACCGATTTTGTTAAGTGCTTTGGTCATAAATGGATGCTGTATTTTGTCAAAGACTTTTTCTGCATCTATTGATATAATATGATGCTTATTTTTTAATTTGTTTATGTGGAATATCATATTAATCAATTTCTGTTATGTTGAACCATCCCTGTGCCCCTGGGTGGAAGCCCACTTGATTGTGGTGTATAATCTTTTTAATATGTTGCTGTATTCAGTTTATTAGTATCTTATTTAGGATTTTTGCATCTGTGTTCATGAGAGATATTGGTCTGTAGTTTTCTTTTTTTGTGTTATCTTTACCAGGTTTTGGTATCAGGGTAATATTGGCCTATTAAAATGAATTGGGAAGAATTGCCTCCTCTTCGATTTTTTTGGAAGAGTTTGAAGAGAATAGGTATTAAATCTTTGAATGATTGATAGAATTCACTGGTAAAGCCATCTTGTCCTGGACTTTCACTTTTTAGTATCTTTTTGATGATTATTTCAATTTCCACACTGTTGATCTGTCTATTTAGATTTTCTAGTCTAGGAAGGTTGTATCTTTCTAAGTACTTGATTCAGTCTAGGAAGGTTGTCTCTTTCTGAATACTTGTCCATTCTTCAAGGTTATTAAAGTTGGTGTTATATACTTTTTCATGAGTGACGTCAGAAACATGGTGGAGCGAGAGATGAGATGTCCCCAGATCTCTTCTCTTGAAACAACAATAAACTGAACATCTAAAACTCAACAAAAAACACACAAACTGTACACCAGCACATCTGAACGTGGGCTCTGCACATAAGAGCTACCACAGATGAGAACCCCAGGAGTCAGGCAGTACACTGGGAGAAACAAAGAAGCTGCCTCTCCCAGCTGGAGCTCCCTGCAGGAGGAGGTGGAGGGGAAAATGTGCAGGAGGTTCCCTGAACAGCCCTGCCTGGGAAAGTTGTGAGCTCCACACAGCTGGTGGTAGTGCCCAGGCATCAAGGCAGAAAGCAGAGAAGTTGGGACTGTAGAGAAGTGGGAATGGCAGAGAAACAGCAGTTGATTATTAAACCGCAGTTGCAAAATGTGAGGCAGAGCCCTAGCCCAACCTCAAAACCAAAGGGCCCCTCCCCCATATCCTCTGAAACTGAACACCATGGAGCCCCAGGGGAATCTGAAGAAATGCTATTGAATCTGTCGCTAACACTGACTAGGACTGAGACAGGGTAGTGAGCGTGACTGAAAATCTATAAGAAAAAGAAAAGGCATTATTAAATCTTTCTATAAAGCAGGGATCCAAGAGGATTAGACGCCACCTACCGGAAACCAAAAGAAAAACGCATTTTTGCAACAGGCTAAAGAGAGATCTTTATATAGTAAATCTTCTCTCTGGAAAAAAAGCAGAATACACTTCCATTAATGCCCAGGCAGAGAAATAGTCCCTTAAACACCATAAACAACCAAGATGACAAGGCATTACAGAAAGAAAGAGAAAAATCTCCAGAAAATAAGCTTACAGACATAGAAATATACAACTTAAATGACAGAAGATTCAAGATGGTACTTCTGTAAAAACTCAATGAGATCCAATACAATTCATATTAACGATTCCAGGAATTGAAAAAAAAAAACTAGATGAGCGGAATGAGTCTTTTAGCAGGGAGATTGAAACACTCAAGAAGAATCAAATAGAACTTTTCGAGATAAAGAACACACTTCAAGAGATGAAAAATGAAATAACAAGATTGAGAAATAGAGTCAACCAAATGGAGAAAAAGATCAGTGACATGGAAGACAGAAAGCTAGAAATAAATCAGAGGAAAAAGAGAGAAACAAGAATACTGTCAGGAGAGGAAACATAAGAATAATGGGCATTCTCGAAGGGGAGGAAAAGGAGCAGGGATTAGAAAGCATTTTCAGACAAACAGTTGATGAGAATTTCCCAAATCTAAGGAATGATTTGGAGCTCGGAACTCAAGAAATCAACAGGCCACCCAATTATCTCAACTCAAAAAAGGCCTTCTCCAAGACACATTGTGTTAAAATTATTGAAAATCAATAACAAAGACAGAATTCTCAGGGCAGCCAGGGAAAAGAAGATGGTAACCTCTAAAGGAAAACCCATTTGATTATTGTCAGACTTCTCAACACAAACCTTACAAGCCAGAAAGGAGTGGATTCAAATATTCAAACTATCAAATGAAAGGAACTACCAGCCAAGAATAATGTATCCAGCAAAGCTCTCCTTTAGATATGAAGGAGAAATAAAGACCTTTCCAGACATACAAAAATTGAGGGATTTTCCAGTATGAGGCCTACATTACAGGATGTACTGAAAGGGGTCAGCTCACCAAAAACAAAATAAGAAAAAAACAAAAACAAACAAACATAACTATGAGCTCTGCTTATGGTTGTTTCAAGGGGAGAGATCTGAGCACATCTCTCAATCCACCGTGTTTCTGACCATTTTTGATTTTTAAGAGTTTGAATGGTTAACAAGTAAGTATTTCCTTAAGAAATACTTTTAATCATATTTATCTTTATCATTGTAGAGTTATAAAGAAAATTATTACATATATTTTAAAAATTATTTTTAAAAGTCAATTTTCTGAACTTTTGAAAGTGTTTATCCATTAACTACAAGATCCATAGAATGTTAATAAATTGTTGATGATACCAGTACTTGTGACTTTTGACCTATAGAAAATGAAACTGAGTTATGAGTATATTTATTAACTATATAAATGTGAAATATTTTTGAATAAACATAGTTACTATGCTATGTTATCTATTTATGCTGTTCTATATCAAACCAAATTTCCTTTCCTACCTCATGTACCCAGTTCTGGTGCTACAAACATATTAATAAGCATTTTTTCAAGGAATGAATGAACCCAATCCACTAACAGGCTTACCCACTTTGAAAAATAAATGGAAAAATAATGTCTTTATTTAATTAAAATTTTGTTTTGACAAACAAATTAATGAAAACTTCAAATTGATAGAAATAGTCCATGATATTTGTTTTAAAGTTCTGAAACACAAACATGACTTAGGCACTTCATTGATGCAAGAAGTCTTTTATTTGCTTCGATATAGAAAGTAATCTACTAAAACATGTTTTTCCCTCTCCTGCACACAGTCTATAGTCCAATCTTGACAAATTTAAAATATAATTTTAGCCTTATGATGTTAAACTAAAGAATTAAAGTTTTAACATTTATTATGATCTAGCATAATACTACTTCATCAGTGTTATTTATGAACCAACATTCAAAACCGTGTGATTAGATTGGCTCGTTGATGAAGCATAACTGCATCAGCAAGCAATGCCAACTTCAGAGCAATATTTCTGGGCTGGCAATGGGTACGAAATGAGGACTAGTATGATTCTAAAGAAGAATGATCTGTAGAGGGGACATAAATGGCATGCACAGAAGAGTTATTATTTAGTCTACCACACTCTGGATATTCAGATAGTTGGCAATTCATTCTGGTAACAGAAAATAGTATTTTAGACTTCAGGTAAACCCCAATAATTAAAATGTAAAAACGAAGTATTGACAGCATTAAAAAATATCTATGAATTAGCTTGGTGTCGATGAATTCCTTTAGATTATTTTTGTCTGGGAAGCTCTTGATTTGTCATTCGACTCTAAATAGCTTTGCTGGATAAAGCATTCTTGGTTATAGATCCTGGGTTTGCATGACATCGAATATTTTGTGCCAAGCTCTCCTGTCCTGCATGATTTCTTCTGAGAAATCAGCTGCCAGTCTTATGGGTGCTCCCTTGTAGGTAACTAACTGCTTTTAAGATTCTCTCTTTGTATTAAATCTTTGGCATTTTAATTATGATGTGTCTTGGTGTGGGCCTCTTTGAATTTCTCTTTCTTGGGACTCTGTGATCTTCCTGGGGTTGTATTTCCTTCACCAAGTTAGGGAAGTTTTCCATCATTATTTCTTCAAATAGCTTTTCCACTTCTTGTTCTCTCTTTCTTCCTTCAGGTACCCGTATTACACGGATGTTTTTACATTTAATTTTGTCACAAAGACTACTTAAATTATTATCATATTCTTGGCTTCTTTTTTCTTGCCATTCAGATTGAGTGTCCTTGGCTTCCCCATCTTCTATATTGGTGGTTCGATCCTCTTCATCTGCTCTGTTAATTCCCTCTAATATTCTCTCTAATTCCTAGAATGTGTTCTTCATTTCTAACTGGTTCCCTTTTATAATTTCCATATCCATTTTTATGTTTTTTATCCCTTAGTTAAAGTTCTCACTGAGTTCATCTACACTTCCCCGAAGTTCATTGAGTGTCTCTAGAACCAGTATTTTGAACTTTGCGTCTGTTAGACAGCTTGGCTCCATATTCTTGGATCTCTGTTCTGTTCTCTCATGTGGTTTCTACTTTTTTGTCTTTCCTTTTGGGCTGCTTTTTTGTGTCTGTTTCTATGTGCACAACAAAGTTTCCCTGTCTTATTAGGTGTCCAGAGGCACAGTCCTAAGAGGTGTTCAGCTGCAGGCCAAGTTTAGCCCCAGCCTGTGCCCCTCCAGGGCCACCTGTTAAGATTCAGCAAGCAACTGACAGATGCTGTGCTTATAGTTGCCTCAAGAGGCCATGCCAGAAACCAAGGCCAGCTGGCACCAGTGTGGGTTTTGGAGCTGCTCAGCAAGGGACACAGAACTTGCCAAGGACGCAATTGGATGTGGCTTGGGTGAGGCCGTAAATTAGGGGAGGCTGAGTTTCAGGGAATCTTCTGGGTGGAGCGACCTTGTTATCCAGTTCCATGACATCTCAGCTATGGCAGTGCTGAGTCTGTACACTGGGATTAGGGAGGGCTCAAGAGAAGAGCAATGGATACCGCCAGTACTTCTGCCTGGGAGAGAGTCTTGCTTCCGGCCCTTGCTTCGAAAACTCAGCATAACCCTGTAAGTCCCTGGTGCCTCCTAGAAGCCAACCCAGGGCTGGTGTTTAGAGCAAGCAGGTTGGTCACCACAAAAGTCCAGTTGTGGACACAGCTCCTTTAAGAGCTATCTAGAGCTGCTGGCTGCCCTTGCCACAATCTCTGTCCCAATCAGCCACTCGGGACAGGGCCAGGGCAGCCTTCTGTCTCATCCCCTCCTACCTCCTACCGTTGCAGGGTGATTTTTTATTTCTCTCTCTAGTTGTAGGGCTTGTTCATCTAGACTCCAGGCAACTCTGCTTGCTGTTTGCTCTGTATTTCCATCACAATTTTGATGTGGTCATAAGAGCAGATGAATAAAGCCTCTATCAACTAAGCCATTTTGACTTCTCATCTCTAAAGGCCATGTTTTGATATTAATTCATTTGAGTTAATACCATTTATCCTTCTCAGCAATCTGAATATAATGTCCTAAGTAGGAAGCAAAAATTCCCACTGTATTTGTCAGCAAAGGCTTTATAAAAGAAGTGGTAACAGCTGGGATTTATTGCCTCAGAGGAAAGAAGGTGTGATGTGAACAGAGGTCATAAAGTAACACCCTCCTCGCTTCTTTTAAAAGTCATTTACAATTTCAAGAATCTTCCTTTGAAATTATATTTTTAATGCCTTTAATCTGATGTGCTCTAGTTACTGAATAATCTTTAAATTTTTCTTAATTCTCAAGACTCCTTTCCTCAAAATACTTCCTTATTTAAGACTCTTCCATCACTTGTAGTGTTATGAATCCATTTTGCCCATCAATCTCAAGTTTCAATTTGTTTGGTTAATTATCTTGATTTTTCTAACTCTACATCATTTGAGTTTACTTCCTTATGTTTTGCACTCACCATGTACCATCCCTAAGCGAAGCCCTTCTCCTTATGGTTCTAAATCAATCATTTTCTTTCTTCATTTGGTGCATTTTACCCTATCTGTATTACCTTCATCATGTACCTTTATTTATCCAAATCCTACTCCTTCTGACCAAGGTCCATCCAAGTTCCTTAAGACAAGCCCATCTATGATCTTCCCAACTTCCCAAGCTCTTGTTGCCCTTATAACACCTCCCGAGTCTCAATATTTTCTTTGTATGATACTCTGGCATTTCATGGGTATAAGTCTCATTCTTAGTTTGATTACAAGTTCACTGATATCAGGATTACGCATATTTTTGAGATGTACCCTGAGTACACAACGAAGAACAAAGCAGAAAAAAATCCCTGCCTTCAGAATTAAATCCTGCAGCAATGCAATTATTTCACATGAAGAATACATTTCTATGATAATGGAAACCAAGTCTGTGCTGATATGGCAACATGGGGAAACTTTCCCTTATAATGAAAGTTTGTAAAATTTGTTGGGGAAAACAGTCTACCAAAGGAACTGTGGAAGAGTGATGAATGTTGCTTCTAGCTTACCTCTTATCTATGAAACAATGTGGGGTCAGTGAAGATTTATGGACTCAGTGAAAAAACTCATGTAGCTCATTTCCTGTTATTTTACTTTTCTTATACATTTCTGAAAATTTTTATGCTTGCTTAAAATTTTTTAAAAATCCTTATGTTCAGTACTACAAAATGGCTGCCATTTATTGCATCACTTATTCATAAATTTATACAATAAATACTTTATAGTGCCTATTATTGTTGTACAAGATCATTAGAGGATGTGACTGTGGGTTGATCTGTAAGCTGCACCCAGGTCCTCACCCCCTCCCCTGCCCTTGGAATGTACATTCTGCTCACTGTTCCAACAGTGGGGGCTCTTCTCAAAGATGAAGTCTTGATGGAGTAACGTGTTGTTCAGACATTTGAACTGAATACATGACTGAAATCAGTGAAAGCCTCTACATAAACTTAAGATTCTGGCAGGCAGGTCCATTTGTTTTGTGATCACCACAGACAAGCCTGGTAAGTTCCCTTGCTTACTAAAACTACCACCTATCATATCAGTCTGAAGCGGTCTGCCTTTTTCTTTGGTTTCTCCTTGCCGTCTCTGTATAGGAGACTGTGAACCAACAACTATGTGTCATCACAATTATAGATTCTGTTCTCATGGAGCTTACATTCTTATAGTGGAGACTGGGGAGGCAAATATAAATAAATACATAAATAAGAAAAATAGCAAAAACTAGTAAGTGCTATGCTGAGAGTAAAATAGAGCAATGTGAAGAATGACTGAGAATTACTTTAAATCAGATGATTGGAAAAGGTCTGTAGGAAAAGTGAAGCAGTCAGACTGAGACACGAGTAGCAAGAAGCTAGTTATGGACTTTTGGGAACGAGCATGTTAGGTACAGAGGAGAGTTAGTGAACATTTCTTAAGGCAGAAATAAGCTTTGCATGTTTGAGAAACTCATAAAAGGCAGGGAAAAGTGGTTGGTGATGAGATTGAAGCACTGATCTTATACAGTTTGTAACATAGAGTATGGAGTTTGCATTTTATTTTAAATGCTATGCAAAACTTTGAGAGGGTGTATTAGTTTCCTGTTTCTACTATAACAAATTGCCACAAATCAGTAGTTTAAAACCAGATAAATTTATTCTCTCACAGTTCTTGAGGTGAGAAGTTTAAATGAGTATTTTCGGACTAAAATTAAGATGTCAATGGCCCTTCTGGAGGCTTTATAGGAGAATCCATTTCCTTGACTTTTCCAGCTTCTACAGTCTGTCCATATTTCTTGGCTCATGGCCCACTTCCACCTTCAAAGACTGAAATGGCCAATTCAATCTTTTTCACATTGTATCATTTTGATTCTGACTCTTCTGCTTCTTTTTTCAGCATTTAAATATTACATTGGACTCACTGGAAAATCCAGGATTATTTAATTCCCCTTTGCCATGAAACATAACATATTTACAAATTCTGAGGATTAGGAAGAGGATATCTTTGTGGGGCCACTATTCTGCCTACCAAAGCAGAGTTTTGTTTTGTTTTGTTTTGTTTTAAAGCAAGGAAATGTCATTACTTTATTTGCATTTAAAAAGGGAACACTACCGATTTTTCAGAAAATTAATTATGAAGGGTAAGGGTGGAAGTAGGGAGACCAGCTAGGAGTATATTGCAGTAGTTCAGAATTAGGATAGTAGTAGAGATGGAAAAATGCAGATGAGTTTGGGTTATGTTTTGGAAGATGAGGCAACAGCATTTTCTGATAATTTACATTTGAGGGGGAGGTATGAGTGAGTAAAAACAGCTAGCAAGGAAAGTGCCTAAATTTTTTGCCTTGAGCATCTGAGAGAAAGACAGTAGTATTTATTGAGTTGAGGAAACTGGAGGAGGAAAGCTTACTTGGGGTGGGGAGGTCTGAATTTAAAAATATGAGTTTTATTTTATCCATGTTTTGTTTGAGATGCTTATTAATTATCTATGTGGAGATGTCGAACAGGCAATAGGATATAAAAGACATAGAGATTAGAGTCATTATATATTTTAAATATA
>NW_006439568.1:5563-23693 GCF_000325575.1 Pteropus alecto | reverse complement strand
TAAAGCCTTGGAACTGAATAAAATAATCTAAGAAGAGTAAGAAGCTAGAAAAGAGAAAGGTGACTGGAAGATGGGCCTCTGGGACTCTGGTTTATATTAGGCCATATTTTCTGGCATACAAAATGCCTGGTGGGACTACATACAAAAGCATCCTAAAAAAGTTAAGGTCAGAATGCTAAATCAGGGAGCTTGAATTTTATTTAGTAGGCCTTGAATAAATTTGTCAAGGGCTGCTTCCATCAAATTTGAGTTTCAGAAAAACAATTCAGTGTATGACTCATTGCTTTATTCTCTATGCTACATTTTGCATATTGATAAGGCATAGAAGATAAATTAATGTTTGAGTGCCCCTTATGTACCATGTGAGATTAAAGCTGTGGAATGAAAAAGTAATATCTTAAACTGAGATTGTTATTTAAAAAAAGACCCAAGACAACAAAAAAGACCCCAATTTTAATGTGATGAATGTTTGTTTGCTTTCTTTGTCATGTTTGACCAAGAGTTGATAGTGTTTATTTTAAGCATAGTGGTAATGAGCAATACCAATCCAAGGCACTGTAAGCCCCTGTCCCTGTTTGCTATGACTTCTCAATGTACTGAGAGGAGGTCATGTAAACAAATAATTAGGATGCAAAGTGATAGAATATAGTATAGTCATGCATTCAGAGCTATGGGAGAACACATGGGAATGACTTAATTTATCTGGGAGTGTTAAAAAGTTTTCTGTAAGAACAGCTTTTCCATAAAAAAAAAAAAAACACTCTAGTTTTGCAGTAAAGAGCAAATTTTCTTGTGGGAGAAGGAAATCTCCACAGCACACAAATCTGTTCCCAGATACTCATTTTTTCCTCTGGGTAAGTAGTCACCACTGCTGCCAAAACCATGGTGACTACAAGAAGGCATTGTTCTCCCATTCACTCTGGCCCAAATGATTCCTTGAAGCACAGAGAAGATTAGAGGGATTATTCGTACATGTCTTTACTAGGGTTGGAGGTAACCACTGGAAAACAAAATGTAGTAATATACAAGAGAAATAGTTCTCAACCCTTTCTCCCCATAGAAAAAGCAAGTTGGCAGACAATGTTGACTGTATGACACATTCCCATGGGTTTCTTCATGTAATGTAATGAATGAGCAATTACCCACTGGCTTAGCTATAATTCCTTTTCATTTTCTTCCATTCAAGATAGCGTATCATAATGTAAAGGAGTAAGGAAGGTATTATTATTAAGATAATCTGGAATCTACTCTAGTTATATAAAAAGTAAATCATATTAAACTATGGTACTTTATTATTAGGAATGTGTTAATTACAAGGCATCTCACAACTGACTGTGACAGATCAGGGTGTTGAAATAGTCTGAAGGCTGCTGATCTTGATAATCTGGTTTATATGAGTGAGTTGCTCATCTTGCACTATGGTTCCCTATAGTGAGGCCTCCTTACCTATCTATGTCCAAGCCTATCTCTGAGAGGCAGATGCTGTCTTTTCCCCCAGTGACTGGAAGTTTAGTTATGGTTCAGCCCCAGGAGATCTATTTCCAAGAGTATGAGAGACAGAAGAGTGGACCAGAGCTCCACTCCTGTCTCTCATCTGAGGGCTTAGCAATTCCCTATGTGATCGACACTAGGAACACCCTCCCTTTCAGGAAACTTCTAACCTTAACTATAATGATATGGCCAACAGAGCAACCATAGTAAAATATGCTATAGTTAGGCCCAGCACCTATATAAGAAACACACACACACACACACACACACACACACACACACACGCACACGCACACACAAACAAAAAACAATAGGAGTACTTTATTACAGGTTACCCTGTACTTTATTACAGGAGAAGACATTTGACCCTGGCCTTGAAAGACATGTAGACATTTTCTCAGACGAGAAGAGTTGGAAAGGGAATACTAAGCAAAGTTTCAGAGGCATGAAAGCTCATGAAGTGTTGAGAAATGGAAAGTAGTCCCTAGTCTGGCTGGAATGTAGGGCGTATTAGCAAACTTGGTACTAATAATTAGGTTATAGGTTTATTACTCAATGGTTGATCCAGTTTTCACATCCTCTGCCTAAAATAAGTATGGAATGAATCAGCTCTTCATAATCAAATAATTGTTCGGGAGAAATCCTAAAGTCATTTGGTACACACCAGACAGGATCTCTGAGTTTATTGTTGTTAGTGTAAAAGTCAAATTCCTAAGACAGATGTAGGAATTAGGAGATAGAAAATGGTACACTAAACTGTGCTTGGTAAAGAAATAAAAACTGGAAATATGGAACCTGCTTTCTTTTCCTTCCTTCCTTTCTTCTTCATATATGTACATTTATTTTGTATCATTTTATTCAAATATATTGTGTGTCTACTTTATGTCAGCCACAGTACTAGGTCCTATGGTTAGACAATAAACAAAAGCAGATATGGTTATAAATGCCTCCTCTCCTCTTAAAAACTTGGGAGGAAGTTATGGGAGATAGACAGTAACCAGATAACAACCCAAATGAATTTAAAATTACAACTTCATTATTATGAAGGCAAGGTTATTAGAGATATGAGACTTATAATAGAGAGGTTCAGCTTAGTCTTAAAAGACAATATAAAGTAGTAGTTAACCTGTGGGCTTTGGAACAAGACTATCTGATTTTGAATCTTGACTATACTATTTTCTAGTAGATCATAGGAAAATTATTTAACCTGTCTGTGCATCAATATCCTCATTAGGAAATGGATATTATAATGGAGTACACTCTGAAAAATGGAGACCAAAAGGTAGTTTTAAAACTTAATGAATTGTGTGTAAGATACTAGAAGAGAGACAAGTATATAATAAGTCCTCAATATATGCTACATGCTATCATCACTACCATTGCTACTCAACTGTTATTATTACTTGTGGTAGTGGGGGAGTGATTTCCTTAAAGAAGTTATGACTGAGCTGAAATATGGAGGCTGAAGAGGATTTACCAGGAAAAGGAGAAGTGGGTGACTTGTGAAAAGAACATATACGAAGGCCCTACTTCTGGAGGCAACAGGACAATTTCAAGGTACTGAAAGAGGGTCAGTGAGGAATGGCGAGTTAGGGGAAAATGGTATAAGGGAGGGTGGAGAGGTGGGCAGGGGACAGAGAATGTAGGGGTATTGAAAACGATATTACAAATTTGGGTCTTCATTCTAACAGCATTAAGAATCCATGGAAAGTTTTTATAAAGGAGGCTGATATGATCAGGTTTAAATTTTACAATTTAATTCTTGCCAAAGTGTGAAGAACAGATTGGAAGCTGGCAAAACTTGATGTGGACAAACTACTGAAACTGCCCAGGAAAGAGATTATGGTGGAATGGACTGAGTGGTGGAGATGAGTGGAATGAACAAATTGGAGAAATATTTAGGATATGAAATGAGCAAGAATTCATGATAGATTAGATGTAAGGTTCAAAGAAGAAGGATCTAAAATTCTGGTTTAAATGCTGGTTTATGCAACAGGGTGATGTCGACACTCACTGAGACTGGAAACACTGGAAAAGGGTCAGGTTTGGGGAAAGAGGAGAGCAGGAGATAAATCTGATTTCACATATGCTTCATATAAGGTGAAACTCTATTTCGAGACTTTTAAAAGATGT
The DNA here is from genome assembly GCF_000325575.1 of Pteropus alecto. Lineage (NCBI taxonomy): Eukaryota > Metazoa > Chordata > Mammalia > Chiroptera > Pteropodidae > Pteropus > Pteropus alecto. The sequence continues at coordinate 20,069 of NW_006439568.1, read as the reverse complement.
CTAATTGGCAATTGAATATAATAGTTTGGGGCTCAGAGGAGAAGTCTAACCATACGTTTATGTGAAGATGTATGTTTATGCGTCAATTGTCTAGAGGTGGTTTCTGAAGTCTAGAGGAACGATAAAGTCTAGAGCAGTGCTGCCACTAGTAATAAAGTCTAGAGCAGTGCTGCCAGTAGCAATATAATGTGAGCTACATATGTAATAAAAATTTTCCTAAGCAACCACATTTAAAGATAGTAAAAAATACATATGAAGTTAATTTTAATAACATATTTTATTTAACTAACTACATCTAAAATATCATTTTAACATATAATCAATATAAAAATTATTAATAAAATATTTACATTACTTTTCATATAATTACACTTATAGTACATGTAATTCAGGCTATATACAGTTTAAGTACTTAATAGCCATGTGTTTTGTTACTACCTATTGAACGGCGCAAGTCTAGAGGTAGGGAGCGAAGGGAAGAATGAAGAAAGCGAAGAAAGAGATCGCAAGGGAGAGGAAAAGAGATAGTAAAATCCAGGGAGACAGTTCCTAAAAAAAAAAAAAAAAAAAAAAAAGTAAAAAGTCTCAACTGAATTCAGACTTTGCTAATGTAAAAGGTTTTTTCCAAAAGCTGCATAGTTCTGTCCTATTTCGTAAAAATTTAATTGACCTCCCTCTCAACTCATTTCTCTCAATTTTTAGCATCAACCTTCTTCAAAAACATTTTATACCAGCTATTTTCATTAACTCTCTTTAATTGCCAGCAACCCAGATCTCATTCCTATCATTTCATAAAAGCTTCACTCCCCAGTGACCACCAAGTCCAATTATATTTCCGGAACCTTTGTTCTCCTTGACCCCTTTAAAGTATTTGAAAGTTTAAACATCATATCCTTTTAAAGCTTTTCAGCTCAACATAGGCACTTTTTGAAGTTCCATCTCTGACTGTTTTTTGTCTCTTAGAAATTGGTAACTCACAACTGGATGCACTGGCTCCCAAGTCTTCATTTGCAGCCCTAATCACTCCACATAACTGATGTCTGTGGGGTATTTCCATAATATCTAAGCATAGCTCTAAACTAGCCATATTTGAAAGGGAAATTGCCTTGTACTCTGAAGGAGCTTTTCCTCCTCACTCCCCTAAGCTGTCACAGCATGTGACAGAGATCGGTTAGGGAAGGCATCCCTGAGAATACAATACATAAACTGAGACCTGGAGGTACATAAGAGTTAACCAGATAACAGGTGAAGAAGAGAGGGGAACAGTATTCCAGTTGATAGACAATATTTATTCATTCAAATATCCTTCCATGCTTTATGAACAGAGTGTCAACTGCCTACTAAATGCTACACTCTGTGCTAATCTCTTGGGGTGGGCAATGAGCAGGTCGAACATGGTTTTTCACCTAATGGAGCTTATCATCAATTAGTGAGGAGAGAGACATATTAAATAAATCATTACAACTCTATTAAGTGCTATGAAGAAGAGTACAGAAAGCTACGGGTGCCTATAACAGGGGTCTTACCCTAGTCTGGGAGTGGGAGCAGAGAAAACACTACATAAGCTGAAGCCTGGAGAATATATGAATTAAACAGATAATAGGAGAAGAAGCGAGATGAATGGCATTTACATCATAGATAGCATTTGGAACTCTGAGTTGGGAAGTAGCCTAGTGGGTTCTGAGAACTGAAAAGTCTGCACCTGTAGCCAATAAATTAGGGAGATAGTGGTGATAAGTGAGTGTAGAATGGGAGTCGGAGATCAGATATCACCAGGCCTTGTATTCAGGACTTTGTATCCAAGATCCCAAGTGTATCCCAAGAGCAATGCGGAGACATTCAATATCCTCAGGTTCAAGCCTTCAAGATCATCTATGGCATCTGCCATTATCTTCACTCCCCATCTGCAACTTGTCATCAAGTTTCCATGAAGTTCCCTTATAACACCTCTTATGTCAGTCTCTTCTGCTATCACTTAGGACTGTATCCGTGATTCTCTTACAGGCTCTGCACAACGGGGCTAAACTTGAGACCAATAAGATCAATTGTGATCAAATTATTTTTCCATATTTTGATTAACATGTAAAATATACTTTTTCTACAATTGACCATATGTTCTGAGATGGTATTTTCCATTAGATGGAGTATTAATTGAGCGGGTCCTGTGTAGAGCCAGGTGTCACTTACAGCAAATAGGTGGTCACTGAACTGGTAGCACGGAAAAGTGTAAAAATGAAAAAAAAAGTGAAAAATGCCTTGTGAATAGTAAGAGAACTTGGTCAAACTAGTGAACAGTTTTTTTTTTTTTCAAAATAGAAACACTGAAGGGCACCCAGAAAAGCTTTCATTAATAGTTAATGCTTTTATAGATGTTATAAAATTTTATTATATTGAATAGTAATTTTGTTATAATTATTGCTATCTTGTTTACTGTTTGTGTCTTTTCATTTTATAGAGCTAAAATTAATTTCTGTGTGTGACTTGGTTAATTTTAACTTTAAGTGATTAGCTCAGGAGATTAACACAAATTAATAATATCCAGTGAAATTTTTAGTAAAGATTGAATGTCCTCACTGGAGATATTATTAAAAGTTTGGCCCTTAGAGACTGAGAATTGGATAAGTTCCATAACTGCAAATGAATTTTGTTTCATTTACAAACAATGCACAATGGACATTATTAGGGGATAGATAGGGATTTCTGGAAAAAGTGCATTAGTGTGACAGAATGAGGAGTTTGTAGTGAGACAGCCCTTTGGGCCAGAGACATCATGAGCAAGAAGGGCTGGGTTTATTCTTCAAGGATCACACTTCCATTATATGAAACAAAGAACTGCAGAAAATTTTTCCAGAAGGCTGATAAGTAACTCTTTCATTAAAGAAAATGACAACAATCCGATGTCCAGCAAATCACCCTAGTGCTTGGTGCCCAGATAGTTCATACCAAAGGTTAATTTCTAAAGGACCGCTACAGTATTCAGCTTTAAAACAGTGTGGCTTCTCCAGAGAAGGACTTCAAAGTGCTATTGCCTTGAATTCCTCGTAGCATCATCAAATCATAATTATTTAGGCAACAAATATTTCTTGCCCCACTTCTCTTGTATAATGTGAGGGCTTGCAACTATAGAAGCTTGCAATAACAATAATAATAACAGCTTTTATTGAGAACTTAAGCTTTTTGCAAATATAGCTTAACACCAACACCAGAGCCTCAAAGTTTCACCTTCAAGGAGACATTAATGATTTTTGAATGTAATTTGTTTATCTAAGAGATGCTTCAGTAATTTTTAGTTTGGGGCTAAAAAAAAAAAATCATCTTTATATTGCATTGTTTGAAGTATTTTGGTGCTCTAAATCAGAATCTTTTGTTTATATTCACATTGATATAACTATCAAGTTATTTATATCTTTTGGGGGATGCCATGGGTTTTTCTTCTGCTTTTTGCTTCTTTTTACTTTGCTCCCTATTCATGTGTGTGAATTTTCTTTGACTCCCTTTCCTAATGACCAGGGACCTTTCAGCCCTCAGAATCTGAGCTTCTACCTGGAGCTTGATGTATTTTTAAAAATTAAGATATAACACACATGTAATACAATATACAAACCATATGGGTATGGTTCAATCAACTTTTACATATTTATGTACTTGTAATCATCACCAAGCTCAAGTGTTATTTCGTTTCTTCTGAGGGACACGAACTCCGAAATATCTTCTACAGCACTTTTTCTCATTTTGTATCTCTTTCTCTTCTTTTTCTCCTTTCCATTTTCTCTGCTCCCATCTCTATGTCTACCCCTATTGCTGTTCATTTTTCCATCTTCCCTAAATCTCTCTCTTCTTAGGGCAGATCTCTAGATCCCTTTGTTCTCCTACCTACTCTCACTCCACTTGTGCAAGTGTATGTGAACATTCCTGGGCTCATTACAACTGGTTTCTCAACCTCACTCGCTACTTATCATTAAGAGCTGGAGCTCTTAATGGGCCCAGAGTCAAAGTACTTTCAGAGAGGGTGAAGTGGGATGACTATAATTGGCCACTTCAAGCCCTCAGTGTATGGGTGAAAAAGGCTGGCTCTTTTAGTAAATGAGCAACATACTGATTCCATCACATTGACTCAAGCTGGATTTCAAATTTAAGGATTAGGTGCTAAATCAAGGCAACCTGACTCTGGATATGTCAACCTGACACTGACATAAAAACAGCAAGTGAAGGTAGCTTTATAGACATAACATAATGCCAATATTCTTCAGTTCTTTGTGAATTTATGAATCAAAATTAAAGTTTTTATTATAAAATTATTACTTTTATGTATGCTCATAGAAAAAATGAAATAAAGAAGACATAAAAATCAGAAATGTATAAGAGGATATTAAGATTTTTAAAAATAGACACATGTGGTGGCTACTTAACATAAGTAGTATCATTTTTATGTATATCCTTCCAGAATTATTTCTCATATTCCTTTAGGAAAATGGAATCATACTAGGAAGAGTTCTTTAATTTAACAATATTAAAAAGAAATCTGTCTATACCAACAAGCAAAAATCTACATCATAATTAAGGGCCTGGGATGAGAAACACCTGGTTGCCCCAGGTGTTGGATGCCCCTCTTCCTAGACTCTGTAAGGAGTCTTGCTCACACCACTTTTCAAGCAAAACCCAGTCCTCATTGAGGCTTCCTCCAAAGCCTGAGTTATTGTCACAGTGCAGAAGCACCTCACTGCAGGGGGCCTGCAAGGTGTGGGGAACCATGCTCCAGTCCAAAAGCTGTGCAGGGGAGGGACAACCAAGGCCCGAGGTGGGGTGAACTGCGCATGCGCAGGGCAGTAGTTCTCGCCCCTCCTGGGAGGCGGAAGGCAGTGGGTGGGTTCTGCTGGCTTCTGGCGAGGGACTCAGGGCCACATTCCCAGACCTGCCAAAGTTCAAAACCTGCCAACCTCCAAGGCCACAGCCACCGAAATGCACTGTTGCATTGTATAGCCCCTAGGCCAATTCCTCCTGGCAGCAGTGAGGTGTCTAGAATCTCAGGAGACCACCTCTGCCTGTCTCTGGAGCCTTTCCCCTGAAGAACAGCCTTAGGAGTGTACATAATGTCATGTACCGTTATTTTTTCCCCAGCTTTACTGAGAATAATTGACATAAAATATCGTGTAAGTTTAAGCTGTATGATGCGATGATCTGATACACGTATATATTGTGAAATTATTGCAACATAAGGTTAACACCTCCATTACCTCACATAATTACCTTTTCCTGTGTGTGCTAAGAACTTTTAATATTTATTCTCTTAGGAACTTTCATATTTGTAAAACAGTATTGTTAACTAGAGCCATAATGCTGTACATCAGATCCTCAAAACATTTTCATCTTAAAACTGGAATTTTATACCCTTAGACCAACATCGCCCCATTTGCCTCATCCTTCAGCTGTTGACAACCACCATTCTACTTTCTATTTCTATGAGTTTGGCTTTTTTAGATTCTGCGTATCAGTAAGATCATACAGTATTTGTCTTTGTCTCTGACTTATCTCACTTAGTATAATGCTCTCAAGGTCCGTTCATGTAGTTTCCAATGGCAGGATTTATTTATATTTTATGATCGAATGAATTCCATTGTGTGTGTATTTTATATATATGATATAATACACACAGCAGCTTCTCGAATAATGTCGTTTTATTCAACGTCATTTCATAATAACGTTAACAAGAAAAAAAAATTCCCGGCGGGGGCCACTGTCTGTGTAGAGTTTGCATGTCCTCCCTACATCTGTATGGGTTTTCTCTGGGTACTGATGTTTCTCTCATATTCCAAAGATGAGCATGTGAGGCGAATGGCGTGTCTACATTGCCTCAGTCTGAGTGTGGGTCTGTGTGAGTGTGCTCTGTGTTAAAAGGGCACCCACTCTAGGGTTGCATTCCGCCTTGCTCCCTAATCTGTGAGGATAAGCTCTGGCCACTCAAAACCCCGAACTGGAATAAACTGGTTGGAAAATCATTATCTTACTTATTTTTATTCATTTTTTAAATGTATGTGTATCTCACATTTATTTCAATGTTTAATAGTAGTAGTGTTTGGGAGCTTTATTTAGAGGTTTGATGTTTTTGTGACCAGAAATGTACTGCAGTAACTTAACTCTTATTTATATTAGCCTGTGATAAAAGTGATTTTGTTATATGTTCTTTTGCTTAGAGTCACAGTATCCAAGAACCCATCAATGATGTTAAACAAGGACATACCGTGTGTGTGTGTGTGTGTGTGTGTGTGTGTGGTGGTGGTGGTGGCGGTGGTGGGAGGGGGAGTTGTGGTGTGTGGTATGTCTGTATATAATGTAGGAGATATATATTTATACTTATATGTCACATTTTTTTTATCCCTTTAGCCTATAATGGACACTTAGGTTGTTTCCACGTCTTGGCTATTGTGAATAATGCTGCAGTGAATATGGGACTGCAGATCTTTTCAAGAGAGTAATTCCATTTTCTTTGAATAGATACCCAAAAGTGGAATTACTGGATTATATGGTAGTTCTATTTTTAATTTTTTGAGAAACCTTCATACTGTTTTCCTTAGTGCTATACCAATTTACATTCCCACCAACAGTGCACCAGTGTCCCTTTTCTCCACGTCTTTGCCAACATTTTTTATCTCTTGTCTCCTTAATGACAGCCAGTCTGTTGACATATGAGAAATTTAAGCCTATATTCATATATTTGTTGGTATATAAAAAATTTCAGCCTACATAGAGGCTGAAAATTTTGTTTGTTTAAAAATATTAAATAGAAGCCACTTAATTAGTTGGCTAATTTAGAAATAACTTTCAATGTACATGCCTGAATTACTTAACAGAATTTGTCTGTATTCACACCTGTATACAGTATTTTGAAATTCTACCTTATAATCAGAAAAGATCAGAGTGAATTGCAGTTTGATTCTCATCCTAGTTCCCATGGCCTTCAGTTTTGAGAAGAACTAGAAATATAAGTAAGAAGTTGAAATCTAAGATTTTTTTAAATGCTAAATAATTCAGATAAATAAACCTTTATGGATGCTAATAATACACGTAAAAATAAATTAGAATACTTCCTTTACCTAGATTTCATGAGAGTTTTGTAACACCTCATTGTTTTCTTCGCGATGTTTAGTTCTCATAGGATTTCAGAATATAAATTTTGGTCTTTAAAGCATTCGTGATTAAAACAATGAAAATCTGTGAGACTGTTGGTCAGTGTCAATAATTATGTTCCTTATAATGCGAAGTCAAAATTTTCCATCAAATGCTAAAGAGATTTTCCTGCAATGACATCCTTATATTTCTATGGGGAGATTCAGTCCCCAAAGCATAAAAGGGACATGATATTGATTAAAAATGACCTGTGAGACAATGAGATTAAAGCAAATGACCTTTACTAAAGTTACTAAGGTAATTTGATGATCATCTAGCTGATTCTTATGTAAATGACCTCACTTTTACAGTTCTGTTTTTTATTCTGTGAATGAAATGTAAAACCAGCAGGAAAGAGTCTCAGGTTGGTTTGACCTGTTACTGGAGGAATTAATATGGTTTATGAAAAATGAATAGGATTTGGAGAGAAGACTAAAAGGTGTGGTTGGTTTAGCCAGGGTCACCAATTTCTTCACTTTGTTGAATTTATCCCATGTCTTGCAAAACCCTCACTGGAAAATTTAATATTATTTAATCCCACATATGAATTACTGAATTTGTTCTTTCTTTTTAGTTTAACTGCATTTATCTTTCTTACCCTGCTTTCCCCTCCTTCATTCCAGTAATCACTCTTCAATGTGCTATGTTTTTATTTGTTAGTACATCTATAATCAGTCACTCCCTCCTTACCCCCATCTTTAGCTATAGACATAAGAGGGAAGGGATTTATTTGTTATGTTCATCCCATCATTTCCAACACCTTGAATGATGTCTGGCACTTTGTAGTGCTCAAAAAATATTTGTTTAATAAGTGGAAAAAATGACACTCCCTTGCTGAAGGATTTATAGTAGTTCCTTCTTGGTTTTTGAACCAAATCCATTTTCCTTATTTTTGGTATTCCAGGTACTCTACAGTCTACTTGTGTCTTATCCATCACCTTGTTTTTCTCCACTCACCTCCGGGCACTTGGCAACATGTATCCCTTCACTGTTCCTCTGTGCACTTGCTTTAATTAATTTGCTCACGTTTCCCTCATCTAAAACATCTTCTTCCTCTCTTTCAATCCTAATTTTACTCATCTTTGTGCTCATATCTGATCTCCTCCACAAGGACTTTTCTAAGTTTTCTAAATTGAATTGATTTTTCCTTTTTCTGATCAACATGATACTTACCTACTTTTACTATACATTTGCATCTTTATCAAGTGTGACTTGTATGTCTCTTGATTGTAAAAGTCTTTACTTAAGTCACTGATGATGTTATACATCTTTTGGGGTCCTGACAACAAACTAAAGTAGATCCTCAGTATATTCTCTACTGATTCCTGCGTTTTCAATTTTGTTTACCCTCAATCAAGTACTTACAATATACAGGGTATTGTAAAAAAAACATGTATAGTGGGCATAGGATATGAACATGGTGGAGATAAAAGTTTTAGTTTTTACTATGGCTTCTGACAAGAAGCTCATAATCTAGTTGGGAGAAAGAATTTACATTTTAAATAATGTGCAATTTAGGCTGTGATATAAAAAGTATAAACATGCTACATGAGTTCTATATTTTTTCACATCACCCAAAGGCTAATGGCTTAATAAATGATGAAATAGCCTTGCAAAGGTATAGTTGAGGTATCAGGACTACATCTTCCAGAGCACAGCAACCACCAGAAATCAATGACCATTATATGGTGCCATATCTTCAGGAGGTTGAGTACCTGGGTCCAAGAGCTCTCCAAGTGACCCTCTTGGAGAATTTGCACTCTACATTCCTAAATTCCTAAGCTGTATAAATTCAGAGATCTTTGTTCTCAGAGGGTAAATGCTCTTATCAGGGGACACAGCAATAATCCCATCATATGTAAAGCTATAGCTATCTCCCAGTCACTTTGGATTTCTTGTTCCAAGAAATCACCAGGCTAGAAAAGAAGTCACAAGGCTTACAGGGGCATTTGGTCCTGTTATTAGAAAGAAGTCTGGCTGTTGTGGGGACAGAAAAAATACTTTTGGCATTTAGGTGATCCACAAGCATCTATCTGTTGGTACCCCTTTGCTCAGTTTTGACAATAAACTAACAAATACAACAATTATGGCCTGAAAAGGACATGATGATGAGAAGCTCAGATTCCCCAGGAATCTAAATCTGGATTATTCCACTATGTTATTTACTTGGACCTGCAGAGATATTGGGTGAAGGTGAAGGGAATTAAGAAGCAGGAGAAGATAAATATAGTATGATCTTGAGACTCGCTGCAACAGAGGTGACTGCAGGTTATGCCACTAAGAACCTTGAAAGGCTTTGAAGGAAAAGAGAAAGACCCAAGTTTGGAGCTTGGGGGGCACACATTCCCCAGAACTTATTATAAGAAATGAGTAGGAGGAACGTCAAAAATATGGTGGAGTGAGCGATATCCCCAGATTTCTCCCCTTGAAACAACAATAAACTAGCATCTAAAACTCAACAAAAATTACCCAAACTGCACACCAGCACATCTGAGTGTAGGGTCTGCGCATAAGAGCTACCACAGTACAAAACCCTGAGAGTTGGGCAGTAGACTGGGAGAAGTAAAGAAGCTGCCTGTCATAGCTGGAGCTCCCTGTAGGAAGAGGGAGAAGGAAAAAGGTGTTTTGGGTTCCCTGAACAGCCCTGCCTTGGAGAGATGTTATTTTCACGCAGCAGGTTGCAGTGCCCAGGCATCAGGCAGAAAGCAGAGAAGTGGGGATGGCAGAGAAATGGGGATGGAAAAGAAACAATAGTTGATTATTACCAGCCATGGTGGCAAAACATGAAGCTGAGTGGCATCCTCCATCCCCCAACCAGATTGCCTCTCCTCCATATCCTCTGAGACCGAACACCGCTGAGCCCCAGGGATCTGAGCAAATTCTACTGAAACTGTTGCTAACACTGAGACTGAGTGTAGCAAGCAAGATGGCATATCTGTAAGAAAAAAAAGGTATTATTAAGACTTTCTATAAAGCAAGGATCCAAGAGGATTAGACGTCATATACTGGAAACCAAAAGAAAAATGCCTTCTTTGCAACAGGCTAAAGAGAGACCTTTATATAATAAATCTTTCTGAAAAAAAGCAGAATACACTTCCATTAATGCCCAGGTGGAGAAATATAGTCCATTAAACACCATGAACAACAAAGATGACAAGGCATCTCAGAAAGAAAGAGACAAATCTTCAGAAAATAAGCTTACAGACATAGAAATATGCGAATTCAATGACAGAGAATTCAAGATGGTAGTTCTGAAAAAACGCAAGGAGATCCAATATAATTCATATCAACAATTCCAGGAATTGAAGAAACAACTAGATCAGCAGAATGAATTCTTTTGCAAGGAAATAAAAACCCTCAAAAAGAACCTAATAGAACTTCTGGAGATAAAGAACACACTACGAGAGATAAAAAATGAAATATCAATCTTGGGAAATAGAGTTGACCAAATGGAGGAAAGGATCAGTGATATCGAAGACAGAAATCTATAAATAAATCACAAGGAAGAAGAGAGAAACCAAAGAATGAAAAATAATGAAAGAGAAATACTGAAAGAGAATAATGAAAGAGAAATAATGAAAATAATGAAAGAGAAATAGCTGATACCATCAGGAGAGGAACATAAAAATAATGGGCATTCTCGAAGGGAAGGAAAAGGAGCAGAAATTAGCAAGCATTTCCAGAAAATAGTTGATGAGAATTTCCCAAATCTAAAGAATGAGCTGAAGCTTGGAATTCAAGAAGTCAACAGAACACCCAATTATTTCAATACAAAAAGTCCTTCACCAAGACACATTATATTAAAATTATTGAAAATGAACAACAAGAAAGAATTCTCAAGGCAGCCAGGAAAAAGAAGACGGTAGCCTACAAAGAAAACCCATTAGATTATCGCAGGACTTCTCAGCACAAACCTTACAAGCCAGAAATGAGTGAAATCAAATACTCAAACTATTAAATGAAAGAAACTACCAGCCAAGACTAATGTATCCAGCAAAGCCCTCCTTTAGATAAGAAGGAGAAATAAAGACCTTTCCAGACATACAAAAATTGAAAGAATTTATTACGAGGCCTGCATTACAAGAAATACTGACAGGGGTCAGCTCACTAAAAACAAAATGAATAAAAAAATACATAATTAGGAGAAAGGCGACTAGTAGGCAGATAGAAGTAGAGGGGTGCAACTCTTACTAAGAAGAGGGCATTATAAGTTTAAACAATAAGAAGAGATTTGCTATAGCAAGAACAGTAATGAATGTTCAGCCTACATACGGACAAATTGAGACAACAATAACTGAAAAGGGGAGGATTCAAAGATCCAAATTTGCAGATTGGAATGGATATAAGGCACACGCAGAAGAAAAAGGACCACTGTATATATAACTATCCTTTACATATTAATAATGATAACCATGTGCCAAAGATTCAGAATTGAAGTATATGACGTAAAACAAGAAAGAACAGAGGGAAACCCCACAAAACCCGACCAAAATTTTTAAAAAACAGGCAAACAAGGACAAGGAAGCAATGGAAACACTGAGCTACCAGAAAGCAAAAGATAAAATAAGTTTGAGAAGACCTCATATTTTAATAATCACCCTAAATGTAAATGGACTGAACTCACGAATAAAAAGGCACAGAGTCGCAGATTGCATCAAAAAACAAAGCCCAACCACATACTGCCTCCAGGAGACACATCTCAGCTCCAAAGACAAATATAGACTCAAAGTGAAAGGGTGGAAAATGACATTAAAAGCAAGGGGCATTTAGAGAAAATGGGAGTAGTAGTACTAATATCAGAGAAAATACACTTCACAATAAAAAAGGTAAAGAAAGATACTGAGGAACACTTCATTATGATAAAGGAAATCATATACTAAGAAAACAAAACACTTTTACTATCTATGCTCCCAATCAGGGAGCCCCAAAATATATAAAGCAATTACTAATAGAACTAAAGGGAGAAACAGACCAAAACACTATCATAGTAGGGGACCTAAATATCACACTGTCAGATATGGACAGATCATCAAAACAGATAATCAATAAGGAAATAACATTCTTAAATGACACATTAGACTGACTGGACATAATTGACATTTACAGAGCTTTTCATCCCCAAATAGCTGCTTATACATTCTTCTTTAGTGCACATGGAACATTCTTAAGGATTGACCACATACTGAGACACAGAGATAGCCACAACAATTATAAGAGGATTGAAATCATACCAACCATATTCTCTGATCATAATGCTTTGAAGCTAGAGATCAACTGTAAAAAAGCAGGAAGAACCACAAATACATGAAGATTAAACAACATGCCACTGAAGAATAACTGGGTCAGAGAAGAAATAAAAAGAGAGATCAAGAGATATATAGAAATGAATGATAGTGTTAGTACAACATAGCAGAACTTTTGGGGCAGTCCTAAGAGGAAAGTTCATATCATTACAGGCCTACCTCCAAAAACAAGAATGAGCCCAAATAAATAACCTAACACTTCATCATAAAAAACTAGAAAAAGAAGAACAAATGAAGCCTAAATTCAGCAAAAGGAAAGAAATCATCAAAATTAGAGCAGAAATCAATGAAATTGAAAACAAAAGAACAATAGAAAAAATAAATGCAACAAAGAGCTGGTTCTTTGAGAAAGTTAATAAAATTGGCAAACCCTTGGCTAGACTCACTAAAGAAAAAAGAGAAAGGACACAAATAAACAAAATCAAAGATGAAAGAGAAAATTATGACAGACACTGCAGAAATACAAAATATCATACAAGAAAAAGTATGTAACACCAAACTTAATAACCTAGAAGAAATGAACTTGTACTTAGAAAAATACAACCTTCCTAGACTTAATCAAGATCTGCAAAATCTAAATGGACCTATCAGCAGTATGGAAGTGGAAACAATCATCAAAAACCTACTAAAAAGTAAAAATCCAGGGCCAGATGGCTTTATCAGAGAATTCTACCTAACATTCAAGATTTAATACCTATTCTCAAACTCTTCCAAAAAATTGAAGAGGAGGCAATACTTCCCAACTCATTTTATGAGGTCAATATTACTCTGATACCAAAACCTGGTAAGGATAACACAAATAAAGAAAAATGCAGACCAATATCTCTCATGAACACAGATGCAAAATCCTAAATAAGATACTAGTGAACCGAATACAGCAACATATTAAAAAAATTATATATCAGTTACAAGTGGGCTTTATCCCAGGGGAACAGGGATGGTTCAACATACACAAATCAACTAATGTGGTACACCACATAAACAAATTAAAAAATAAGAATCATATTATCTTATCAATAGATGCAGAAAAAATTCAACAAGATACAGCATCCATTTATGATCAAAACACTTAACAAAATCAGTATAGAAAGAAAGTACCTTAACATAATAAAGGCCATATATGACAAACCCTCAGCCAACATTATACTTAATGGTGAAAAACTAAAAACTTTTCCTCTAAAATCAGGAACGAGGCAAGAATGTCCACTATCGACACTGTTATTCAACGTAACATTGAAGGTTCGAGTGAATGCAGACAAGAGAATGATATAAAAGGCATCCAAATACAAAATGAAGAAGTCAAACTGGCACTATCTGCAGATGACATGATCCTCTATATAGAAAACCCTAAAGACCCCACAAGAACACTACTAGAAACAATAAGCAAATACAGTAAAATTTCTGGATACAAAATCAACGTTCAAAAATCCATAGCTTTCCTATACTCTAATAATGAAGTGTCAGAAAAAGAAGTTGAAAAAATAATTCCTTTTGCAATTGCAACAAAAAGAATAAAATACCTAGGTATAAATCTAACAAAACATGAAGGACCTATATAATGAAAAATATAAGACACTATTAAAAGAAATTGGAAAAGTTACAAAGAAATGGAAATATATTCCATGTTCTTGGATTGGAAGAATCAATATAGTTAAAATGACCTTAAAACCCAAAGTGTTATACAGATTTAATGCAATCCCATCAAAATCCCATTGGCAGTTTTTAAAGAAACAGAACAAAATATCATCAGATTCATATGGAGGCACCAAAGACCCCGAATTGCCAAAGCCATCCTCAGAAAAAGAATGAGACTGGAGGCATCACTCTGCTTGTCTTCAAATTAAGAGCGACAATAATCAAAATGGCATGGTATGGGCAGCAAAACAGACATACGAACCAGTGGAACAGAATCTAGAGTCCAGTTGTAAATCCATGTTTATTTGGGCAAATAATTTTCGACAAAAGAGCCAAAAACATACAGTGGAGAAAAGAAATCCTCTTCAATAAATGCTGCTGGGAAATTGGACGGCGCCGTCAAA
>NW_006439568.1:0-4936 GCF_000325575.1 Pteropus alecto | reverse complement strand
GAAAAAAGAATGAGGCTGGAGGCATCACTCTGCTCCACTTCAAATTATACTACAAAGCAACAGTAATGAAAACAGCATGGTATTGGCAGCAAAACAGACACGCGCATCAATGGAACAGAATCGAGAATCCAGAAGTAAATCCATGTTTATATGGGCAAATAATTTTCGACAAAAAAAAAAACATACAGTGGAGAAAGGAAAACCTCCTCAATAAATATTGCAGGGAAAACTGGAAACCCATGTGTAAAAGAATGAAACTAGACCGTTGTTTACCACCACACACCAAAATTAACTCAAAATGGATTAAAGACCTGAATATAAGACCTGAAACAATAAAATGCATAGAAGAAAACATAGAAACTAAACTCAAGAACCTTAGACTTAAAGAGCATTTTATGCATTTGACCTCAAAGGCAAGGGTAGTAAAAGCAAAAATAAATGAATGAGACTATATCAAACTAAAAAGCTTCTGCTTAGCAAATGCAATCGTCAACAAGGTAAAGAGACAACCGTCTGAATGGGAAAATATATTTGCAAGCAATGCCTCCAATAAGGGACTAATATCCAAAATATACAAAGAACTCATATGACTCAATAAAAACAACAACAAAAAAACCCCAAATGATCCAATCAAAAAATGAGCAGAGGACCTGAACAGACACGTCTCCCTAGAGGATATACAAATGGCCAACAAATATATGAAAAGATACTCAACATTGCTAGCGATTAGGGAAATGCAAATCAAAACCACAATGAGATACCATCTCGCACCTGTTAGAGTAGCTATAATCAACAGAACAAGTAATAACAAGTGTTGTACAGGACGAGAGAAAAAGGAACTCTCATGCTCCACAAATCGGTGCACCAACTATGGAAAACAATATGGAGGTTCCTCAAAAAACTAAGAATTGACCTACCATATAATCCAGCAATCTCTCTACTGGGTATTTACCCCAAAGACTTGAAAACTCATATCTGAAAAGATATTTTCACACCGATGTTCAAAGCAGCATTATTCACAGTGGCCAGCACATGGAAGAAACCGAAGTGTCCTATGATAAATGATTGGCTAAAGAAGCGGTGGTACATATATACAATGGAATATTATTCAGCCATAAAAAGAGATGAAATCCTGCCATTTGCGACATGGATGGACCTCGAGATAATCATGCTAAGCGAAATAAGCCAGACTGAAAAAATTGAAAATCACATGATATCGCCTATATGTGGGATATAAACCTAAAAGCAAAAAAGGAATAGTACAAAGAAACAGAGACTCAGGTACATGGATAATGGACTAGTGGTTACCAGAGGGTAGAAGTAGAAAGGATAAAAGAGGTCAAATATGTGGTGACAAAAAGAAATCTAACTATGGGAGGTAAACACACAATGTAAACATATATACATATATATATATATATGCTTTACTGTTACAATGTACAGCTGAAACTTTCTGGATTTTGTTAACCAATGTCACCATAAATAAATAAATTAATTAATTAAAAACAAAAATGAAAAAATAGCTCTGAATTGTGTAAAGGAGGTCTGTTATGGATCTGTGTTTTGTACCCCAGATCCCATTTTTATTTCCCCAGTTGTAAGAGTGTTAGTGATAGCTGATAGCTTTCAACTGATTCTATCTCTGTGAAATATCCTTAGCTGAAGAGAATTTTCTTTTCAAGGTCACATCCGTCCTTGAGGGCAGCCTCCATCCAATGACAGTTCCATGGAAGGTATAAATTCCAGGCCCCTGCCTTAAAGCATGGGAATTCTGAAGGGAAATCCCAAACCCTCACTTCTTTGTGGGATTGGCCAAGGTCTTTGTTGTGTCTACATTCAGTGTATCCCTCTACCCAATCTTACTTCCTTAACTCCCTCAATAAGTATTGAGTCTGAGTGCATTTCTTAAACAAACTTCTTACATGCATATCTCCATTTCAGGGTCTGTTTCTTGGGGCCTCGATTTGAACAAATTGCTGCAGAAACAAAAGAAAATCAATCACAAGGTCAGAAGACACACATAACCATACCCCTCAGAGATAAGTAGCAAATCATTGCACCAACAGAATATGTGAGTTATTGGTGAGAGAAGCATCCTTGCTCTCACTAATAACTTAGTAAACTATAGTATCCCCTTGATCCTGCTTAAATAGAATCATCTATTGTTGCTGATCCAGAAAAAGAAAACTAAGTGTTGTCCCCCAAAATAGGAAAATGATAGGCTATCTCCACACAAAACCAAAGAAAGAAGAAAACTAAAAATATGAATAGAAATATTTTATTTGATGAAAATTCTTCCAAGAAAATCAACCATAGAAATAGAATAATTCTAACACAACACCTCAACTAAACTCATTTTCTTTAAACGTCATTGTAGCTATGAAAGAAACCTTTTATCAAAAATGAAAACAGAGATGGACAAGAAGAAATACATGATGAAAACTGACTAAAGGTAGAATAAATTGGAGAAAAAGATAATCATTTTAAAAATTAAGATTAAATTACAAGATTTTCAAGGGATAGGAGATTCCATTATCTATATTAGGATCATTGAGGAGAAGAAATGATTAAGAGAATGAAAATGAAACAAAAAAGGGGTAAAAAGAATTAGATTCTGATGGTATGGAAAATTAGCGAGGGCGATATACCACACATTAAACTGGAGTCCCTGAAAAAGAAAAGAAATAATGAAATAAAAATAATATTTAAAGTTATAATCTAAGAAAAATTTAGGGAATAACAGAAGACTTTAATATACAGTTTGAAACATACTTATGATAATTAATGCAGAAAAAAGAAATCCAATATATATCCTAGTAAAAGTACTAGACTTCAAGTTTTTAAAAAATTATCTGCACCTTACATAGAAAGACAACCTTACTTCCAAAGAAAAGAAGTCAGATTGGCATCTCAGCAACATACAAAGCAAGATAACTGGATCAATATTTTCAATAAATTTAAGGAAAAAAATTGTGAGCCAAGAATTTTATATCTAGGTAAGCTTTACTTTTCAATTACTACATGCAGAAAGAATCAAGGAAATAGAATATCGCCCTTAGAACACTGCAGTAATAATTGCTGTAAGCAAGACCAACTTGTGAGCAAGAAATATTTTTATGGTCTCAAACTATGTCCCCAAAATATTTGTTAGTTGCTTGGGTGGCATTAACATATTTCTACAGATTCTTTGATACTACTCCCTCCAGGAGATACAGCATAGTTCCCCTCTCCTTGAATACAATCTGGACTTAGTGATTTGTTTCTAATAAATAAAGTATAAAAAAAGAAAAATAGTTAACTTCACAGAGGAGAAACCTAGCGGACCCCACCTTAATCAAGTGATCAAGGTTAGCATTATCTGTACTGTGGTAAATTATGCTGACACCATGTACCCCCAATATTATACAATGAGAAAGACTCTTTATTTCTGTGATACTCTTCTTCCAAATCCATAATAGAAATCTAATCATGAGCAAATATTAGGCAAACAGAAATTTAGGGAAATTCTACAAAATATTTGATCAGTACTCTTCAATATTGTCAAGATCATAAAAGACAAGGAAACACTGATAATTGTCACAGATTGGAGGGAAGTAAGGAGACATGAAACTAAACTGACTAAACTAGTATCCTGGATTAGATCCTGAAACAGAAAAATGACATTAATGAATATAGTATAAAATCCAAAATAAAGCCTGTAGTTAACATGTTCGCATTGATAGTTGTGTCACGATTATTTAAAATACTAACATTTGAGGAATTTGGGTGGAGTGTACATGGTAACTCTCTGAAAATCTAAATAATTTCAAAATAAAATAAAAATTTAGAAATAAGCAGAGGAGAAAGTAGAGAGCTAATATAAAATAAGTTCACTGATTGCCACGTAATACTAGTCATAGTCAAAAAATATAATTAAAGCTGACAAACCAAATGTAACATCATAAACAGAACAGAAGAATTGAATAAGTAATTAATTTATTAACATAATGGTAACTAAATGATTCAAACCATCTAAAATACAAAAAGAAATATAAAAAGTAAAACAAACCTTACAAATAAATTTAGTAAAGATAACATGAGTTGGTGAATATTAATGAAGTAATATGAGAGTTTAGACCAATCACATCAGTCATAGAAATTAATATAAGTGGAATTATTTAATCTATTATGATAAAAAGATTTTCAGTATTACTCACAAAGGAAACTCAGCTGTATACTTTGTACAAGAGATACAACTGAAACAAAGTGATTTAAAAAGGCTCCAAGTAAGGGTATAACTAGAAACGTATCATAAAACATACGAAACAATCTAAAAACCATTCATAAGAGGCCAATAGAGTAAATACACAGTGGAGTACTCCATGACTATAAAAAAAAAGAGAAATATCAGTACAGATTGGTATGGGATTATTTCCACATCATGTTGTAAAATAAAATTTTAAAAATGAAGCCATTGTGTGTGTATGTGTGTGTGTTCTACCATTTGAGTATGAAAGAAGAGGAAATAAGATTGTGTTGAGTGGCAGAATCAGGATTTGAACATGGACTTGTAACAGCTAAATGTTTGTTGAATGAGTAAGTACAATGCTAAGGCCAGTAGGAACATTTTTATTGGCTTGAAAGTTAATAAACTGGCAGTATGATTTTTTAAAAAAAGATTGTATAGATATGCATGTATGTTTGTGCTTTTAAAAAATTATTTTAAAAAAGAAACAGAGGAAATATAGACCAGAAACTATTGAACATTATTGCTTATAGGACCTATTCAGAAAATATCTAATTCCCTTTCTGAGGCAGAAAATGCATAAGTTTAACTTATATATCTTGTACCCGAGAACAAGAAATCTGTCAGAGACCACTGTAGTCATATCAGAAGGACTCAGAAATCATGTTGAAGTTTTTGAGTTAAGTTCCTACATGCCAAATTTGAGATAAT
>NW_006439567.1:0-819 GCF_000325575.1 Pteropus alecto | reverse complement strand
AACTTTGGGGGAGAGTAGATGAACTCAGTGAGAAACTTAATAAAGAGAATAAAATGTTAAAGTGAAGATATAAAACAGAAAAAAAGAACCAGCCAGAAATGAAGAATACAATAACTGAAATGAAGAATACCTTAGGAGGAATTAACAGTAGATTAGATAAAGTGGAAGATAAAATCAGCAATTTAGAAGACAAGGTAGCAGAAAATAGCCAATTAGACCAGCAAAAAGAAAAAATAATCCCAAAAAATGAGAATAATTTAAGAGGCTTCTGGGACAACAAGTATACCAACATTTGCATCATTGGGGTACCAGAAGGAAAAGAGAGAGAACAAGGAACTGACAACTTATTTCAAGAAATAATGACTAAAACCTTCGCTAACCTGATGAAGGAAATAGACATACAACCCAGAAAGCTCAGAGAATCCCAGACAAGATGAACTGAAACAGGACCACACACACCAAGACACATCATCATTAAAATGCCAAAGGCTAAAGACAAAGAGGAACTCTTAAAAGCAGTTAGTTACCTACAAGAGAGCTCCCATAAGACTATCAGAGGATTTCTCAACAGAAACTTTGCAGGCCAGAGGGGATTGGCACAAAATATTCAAAGTGATGAAAAACAAGGACCTGCAACCCAGATTATTCTATCCAGCAAAGCTATCATTTAGAATCAGAAGGACAGATAAAGAGCTTCCCAAACAAGAAAAAGCTAAGACTTCATCATCACCAAGCCACTATTACAGGAATTGTTAGAGGAACTTGTTTAAGAAGAAGAAGGAAAAAGAAAAAATATATATATATAAAAAATATGAATAA
>NW_006439566.1:0-1112 GCF_000325575.1 Pteropus alecto | reverse complement strand
GAACCCAAACTTTCTACTAGGATCTACGAGGCCCTGTGTGATCCAGCCCCGGCCTCCTTTCCCCGTCTTGTATCCCGAGGTTTTCCTCCCACACTTCCTTTAGCCATACAGGCCTCTTAGCTCTGCCTAAAACAGGCTGAGCTCTTCCCTACCACAGGCCATTTGCACTTGTTCCTTCCTCTGCCTTGGAGCCTCTTTTACCAGATCTGCACATGGCTCACCCCACTGCTTCGCACAGCCTGTTTCCATGTCACCTCCACAGAGAGGCCTTCACGAATCACCCCGTCTAAAATATAGACCTCACCACCACGCTCCCTCCCTATCCCTATATTTGGCTTTATTTGTTTTCTTACCCTTTATCTCTACCTGACATTACATTATATATTTGTCTGTTTCTTATTTATCTTCCATATTGGCCTGTGAGGATCAGATCCACAATGCCTCAGATGGTGCCTGACACATAGTAGGAACTCAACGAACGTTGACTGAATGAATTTATATTTTTGTGTGACTTGCCTCTTGGTGTCTTTTGCACCAACATATCTGATATTTTAAAATTGGTTTTTAAGAGCTCATTGTAGAAGAAACACCATAACCTTTTGTCTGTCATACAGATTACGAATATTCTTTCCTGCTTTCCCATTTTTCTGTTTCATAAAGCAAAACTCACAGTGGTTTCTCTTTTAAAATGACCCCACCATGTAATAAATGCAGATTCCTGCCCCATTCTGTCAAGACTGTTTTCATTCTTAGTCTGTGGCGTTTATTGAGCATTTTAATCTTTTCCTCTGTATTTATTAGCATTTTAATGAAATAGTGCAAGGTGCTGCCCAGAGGCCGCTAGCCAGAATCTGTTCAAACCTGAAATGGAGAAAACGGCTCTTAGTTACAACATACTTATCATGATCGTTGATGCAAATTGATCGGAGGGAGCAGAAATGACCCTGCATCACTTCCTTGTTACCCAGAGCACAGGCAGATAGATGCGCACAGGCTGGGAAGTAGCAGGCAGCTGATGCCGATGGCCAGTTCTTTGGAGAATTTATCCCACTCAGTTCGGCTACTTCTTAAAAGCAGTCAGGTGTTTTAGCTGAAGAGGCGTGAACAAGTAA
>NW_006439565.1:0-414 GCF_000325575.1 Pteropus alecto | reverse complement strand
ATCTGGATCTTTGAATCCTCCCCTTTATAGTTATTGCTGTCTCAATTTGTCGCTATGTATGCTGAACGTTCATTATTGTCTTACTATAGCAAATCCTTCATATTTTTAAAACTTATAATGCTCTGTTCTCAGTAAGGTTTGTACTCCTCTACTCTATCAGACTGCTAGTCACCTTACTCCTAATTATGTATTTTTTTTTTATTATTATCATTTAGCTTTAGGTGAGCTGACCCCTTTCAGTATTTCCTGTAGCGTAGGATTGTAGTGGAGAATTCCCTTAGTTTTAATATGTCTGGAAATGTCTTTATGTCTACTTCATATCTAAAGGAGAGCTCAGCTGGATACATTATTCTTGGCCAGTAGTGCCTTTCATTTAACAGTGCGAATATTTGATTCCACTACTTTCTGGCTTGT
>NW_006439564.1:0-418 GCF_000325575.1 Pteropus alecto | reverse complement strand
TTCCCCAGCCTCTGTCACTCTGAACTACATTCCCCTGCCTCTGCTGGGGCTTGAAAGCTGTGAACTACATTCCCCAGCCTCTGTCAAGTGGGCTTCCTGTTAGGTCCTCAGGAGACAGTAGAAGGAGAGTGGAAAGGAGACGAAGGAGAGAAAGCACCTTCTTTTTCCTGTGCGTTCAGGGCCTTGTCAGCAGCAGCTTCTCCGGCTGTGCACTTGACCCCGGCTGCAGTAGTTGGTCCAGCATCTTTCAGCACTCCTGGAACAAGCCTCATCATACCTCCTTAGAGGTACCAGAACAGCCTAGCAATGCCACCATCTCAGAGGTCTGTGCCCAACCTCCACTGGGTTCTTCTGAGATCCCAAATGTGTTCAATTCCTGGAGCTGTCTCCCTTTCAAGGTCTGATCTCCGACTCTTTG
>NW_006439563.1:0-4152 GCF_000325575.1 Pteropus alecto | reverse complement strand
TAAGATCAGTGTTATGGTTTGTTTTATTGATAGAGTTAGAATTAGGGTTAGACGTAGCTTTAATTTTTGGGTTAGATTGAGGGTTTGGTTAATGTTAGCGTTAAGGTAAGGGGTTAAGTTTAGGGTCATAGTTAATTTAAAATTTATTGTAAGGGTTATTGTTAGAGTTAGAGTTAGATTTTGGTGAGGATTAACTTTACTTTTCGGGTTAGGATCAGGGTTGTGGTTAGGGTAAGGTTTACGGTTAGCCTGTAGTGTTAGGTTTAGGGTTAGGTTCAGTTTAGTGGTAGGATTATGGTTAGGGTTTGGTTAGTGTTATGTTTAGGTTTTTGGTTCTGGTTAGGTTTAGGTTAGTGTTAGGGTTAGGGATAGAATTAAGTTTTGGATTAGATTTAGTTTTAGTTTTAGATTCATGGTTAGGATTAGGGTTAATGTTAGGCTTAGGGTTAGCGTTAGTTTTAGAGTTAAAGTTAGAGTTAGTGTTAGGTAGTGTAAGGGGTTATGGTTATATTTATTCTCAGTGTAAAATTTAGGATTAGGGTTAGTGTTAGTTTGAGGGTTAAATTTGGGTTAGGATTACATTTAGTTTTACGGTAAGGGTTAGGGTTAGGGTTAGTTTAAGAGGATAGATTTAGGATTTGTGTTAGGGTTAGGTTTAGGTTTAGAGCTATGTATTGGGATAGGGTAAGGGCAAGTTTAGGTTAGGATTAGGTTTGGTTATAGTTAGGGTTATGTTTAAAGTAAGAGATTAGTTTTAGGATTAATGTAGGGTTTGGGTTAGGGTTAAGTTAGTGATAGGGTTAGGACAATTTTTAGGTTAGAGTGAGCATTAGAGTTAGGGTTAGTTTTCGGGTTATGGTTAGCATTAGGTTTAGGGTTTCGGGATGAGGTAAGGGGTTAGGGTTAGTGTTATTGATAGTTTATAATTAAGGTTTAGAATTATTGTTAGAGTCAGGATTAGAAGTAGGGTTAAGATTAGCTTTACTTTTAGGATTTGTTTCGGAGTTACGGTTAGGGTTAGTGTTAGGCTTAGACTTTAGTGTTAGGTTTGGGTTAGGGATAGTTTTAGGGTTAGGGTATGGAGTTAGTGTTAGGTTTAGGGTTATAGCGACGGTTACGGTTAGGGTTAAGATAAGAAATTAGTGTTAGCTATAGGTTTTGGGTTAGCTTAGGGTTAGGGTTATGTTTAGGGCAGAGTTGGTGTAATAGTATAGAGTTCATATTAGAGTTAGGATTAGGGTTATGTTTAGGGTTAGGTTAGCATTATGATTACCATTAGGGTTCAGTTTAGTTTATTTTAGCGGTAGGTTTATGTTTAGGTTTAGGTTAGGGTTAGGGTTAGGGTTAGGGTTAAGGTTAGGTTTTAAGTTTGGGTTAGTGTTAGCTTTAGGTTTACGGTTAAGGTTAATGTAAGGAGTTAGGTTTATAATTATTTTTAGTGTAAAATTTAGAGCTAGTGTTAGTTTTAGGGTTACTGTTATATTTATGGTTGGAATTAGATTTAATTTTTGGCTTAGGACCAGGAATATTGTTAGTATTAGGGTTAAGGTTTAGGTTTAGTGTTAGTGTTAGTGTTAGAGTTAGATTTAATGTAAAGGATTAAGGTTAGGGTTAAGGTTAGTGCTTAGTGTTATGGTTAGAGTTAGGTTTAAGATTAGGTTTTAGGGTTAGGGTTAGGTTGAGAGTTAAGGTTAGGTTTAGGGTTCGTGCTAGTGTTAGGGTTAAGTTTAGGGTTAGTGTTACGGTAAGGATTTGGGTAAGAGTTTGATATAGGATTAGTGTTAGGGTTGGGAATAGGTTTTGGTTAGGGTTATGGTTAGGATTAGGGTTAGCGTTAGGGTTAGGGTTAGCATTAAGTTTATGGTTATGTTTAGGATAAAGGGTTAGATTTACTGTTATTTTCAGTTTAAAATTTAGTTTAGAAGTATTGTTAGAGTTAGGGTTAGAATTAGGATTACGATTAGGTTTACTTTCGGTTTAGATTCAGGGTTAGGGTAGGGTTAGTGTTAGGGTTAGGCTTTAGGTTTATATTTAGTGTTAGTGTTTGGGTTAATGTAAGAGGTTAGTGTTAGGATTAGGGTTAGGTTTAGAAATATTTTTACATTTAGGTTAGTGTTAGGGTTAGGCATAGTGTTAGATTTAGTTAGGAGTAGGTTTGAGTTTGGGTTAGAGTTAGGGTTAGTGTTAGGGTACTAGTTTAGAGTTGGGAGTAGCGTTAGGGATAGGATTAGGGTTCGGTTAGGGTAAGGATTAGGGTTAGGGTTCCAGTTAGTGTCAGTTTTATGGTTAGTGTTAGCATTAGTTTTAGGATTAAGGTAAGGAGTTACATTTAGGATTATTGTTAGTGTAAAATTTAGGATTTGGGTTAAGTTTAGGCATAGGTTTAGTTTTGTTTATGGGTTAAGATCAGGGTTCGCGTTAATGTTAGGGTTAGGTGTAGAATTAGGGTTATTATTAGTTTTTAAGGCTTGGATGACAGGTTAAGGATATGAGTTCTTATTGTTACTGTAAAATTTAGCGTTAGTGTTAAATTTAAGGTTATAATAAGCTTTAGTCTCAGGGTTAGAATCAGGATTAGAGTTAGTATTAGGGTCAGCTTTAGAATTATGGTTAGCATTACCTTTATTTAGCGATAGAATTAGAGTTTGGATTTTGTTAGGGTTACGGTCAGGGTTAATTTTAGTCTTAAAGTTAGATTTAGGGTTATGTTTAGGATAAGGGGCTCGGGTTAGGGTTATTGTTTCTTTAAAATTTAAGGTTAGGGTTAGTGTTAGGGTCAGAGATAGAATTACGGTTAATATTAGCTTTAGTTTTAGGGTAGCATCAGAGTTAGGGTTTGCATTACAGTTATGATTAGGGATTAAGCTTAGGGTATTGTTAGGTTTAAGGTTAGCGTTAGAATAAGGGTTAATGGTTAGGGTTACGATGAGGATTATGGTTACAGTAAGAGGTTAAAGTTAGGATTAGCGTTAGTTTTAGGGTTAGGGTTACGGTAGGTTAGGGTAGGATTATAGTTCGAGTTTGGTTAAGATTTAATTTAGGGAAAGGTTTATGGTTAGGGTTACGGTTGGAATGGGGTAGATGTATTGTGGGAATATAATTAAAATTAGATTAGGATTAGGGTTGGGAATACCTTTAGTTTTAGGGTAGGTTCATATTTAGGGCAAGTGTTAGGATTAGGGTTAGAATTAGTGCAAGGTTTAGCTTTAGTTTCAGGGTAAATATCAGAGTTAGGGTAAGGTTTAGGGTTACAGTTATTATTAGGGTTTGGGTTAGCTTTAGTTTAGGGTTAGTGTTACAGTAAAGTCTTAGGGTTAGGGTTATTTTTAGTGTAAAATTTAGGATTAGGGTTAGAATTAGGTTGCAAGGTTTAGCTTTAGTTTCAGGGTAAATATCAGAGTTAGGGTAAGGTTTAGGGTTACAGTTATTATTAGGGTTTGGGTTAGCTTTAGTGTTAGGGTTAGTGTTACAGTAACGGTTTAGAGTAAGGGTTAGGTTTAGGGATACCGTAGGATTCGGGCAAGGTTTATTTTTGCCATTCATGCTTTTGAGCTTGCCATCTGCCTAAAGTGTATGAGCAGTTCGTAATAGAGTGGCAGCTTTTATATAGATTGTACTACTCACAGACTAACTGGTTCCAATACAGTGTATCTTTGCACAGGAAAAAATAAAGACATCAGATGTGGCGGGCAGTGTCCAAGGTAAATTGGAAGAGAAATCCCTCTGGTGAGAATGTGCTTGAAATCTCTGTTCTCAGAAGCCGCGTTCCATATATGAGTCCGAAATCTTTGCCACTGCGTGTGGAAAATGAAACTGTCTCCTGGGGTTGATGAGAAGGACACGGACCAAAATTTGGAGTATGTATACCGCATCCAAATATGCTTATTTCAGAGTTTAGATCACTCTGACGAATCATGTTTGAGGCTTAGGCTTTGAAAAGCACGGCTTTCACTCTGGAAGCTTCTGTTTAGAAACGAGTTCCATACTCAACCTTTATTCTAAGTGATACACAGGTATTTTGATTGGGCTGCAGTCTTGTTCTAAATAGCGACTTCAAAACCGTAGTTTCTGAAGCAATGTCGGAAGCTTCCAACAACTACTAAGTGTGGAATGAATGCTGGAAACCTGGCAGTTTTCATTGTGGAAATTCGT
>NW_006439562.1:0-878 GCF_000325575.1 Pteropus alecto | reverse complement strand
GGTCCCCTCGAAGTCTGCAGTCAGCGAGCCATGCCCGGGAGAGAAAGAATCAACGCCATTTTGGACACCTACACACGAACATCTGCACATGCAGTGTAGACGCTGACGCGGCGCTGACGTGTGCACGTCCGCACGCACGCGGTGGCACTTTCTCCCAGGACACCTCCGTGGGCGTCTCCAAGGCGAAAGGGCACTTCCCGCACGGCCGCATCGCGGCCCTGACGGCTAAGACAGACGGGGGCGTGTGGCTGATGTCGAAACCTGGGCTGGCGAGCATCCACCTTCGTCGGTGGCATGCAGCTGCGTGCGTGCGCCTTCTCACGGGTGGCGATGCCCCGGACAGCCCTTGCCGGCAGGCTGTCACAGCCTCCCCCCTTTGCTGGCCCCCGCTTCCATGCACGTTACCACGGTGACACCGTCCCTGGAGCAGCGCAGTGCCCCCGTGTCTTGCGTGCGTTTGCCTGTGTCACCTGCAGTCAGCACCTCCTCCCAGCTCCGCTTCCTGTTAGGAAGGAGATCTCGCCGAAGCTCATCGTGGAAGGTGACAAGTCTCCCAAGACGTCTGAGCACGTCATAGAGCCCTCTGTCAGGTGACCAGCCGTGGTCCCAGTCTCCCTGACCTGAGTCGGGGGAGTGACAGCTGCCCTCGGGCGAGATCAGCCACACCCATCCACCAAAGAGCCCCCCACATCCTGTGACAAATGTGGCGTTTCTCTCACCAGTAAGAGCCTATGGCTGCTCCTTTTCCAGAATAACTCTTGGAAGCTTGTACACACTTATCCTTCCGCGTACAACATCCGCATGCAAAGTGCGAGTAGAGATGTCGACCGTTTTTACGTCACTCTTAGCGGAATGTGTCCCCACGTTGTCATTCCATG
>NW_006439561.1:0-588 GCF_000325575.1 Pteropus alecto | reverse complement strand
TGCCATTTTGGCTTCTTCCTCGACAAGGATGGAGGACCACGCACATGGGACGATGGAAGGGTGGGCCAAAGCATCCCTGGGCACACTGTCTGTGGGAGGCCCTGAAGTCTGCATGAGGATACAGAGAGGAATTAGACATATTTTCTGCCCCAACGAGCTCAATGGGACCCTGAGTGCTTGTCAAACATATGTACCCAACTACCCGAAGATTGAACATTCCCCACAAAGCCCCAGGGCTGGGGAAGCCTGTGCATTTGCCGCAAGTGAGAAATTTCTTGGAAGTCTGCAATTTGGCTCACAATGGACGTGATCTGAGTGTGTAATACCAGAGCTCCCATATATGTATAAGCATATATATGAATATATATGCCCTTATATATGTTGGTTTTTTAGAACAAAAGGCCATGTTGCCCCCAGGTCTCTGGGAAGGCAGGCCGTTCCAAGCACATCCACTTTCCTGGAGAGTGGACGCAGCGGGTCCCAGAGCCACAATTAGACATAGTCCCAGCTAATCCAAGGAGACCCGGGGTTCCTTCCTGAGGACTCTGCTCCATCCTGCTTTCTCAATTTGAAAAGAAACTTCTGGAC
>NW_006439560.1:0-1740 GCF_000325575.1 Pteropus alecto | reverse complement strand
CCCAAATAACCAGGGGGTGCCCGGGCCTCTGCCATCGCCACCTTTCAAAGCGGCAGGCTTGCCGGAGGGCAGGGGCTCCCCAAACGCCCTGGAGTCGGACGCGTGGCGCGGTCCTGACGGCCGGCGCTGCTTCCGCGATGCTGCGGCCGCTGTGAACGCGGCCTGGCGGATTCGGGGAGGAGGCCGGCCCAGCGGCACCTGTGTGCGGGCCACCGCTGCCAGCACGCGGCGCAGGGCCTCGGAGGAGCACACTGTCACCCTGTGGGGCCCAGGCCTGCGTGCGTAAGTGGGGGCCAGGACGGAGCCACCCGCACGAAGCCCCTCCAAACCGCTCTGCACTTCACACCAGCACCTGCTGGGCTCGCCACCCAAGGCTGCGAGCTCCCAGAGGGCCCTCGGTCACCGTCCCCGCCCTTCCCCGACTCTCAGCTCTGGCCGCTCTCCGACGACCCCCTCAAACAGCGGGCAGGACCCCTCAGCGGGTGGGTCGCATGCAGACTTTTAGATAAGCTGCGTCGGAGCAGGGACCAGCGGGAACGGCGCGGCGCGGGTGCTGCCGCACGGAGTGTCCGTTCCGTCCCCACGTGGCTCCTTTTCTAGGTCTCCAGGGCGTTTCCTGCCCTGGAGCACAGCCGGGGGCCGGGCGTCTGCCACCCTGAGCTCCAACCACACCGTCCTGCTGTGTCGCAGCAGTTGCTTGACGAACGGTCGTTGGATGAGGGGGACGCCTCCGATGGCTGTGCCTCGGGGACCGAGAGCGGCCCCTGTGGCGGCCACTTGTCTCCCAGGACCGGACACACGAGGGGCACCGGCAACACCCGGGTCCACGCGGACGACAGGGGCTCGGAGGGCCAGACCTTACCCCTGCGGCCCGGATACACGTGCGGGTAGTACTCGTAGTACAGGTCCGGCTGGTCCAGGTTCCCGAACGGCTCGAACTCCATCTCGGCGTTCTGGAAGAGGCCCAGCTTCACCAGCAGCGCCAGCCTCACGAACCACAGCTGCGAACACGAAGCAAAACCGCCAGGTCACCGCGCGCAGCGAGGTCGGGCGTTGCTACTCCCCGTCCGCTGGCGGCAGAGCCTGACTTCGGAAACGTTAACACGGGGGCTAAACTTGTCCTTCCCACACTCGCGTGCCCTGGAGCTTAACGACTTTACCTGCTTCGGTTCAGCCTGACGATGCTTAGTGACCCGGGTGCGTGTGCAGAGCCCTCTGCTGGCTACTCTGAGTCACGACGGGCACCCCTCCCCGAAGGAGAACGCGCTCTCCTGGGGTCGGGGTGAGGATGAAGTGGGGGGGCAGAGGAGTCGGTGGGGGAGGGGAAGCGAGGCGCCGAGGGTGGGGTGGGGAGGACAGTGTCCACAGGCAGGGGGCTGGGGAGGGGCCTGGGCGCAGGACGGTCTAGACGCGGCTGGGGAGGGCCGAGTGGTCAGCGCCCAGAGGCCAGGATGCACAGCGCCTTCAAGGAAACGCCAGGAAGTCGGAGGAGAGCGACAGACCCGGGATGTGTGACCGGAAAGGCACCGCAGACACGGCCTCTAGGCCCTGGGGGCCCAGGAGGAGGCAGGCGCAGAGAGTGGCTGGCCCCGTCACGCAGCAGGCCAGGAAGTGACAGGGGCGCCAAATGGAGCTGGGGCCTTTCTTACGCCTCTGCGAGCACCGCTGGTGGCGGGCCTGGCACAGGCGGGCGGTGACATCTGACCAGGTAGCAGTGGGAGCTACACACAGTGTCTGAGC
>NW_006439559.1:0-269 GCF_000325575.1 Pteropus alecto | reverse complement strand
AGGGTAAGTTATCTTCTGTTGACCTTGAAAGAAAGATCAGAAATGTATATTTGGGGCCCTTGTTCCTCCTAGTTAACTTTTCTCCTTTTGGTCTTGGTCCAATTCTCCTTCTTACCATTATATCCTGTTTTTTTGTTTGTTTGTTTGTTTGTTTGTTTGTTTTTTTCTGGGGGGGGAGATGAGGGGGGAAGGCGTTCACCTGTGAATCTTGCATTCTGCACCCTGTCTCCTTGTCATTTAGCTCCATGTCCAAGTCCTAGTTTTTATGT
>NW_006439558.1:0-654 GCF_000325575.1 Pteropus alecto | reverse complement strand
TAGAAAGATACAATCTTCTTAGACTGAATCAAGAATTGGAAAATCTCAATAGAGCGATCAGCAGTATGGAAATTGAAACAATCATCAAAAACCTACCAAAAAGTAAAAATCCAGGACCAGATGGCTTCACCAGTGAATTCTGCCAAACATTCAAAGATTTAATAGCTATCTCCTCAAATTTTTCCAAAAAATCAAAGTGGAGGCAATACTTCTTAACTCATTTTATCAGAACAATATTATCCTGATACCAAAACCTGGTAAAAATAACATAAAAAAAGAAAACTACAGACCAATATCTCTCATGAACACAGATGCAAAAATCCTAAATAAGATACTCGCGAACTGAATACAGCAACATATTAAAAAAGATTATACAGGTCTATGGCCATGCCACCCTGAATGTGTCCGATCTCATCTGATCTCGGAAGCTAAGCAGGGTTGGGCCTGGTTAGTACTTGGATGGGAGACCACCTAGGAATACCAGGTGCCGTAGGCATTAAAAACAAACAAACAAACAAACAAACAAACAAACAAACAAATAAATAAAAGATTAGACACCATGATCAAGTGGGCTTCATCCCAGGGGCACAGGAATGGTTTAACATACACATAAACCAACTAAAAAAATAAGAATTATATGATCATATCAATAGA
>NW_006439557.1:0-661 GCF_000325575.1 Pteropus alecto | reverse complement strand
CTGTAGGCCGTGCCGAAACCATTGCGTTAATGGCTCGAAGCAGCCAAGGTCTCCGCACAGGAACATTCATTTATTTTTTTACCCAGTACTTGTCCTAAACTTGGTCAAATACATCGCCTTCCAGGGTTGTACTGTTTACCTTGCCCGCAGAATACCTTTTGCTTCAAGAGTGATGCTCTCATTCTTTGAACTGTGTTACGTTGCTGGGCATAACAGTTAAACATTAATCTGTTAATTGTCTTTCTCTGAATAGGAGCCGGAAATACTACTCTTTCTCTTCCGGGTGTTGATGTTGACTGTCCTTTATTAGAATATCAAAATGGCTGTACCTGAAGATGCCATCCCTTCTTTGTCTGAAATCCAGTGCGAGATCTGTGTGGAAATCCTGATCGAACCCGTAACACTGCCTTGTAATCACACACTGTGTAAGCCATGCTTCCAATCGACTATCGAAAAGGCAAATTTATGCTGTCCCTTCTGTCGCCGGCGAATCTCTTCATGGACCCGATACCATACCCGAAGAAATTCTCTTGTCAACATGGAACTATGGGAGAAAATTCAAAAATACTATCCAAAGGAATGTGAGCTTAGAGTCTCTGGGCAAAAATCAGAAGGAAGCGTTGATGACGTTCAGCCAGTTCGTCTGTTAAGTAAACCCGGG
>NW_006439556.1:0-318 GCF_000325575.1 Pteropus alecto | reverse complement strand
TAATAATCTATCTCCTCAGATGGAAGTCGTGCAGTTGAGACTGGCCCAAACTTTTGACCTCTTCTGTGAAAGAGGCATAAGGCGACTCAGGTGTGGGTCCCTACGTTGATGCTCTTGACCACTGTCCTGTACTCACCACTCTGCCACAGGGTCATTAGTCACAGAGCAAGGGAGTTTCAGAATCTGTGGCCATGCCTGGAAGTGCCAACCACTACCTCACACAGGCCATCATGATTGGGTGGCCCCAGTGGTCACGCAGCCTAGCCCAGCTATAGTTGGATCCAACAGCTGACTTTGGCGTAGTCATTGGTGTGATAG
>NW_006439555.1:0-663 GCF_000325575.1 Pteropus alecto | reverse complement strand
AGCAGGGACTAGAAAGCATTTTCAGAAAAATAGTTAACGAGAATTTCCCAAATCTAAGGAATGAGCTGGAGCTTGGAATTCAAGAAGTCAACAGAACACCCAATTATCTCAACCCCAAAAGGCCTTCACCTAGACACATTGTATTAAAGTAATCAAAAATAAATGACAAAGACAGAATTCTCAGGGCAGACAGGATGAAGAAAACGATAACTTATAAAGGAAAACCCATTAAATTATCCTCAGACTTCTCAGCGCAAACTTTATAAGCCAGAAAGGAATGGAATCAAATATTTAAACTATTAAGTGAAAGGAACTACCAGCCTAGAATAATGTATCCAGCAGAGCTCTCCTTTAGATTTGAAGGAGAAATTATGACCTTTCCAGACATGCAAAAATTGAGAGAATTCTCCACTAAGAGGCCTACACTACAGGAAATACCAAAAAGGGATCAGCTAACCTAAAATAAAATGACAGAAAAAATACATAATTAGAAATAAAGTGACTATCAGGCAAATAGAAGCAGAGAGGTGCAATCCTTATGAAGAAAAGGGCATTATAAGCTTAAATAGTAAGAAGATAATTACTATAGCAAGATAGTAATGAGTATTTAGCATACATAGGGAAAAAGTGAGATAACAATGACTGAAAAAGGGAGGATTCAAA
>NW_006439554.1:0-509 GCF_000325575.1 Pteropus alecto | reverse complement strand
CAGGTGGATATACTGAGGCCCCCGGAGGTTGGGGAGCTTGTCCAGATGAGAGTATGGAAGTGAGTGCCTTCCACATGGTACGTAAGTCCAGAAGGGGTGTCACCCAGGAACCCAGCTTGGTTGGAAGAGAGAAACAGGGCTGGTCCTGGTAACTGGGGGACCCACCCCCTGCTGAAACCACTAGATGTTCTGAAAACGAATCATTTTCAACTTTCTTAAGATCGAGAGAATTCAGGCCCAAATCCGATGGAGGGTGGAACGCAGTGGGGAAGCTTAGTGGTTCTGGGGACATGAAGGTTGGTCTCGAGGGTCTGAGGGTCTGTGGGACAGTGATGGAGCACAGGTCCACTCAAGAGGGATGTGCAAAGGGAGACCCTCGCCCCATTCGGCGGGGACCCCACAGGCGGGACATCGGCACGGAAGCAAATCTGCTCTCCGTACAGCTCAGGAAGCTTCGCCCTGAGCCCCTCACACGCTCGGTCCCTTTCTCAAAGCCTGGCAAGGGCTCC
>NW_006439553.1:0-535 GCF_000325575.1 Pteropus alecto | reverse complement strand
AATGATAGTACAACATATCAAAATTTTGGGACATATGAAGAAAGTTCATATCATTACAGAACAAGCCCAAATAAAGAACATAATGCTTCATCTTAAAAAAGGTAGAAAAAGAAAAACAAATGAAGCCTAAAGTCAGCAGAAGAAAGAAATCATCAAAATTAGAGCAGAAATAAATGAAATTGAAAACAAAACAAAACAAAAAGGATAGAAAACGTAAATGCAACAAAGAACTGGTTCTTTGAGAAAGTTAATAAAATTGACAACCCCTGGCTAGACCCACTAAGGAAAAAAGAGAAAAGACACAAATAAACAAAATCAGGGATGAAAGAAGGGTTATGATGACTGACATCGCAGAAATACAAAGGATCATACGAGAATACTGTGAAAAAGTATATAACACCAAATTTAATAATCTAGAAAAAATGGACCAGTACGTAGAAAAATACAACCTTACTAGACTGAATCAGGAAGAACTGGAAATTCTAAATAGACTGATCAACAGTACGGAAATGGAAACAATCATCAAAAACCTACC
>NW_006439552.1:0-3271 GCF_000325575.1 Pteropus alecto | reverse complement strand
TGATCAGACCATCCTGTGTGGTTACTTTTGGTCACAGAGTTGGTCTGGCCTGCCATGTGACCTCCCTTGTGCTTGTCAGGTTTGTTACTTAGCCCCTTTTTCATTCACACATAGAATATGAGTAGCAGTGTTCTGGTTCAGTGAAAATTGTAGTGCAGGATGGTGGGACCACCTTACCTGTGGGTCAGGCCAGGCCTCTCGATCCAGCCCCAGTAGGCGGTCAGTTCCAAGTGGGGGCTTCAGGGCTTTCTTTTGTAAAGTGAGAAAGATTTAAACTATCTTGATGCTTTTCAGGTAGGGATGAGTGTGTGCGTGTGTGTGTTTGTGCATGTTTTCTTTTTCACAAAAGAACCCCCCGATTAAAGGGAAATCTCATGAGAACCCCCTTTGTGCTGATCATTCTCTGGCTGGGACTTGATGGGGCTTCCCTCACTTATACCAAAGTAACCTTCTGTCATATTTGAAGAAGGGGATCTTCTTGGGGACCTGGGGTATGCTGATCAAGTCTGTGATCAGTCTTCCCATCCAGGTAATCTCCTGCTGCAGGGAAGGGTCCTGCACACGGGGCCCGTTGTTCTTTCTGTGGAGCTAGCTGTCTGGATATCACCAGTGTCTGGGTCAGAGACCTGTGCTGGGGAAGAGCCAGGAAGCCACAGAGAGGTGGGTGGATTCCTCAGGGGGTGTTCAGGACTCAAGTGGGCAGCACAGAGCAGTGGGCAGCTCAGGCTTCAGACACAGGAAGCTCGCTAACTGGGTGGGTTAGTGATGTACTCAGCTGACTTCTTAGCCTCACTGCCCCAGTGCATGTGTATGCAGTCCCTACCTCATAGTGTGCAAAAGGCGACTAGACTCAGGTGGCCTCCAGGAGCCCACCTTCTAGTGGGCAAGCAGACATGGGGGCACACAGATCCTGTGCTATTTAGAGGAACAATGGGGTGCTGGAACGAGGAAGTTCTGAAATATAATAAAAGAGGGGGACATAAAGGGGATGGGGGCAGGGAGAGCTTTTTCGAGTATTTTATGCTGCTTTTCTAAGTTTTGGGGTTTTTCTTTATTTCTCTGGAGAACATCATTGTGATCCAAATCCATTGTCACCGGAGGGGAAATCAAGAAGGAAATCTCTTAAGTCTGTTCAATCAGGTAGGACCTGAGCAGTCCTTAGATCCTATAATACAAGTTTAGGAAGGACTCCAAAACCCTGAAAGAAGACTTAAAACAAGTAAAAGGAGTCTGGCTTTACTCAAGATGTGGTAAGGGCATGCCTAAGGGCTTACATGAAAAAGCTGTGGATTTAAGAGAGATCTCAAATCAGGTCCATTTATTAGCTGTGTGACCTTGACAAGTTAGCTAACCTCTCTGATCTTCAGTTTCCTCATCTATAAAATGATGGTGAAAATACATACTTCATAGAGTTGTTATATTTTACAAATTCACATGTACATGGTAAGCGTTAATGGAGAGTAGTTATTATTCCACTACTACTACTACTGATTATTATTACTCTCAAGAAGATGGAAACAATAAATACTCAGAAAGCATTTCAATGCATCAATAAATAATGGCTCTCTAGCACAATATAAGGAAAATTATGGAATGTTTAGCATATGCCCAAAGAATTCGAGATCAAGGACACAGAGAGTAACCACCATATGGTGTTAGGAAATTTCCCCTTGGGCCACTGCCATCAAACTTCTGAGCCAGACAGACCATTGGTGGACTTGGCCTGACATTTTTAATATGTTTGCATTTAATGAATCTGTTTGATATCAGGGCTGTCTATAATTTGAGATGTTGGCGATTTCCTTCGGGGAAAGCCTTACTGCTGAAGGTTAACACTTCCTCGTGCCATGACGGGATTATCAAGGCCTGAAAAGTGTTGAGATCAGCTCACCAAAGACACCATTTCTTAGAACGCTTCCCCGTGGCATTTGCGATACAGTATTTTTAAATCCTCTGAGTTGTTCAACCAGATCCAAAAATACAGGTTCTAACCACTCTGCTGAAATATCAGAGTTTTTCCTCTCCCCGCCTTATTCTATATGTCTAGCCAACTCATCTAGTAGCTTAATACATCCAAAGCAAACATTGTACCCAGGTATTTAAAGCAGGCAGATGGTTTCACATAAGAAAGTAATGCTATTCATCGGCTTGTAGTTGATGTATATGTGATGGGAATCTCAATTGCCCTCATACTGAATGAAAGGACGTGGGTGTTAGGGAGAGAAAGCCTGAGATGAACTCCGCAATAGAGAAAGACTTGTGTACAGAGAGGGCTGTGTGGTGGCCCAGAAATAATTTGGAGTCTCATCAACTTCACTCTGACCTTGAGTAAGTCACTTCCCCTGCCCAGGCTGCAGCTTCCTTATTTGTAATGTGATGAAGGCTGATTCCTCCTTTGCAGGGCTGTTTTGGGCTATAGTGATAATGAACATCAAGTGACCCACAGAGTGCCTGATACAGTCGGTGTTGAAGAAACCTTGTTCTCTTCCCTTCTCCTGCCAATGAATAATCTAGAAAGAGGAATGTTTAATCCACCCCGCCCCACAAGAGGTGAAATTCATACACAGAATAGATTAACAATAAGTGATTGCTATTCTATCACAGGGCTTTAAATGCATCTAATTTGATCCAACTTTGCCAGAATAGCATCAACAAATGCCATCACCCATGGTTTTAAGTGTTTACTCTGTGGCTGACACTGTGTATGTGTTATCTCCTCTAACTTACTCACCCTGTATCTGGGTTCCAGGTGACAGCAATCTGGCTCAAATTGTCTTGAGAAGGAAAAGGAAACTTATTGCCCAAAATATCTAAAAAGTTCTGAGGCTAAATTGCCTTCAGGGTTGGTTGGATCTAGGTGCTCTAACCATGCCAAGAATGTGTCTCATGCCTAAGCAACCTTGATGTCACCT
This sequence comes from Pteropus alecto, assembly GCF_000325575.1. Taxonomy (NCBI): domain Eukaryota; kingdom Metazoa; phylum Chordata; class Mammalia; order Chiroptera; family Pteropodidae; genus Pteropus; species Pteropus alecto. Next base: position 359 of record NW_006439552.1, on the reverse strand, counting down.
TGTATTCTTAGGCAATCTCTTTCTGATCAGTGGGAAGAGGGCTCCCAGATACTCCAAGCTGACATCCTGCATCAGAAGGGACCAACTTTGTTTCCATAGTCCCAGCAAAAATCCTGGTGTCAGCCATGCTACGACCCCATAGCCAACCACTGTGGCTAACAGGAAGTGGAACTCTGATTGGCTAGGCTGAGTCACATTCATCTTCTCTGGGCCTCAGGGTGGAGTGTCAGCCCCATCAGAACCAGATGGACATGTGGGGGATGACCATTTTGCAGTGAAGATGGGGTGCTGCTAACAAAAGAAGGGAGAGTAGATGCTGTGTAATCACATCACCAGATTTCCCCTTCAGAGCAAATGTG
>NW_006439551.1:0-459 GCF_000325575.1 Pteropus alecto | reverse complement strand
TTTTTGACACTTCATTATTAGAGTATAGGAATGCTGTGCGTTTTTGAACATTGATTTTGTATCCAGAGACTTTACTGTATTTGCTTTTTGTTTCTAGTAGTGTTATTGTGGAGTCTTTAGTGCTTTCTATGTAGAGAATCATGTCATCCTCAAATAGTGACAGTTTGACACTTTGTTTCCTATTGGATGTCTTTTATATCTTTCTCTTGCCTGACTGTACTTGCTAGGACATCCAATATTATATTGAATAATAGTGACGACAGTGGACACCCTTGCCTTGTTCCTGTACTTAGAGGGGAGGTTTTTAGTTTTTACCATTAAGTATAATATTGGCTGAGGGCTTGTCATATATGGCCTTATTTCTGTTAAAGTACTTTCCTTCTATACAGATTTTGTTCAGTGTTTTGATCATAAATAAGTGCTATATCTTGTTGAAGGCTTTTCTGCATCTATTGATAT
>NW_006439550.1:0-616 GCF_000325575.1 Pteropus alecto | reverse complement strand
TGTGGCTAGAAATAGTGGCCCAAATTCTGCTGCAAAGTGAATTCTGTGTCACTGCTGCCAGGCTTGGGAACTGCAGAGCACACTCTGGCAACAGTGACACTGGAGCCACCTTTGCGACAACACCACCTCTGCTGTGGCACCTAAGGCTGAGCCTCTGACACCCCAGCCACCAGTTGCTGCATCTCCCGTCAGCATTCCTAGTGCTACTGCACCGTTCCTCACCAATGTGTGTCTCAGTGCCATGGCCTTTGGGACCATCTCAGGATTTGTGGGTGGAGGTGGCAGTGAGCAGGTCTTACCTGAAACATCCATTGCAACCCAGAGGTAAGGTAGCGTAATGAGATGGTTCTCCATGTCGGTCCGCAGACCAGAAGCACTGGCATCACCTGTGAACGTGTTGGAACTGCAAATTCTCAGCTGCCCCAAATCTAGTTCTGAAGATGAGGCATGTTATCTTGGTTTTAACCAGACCTCAAGCTACTTTGAATGCAGGCTCAGGTTCGGGAACCAGTGGCAGAGGCAAAGAGTTTGAGTCTGAAGTGAGAGCACGTGAATCAGGCCAGGCTCTACCATTTACTGCGTGTCTTCAGGTGAGTGCCTTAACACCGAAGGGAAC
>NW_006439549.1:0-671 GCF_000325575.1 Pteropus alecto | reverse complement strand
TAAAAAGAAACAGAGTTACGGAATGGATCAAAAAAATAAAAAATAAAAAACAAATACTAACCATATGCTGCCTCTAGGAGACACATCTCAGTTCCAAAGACAAATATAGACTCAAAATGAAGGGGTGGAAAATGATATTTTCAGCAAATGGCATTCAGACAAATGTGGGAGTAGTGGTGCTAATACCAGATGAAATGGACCTCAAAATAAGAAAGATAAAGAAAGATACTGAAGGATATTTCATAATGATAAAGGGAATCATGCACCAAGAAGACATAACACTTTTTAATATCTATGCTCCCAATCAAGGAGCCCTGAAATATGTAAAGCAATTACTAACAGAACTAAAGGGAGAAACAGACCAAAACACTATCATAGTAAGAGACACAAGTACCCCACTGTCGGATATGGATGTATCATCCAAACAGAAAATCAATAAGGAAATAACATCCTTAAATGAAAGATTAGAGCAACTGGACATAATTGACATTTACAGAGCCTTTCATCCCCAAACAGCTGCTTATACATTCTTCTCTAGTGCACATGGAACATTCTCAAGGATTGACCATACACTGGGACACTGAGATAGCCTCAACGAATATAAAAGGGTTGAAGATATCCCCACTATATTCTCTAATCATAATGCCTTGAAATTAGAGATCAACTGCAAA
>NW_006439548.1:0-284 GCF_000325575.1 Pteropus alecto | reverse complement strand
GAATGAGCTCGGCCTCGCTGGGGGAGCAGCGGCCATGGGCGCCGTGTGGAGACCCCCATTTCTCACGTGCTTTCTTGCTTAAGCAGTCTGCAGTCAGGGGGGACGCAGCAGGGTGGGCGAGGGGAGCACACACACACACATGCATGCACGCAAACACGCATGCATGCACGCACATGCACACACACAAACACGCATGCACACACACACATAAGCAAAGATGCATGTATGCACACACATGCATGCATACATGCAAACACGCATACATGCACACATGTGCACACACA
>NW_006439547.1:0-668 GCF_000325575.1 Pteropus alecto | reverse complement strand
AGGGAAAAGAAGACGATAACCTATAAAGGAAAACCTACTATATTATCACCGGACTTTCCAGCACAAATCTTACAAGCCAGAAAGGAGTAGAATCAAATATTCAAACTATTAAACGAAAGGAACTACCAGCCAAAAATAATGTATCCAACAAAGCTCTCCTTTAGATGTGAAGGAGAAATAAAGACCGTTCCAGACATACAAAAATTGAGGGAATTCTCCATTACAAGGCCTGCATTACAGGAAATACTAAAAGGGGTAAGCTCGCCTAAAACAAAATGACGAAAAAATATATAACTATAAGTAAGGCAACTAGCAGGCAGGTAGGAGCAGAGGAATGCAACCCTTATAAAGAACAGGGCATTATAAGCTTAAACAATTAGAAGAGATTTGCTATTGCAAGATAGTAATAAACATTCAGCATACATAGGAACAAATTTAGACAACAGTAACAGAAAACGGGAGGATTCAAATATCCAAATTCACAAAGGGGAATGAAAATAAGGCTATATACATAACTACCCTCTACATATTCGTAATGGTAACCACACGCCAAAGATTCAGAACTGAGGTACATAATGTACAACAAGAAGGACAAGAGAAAAAATCCACAAAACCCAACCAGAATAAAAAAATAGAAACACAATGACAAAGAAGCAATGGAAACACCG
>NW_006439545.1:0-470 GCF_000325575.1 Pteropus alecto | reverse complement strand
CAGTCATTATTATCTCAATTTGTCCCTATATATGCCAAACATTTATTACTATCTTAATATAGCAAATCTCTTCTTATCGTTTAAGCTTATAATGCCCTATTCTCAGTAAGGATTTTACTCCTCTGCTTCTATCTGCCTGCTCATCACCTTACTCCTAATTATGTATTTTTCTTTTTGTCATTTTGTTTTAGGTGAGCTGACCCCTTTCCATATTTCCTATGCAGGCCTTATAGTGGAGAATTCCCTCAATTTTTGTATGTCTGGAAGGGTCTTTATTTTTCCTTCAAATCTAAAGGAGAGCTTAGCTGGATACATTAATCTAGGCTGGTAGTTCCTTTCATTTAATAGTTTGAATATTTGATTCCACTCCTTTCTGGCTTGTAAAGGTTGTGCCGAGAAGGCTGACAATAATCTAATTGGTTTTCCTTTATAGTCTACCATCTTCTTTTCCCTGACTGCCCTAAGAATTC
>NW_006439544.1:0-348 GCF_000325575.1 Pteropus alecto | reverse complement strand
AAGAAAATTGGCCTTGGCCCTCACATCCAAGTCCCTTATTCCCCATGCAGCCAGATATTCCTGGGTAACGTCCTTGAGGACAAATATAGAGTCCTATCCCTAAGAAGCTTTTCTCCGCCAATAACATGCCCCAGCCGGGTCCCCCCTTGTAGCCTAAGTATGCACCTCCGCCTGGGAAGGATCCCATCCAAGGTGATGTCCGGCCGATGCAGGGGCGCGGGCATCTCTGGCAAGCCGGCACACGTCTGCTCGGGTCTCTGGAGTGCCGTGGCTGGTGACGTCTGGGCAATGATTTCACCGGTCTCGGTACTTCAAGCTCCTATGCTCCAGGCCGGTGCATGTTTCTGG
>NW_006439543.1:0-849 GCF_000325575.1 Pteropus alecto | reverse complement strand
GAAATATCATTTTCCACCCTTTCACTTTGTGTCTAAATTTGCCTTTGGAACTGAGATGTGTCTCTTAAAAGCAGCATGTGATTGGGTTTTGTTTTTTGATCCATTCTGCAAGTCTGCCTTTTTATTGGTGATTTCAGTTCATTTACATTTTGGGTGATTATTGAAATATGAGGTCTTTTTATAGCCATTTTATCTTTTGCTTTCTGGTAGCTCAGTGTTCCCTTTCTTCCTTGTCCTTGTGTTTCCGTTTTATTTATTTTGATTGGCATTTGTGGGTTTTGTCACTTGTTCTTGTTTTATGTTATATATTTTAGTTCTGAATCATTGGTGTGTGGTTACCATTACGAATTCGAAAAAGGTAGTTATATATATATACACTCGCCCATTTCTTCTGTGTGTGCCTTATCATCTTTCCTCCTCGCGTATTTGGTTATTTGAATTCTCCCCTTTTCAGTCATCGTTATCTCAATTTGTTGCTATGTATGCTGAATGTTCATTACTAGCTTGCTATAGCAAATCTCTTCTTATTGTTTTAGCTTATAATGCCCTGTTCTTAGTAAGAGTTGCACTCCTCTGCTTCTATTTGCTTGATAGTCACTTTACTCCTAATTATGTATTTTTTGTTTTGTTTTGTTATTTTGCTTTAGATGAGCTGACCCTTTTCAGTATTTCCTGTAGTGCAGTCATCATAGTGTAGTGCCGGCCTCGTAGTGATTTCCCTCAATTTTTGTATTTTCTCCTTCATATCTAAAGGAGAGCTTAGCTGGATGCATTATTCTAGGCTGGTTGTTCCTTTCGCTTAATAGTTTAAATGTTTGATTCCATTCCATTCTGGCTTGTAAGCTTTGC
>NW_006439542.1:0-434 GCF_000325575.1 Pteropus alecto | reverse complement strand
AAAAGATACTTGCACATCAATGTTCATAGCATCATTATTCACAGAGCCACACACACACACACACGCACACACACGCACGCACACACATACACACACGCACACACATACACGCATGTGCACAAACACGCGCACACACACACTGGAATATTATTCAGCCATAAGAAGAGATAAAATATTACCATTTTTAACAACATGGATAGACCTCAAGATAGTCATGCTAAGGAAAATGAGCCAGACAGAAAAAGTGGAAAATCACATGATATCACTTATATGTGGTATTTAAACCTAAAAGCAACAAATGAGCAGGACAAACAAACAGAGACTCATGGACATGGACTATAGACTAGTGGTTACCAGAGGGTAGGAGTTGCGGGGAGGGGGTAGTTAGATGGGGTACAGTGGGTCAAATATGTGGTGATAGAAAGAAATCTAAC
>NW_006439541.1:0-262 GCF_000325575.1 Pteropus alecto | reverse complement strand
TCCAACATTTCCTGTAATACTGGCTTGGCGATGATGAATTCCTTTAGCTTCTTTTTTCTGGGAAGCTCTGTATCTGTCCTTTGACTCTAAATAATAGCTTTGGTGGATAAAGTAATCTTGGTTATAGATCCTGGATTTTCATCGCATTGACTATTTTGTGCCAAGCCTTTCTGTCCTTCATAGTTTCTTTTGAGAAATCAGCTGCCAGTCTTATGGGTGCCCCCTCTTAGGTAAATAACTACTTTTCTCTTGCTGCTTTTAA
>NW_006439540.1:0-303 GCF_000325575.1 Pteropus alecto | reverse complement strand
TTATTGATCCAAAAAATACATTTTTAACACTATTCGGTACATAAGAATTCTTAATTTGAGCTCACAAGGAAAGAGATTTGACTGACCTGGATAGCTACTTTTCTCCAAGGACAACGTTGTCACTCATCCAAAAGGCGTGTGTCCTTTCTCCAGACACCAGAGCTCCATCAGAGCAGAGCACAAATAGCACCACAAATGGGTCGTCTTGGGACAACAGCAGAAGATAAAGTAGTCGCAAGTGAAGATACCTAGAGTGACAAAACAAACTGCTGTCTACCTAGGTAAACATATCAGAAATATGGA
>NW_006439539.1:0-1369 GCF_000325575.1 Pteropus alecto | reverse complement strand
ATAAAATTATTACTTTTATACATACTCAGAAAAAAATGAAGTAAAGAAGACATCGAAATCAGAAATGTATAAGAGGATATTAAGATTAAAAAAAATATACACATATGGTGGCTACTTAAAATAAGTAGTGTCATTTTAATTTGTATCCTTCCAGAATTATTTCTCATGTTCCTTTCGGAAAATGGAATCATACTAGGAAGAGCTCTTTGACTTAACAATATTAAAAAGAAATTTGTCTATACCAATAAGCAAAACTCTACATCATAATTAAAGACCTGGAATGGGAAACATCTGGTTGCCCCAGGTGTTGGAGGCTCCTTCTCCCATACTCTGTAAGGAGTCTCGCTCTCGCCGCTTATCAAGCAAAACCCAATACTCATTGAAGCTTCCCTGAAAGCCCCAGTTATTGTCACAGTGCAGAAGCAGCTCACTGCAGGGGGCCTGCAAAGTGTGGGGAACCATGCTCCAGCCCAAAAGCGGTGCAGGAGAGGGATGGCCGAGGCTGGGGTGGGGGGTGAACTGCGCATGCGCAGGACAGTAGGTCTCTCCCCTCCCGGGAGGTGGGAGGTAGTGATTAGTTTCTGATGGCTTCTGGCGAGGGACTCAGGGCCCCACTCCCAGATCTGCCAAGGTCCAAGACCTACCAACATCCAAGGCCACAGCTTCTGAAATGTGCTGTTCCATTTTATAGTCACGAGGCCAGTTCCTCCTAGCAGTAGTGAGGTGTCTAGAATTCATCTCAGGAGACCACCTCTGCCTGTCCCTGGAGCCTTTCCCTTGAAGAACAGCCTTAGGAGCGTACATAATGTCACGTACTGTTATTTTTTCCCCGGCTTTACTGAGAATAATTGACATAAAATATTATTTAAATTTAAGCTATACGATGCAATACATATTGTGGAATTATTGTGATATAAGGATAGTTAACACTTTCATTAGCTCACATAATTACCTTTTCCCGTGTGTGGTATGAACTTTTAATATTTATTTTCTTAGGAACTTTCATGCTTGTAAAACACTATTGTTAACTATAGCCATAATGCTGTGCATCAGATCCTCAAAACATTTTCATCTTAAAACTGGAATTTTGTACCCTTACACCAACATCGCCCCATTTCCCTCATCCTTCAGCAGTTGACAGCCACCATTCTACTTTCTGTTTCTGTGAGTTTGGCCTTTTTAGATTCTGAGTATCGGTAAGATCATACAGTATTTGTCTCTGATTTAGCTCACTTAGCATAATGTTCTCAAGGTCCATTCATATAGTTTCCAATGGCAGGATTTATTTCTTTTTTATAGATGAATAATATTCCATTGTGTGTGAATTTTATATCTATGATATAATATACACAACAGGTTCTCGAATAAT
>NW_006439538.1:0-751 GCF_000325575.1 Pteropus alecto | reverse complement strand
AATACTTCCCAACTCATTTTATGAGGCCAATATACTCTGATACCAAAGCCTGGGTAAAGATAACACAAAAAAAGAAAACTACAGATCAATATCTCTCATGAACATAGACGCAAAAATCCTAAATAAGATACTAGCACACACACACACACACACACACACACGAACTACAGACCGATATCTATCATGAACACAGATACAAAAATCCTAATTAAGATACTAGCAAACCGAATACAGCAACATAATAAAAAGATTATACACCACGATCAAGTGGGCTTCATCCCAGGGGCACAGGGATGGTTCAACATATGCTAATCAATTAATGCGATACATCATATAAACAAATTTTTAAAAAGAATTATATGATCATTTCAACAGATGAAGAAAAAGCCTTTGACAAGATACAGCATCCATTTATGATCAAAACACTTAACAAAATCAGTATAGAAGAAAAGTACCTTAACATAATAAAGGCCATATACGACAAACCTTCAGCCAAAATAATAGTTACTGGTGAAAACTAAAACCATTTCCTCTAAGATCAGGAACAAGACAAGGCTGTCTGCTATCCCCACTATTATTCAATATAGTATTGTAAGTCCTGCAATCAGGCAAAAGAAAGATGTAAATGGTATCCAAATAGGAAATGAAGAAGTCAATCGGTCATTATTTGCTTATGATATGATTCTCTATATAGAAAACCCTAAAGACTATGCAAAAACACTACTAGAAACAAGAAGCAAATACAGTAAAG
>NW_006439537.1:0-2593 GCF_000325575.1 Pteropus alecto | reverse complement strand
AGTAAAAAAAAAAAAAAAAGAATAGTAAAAGACTCAGGAAATACATTAAATTTACAATAGGTGCTGAGATTGCTGTATTAAAGTTTCCAGTGTGTGACATCAAGTTGTTCAAACACTTGACAAGTTTACCAGGAAATCTTGCGTTATTTTGCTAACGCGATATTTGTTAAGCATGAGTGGCCGAATGACAAAATGTATCAAATTTATTACTGGGTTTTAAATGACTTTTGGTTTGAAAAAGACTAAATGCCTTCTAATAAAATTAGCTCAAATATGTTTATGTGAGCCCCATGTATGAACATGCCTTGGATTTCTCATCACAGCAACTGGGAAATGAAGGTGAATGAGCATCCATGGACCAATACTACTGGAGGTAGGCATCCAAGTCCTCTAGAAATGAATCAACTTTCCTTGCATCCCACACAGTAGGTTTACTCAGTCAGAGTGGGTTCACAGGGATAGTTAATGGGAAGGTAAAGAAAGTGGCTGCCACATGATGTTTTAATCGAAGTCTTCCTCTGGATACTGGGAACAGATTTCAAACAAGTGATCTGTGGCTTAGTGCAGACCAGGTCAAAGAAACCCAGACACCTCTTCCTGCATTGGAATAACATATCTTATCCATCTTTTATTTATTTAAAAAAGGTACTAGCATGGTCAGGGCAAGAGGCAAAGGAGGCCAACCGAAATTTAGAAGACTAAGAAAACATCCCATCTTACTAGCCTCTGTTTTGGATTTCTGCTTTGGCCCCTACTACACTCCTGTATCAAACTGAGTGTATCTCTGCCACAGACACCAAAAAAGGTCATATGTATGACATTGCCACCTTACCAGAGCTAAGAATGAACAAATGCCACAGAAATAAGAGTGGTGGTTAATTTTAGGCGTCAGCTTGGACCATGGGCCGCCATAACTGCAAGAGCCAATTCCTTAAAATAAATTATTTTTCTATAAATAGATCAGTGGATGAATGGATGGATGGATGAATGGACAGATGGATAGATATCCTACTGGTTTTCTTTCTCTGGAGACCCCCAATATGTAGAGCTTTTGTAAACCAAGATGTCTTGCTCAAATTGAAAGACATTTATAAAATGGCAAGAAATTTTTCATATGGTTGGGAATTAAAACATTTACCACTACTGTCCTGAAACCTCAATCCCATGTATTTTTTTATCCCAAATTTATTCCAACAAACATGGTTCAAAACTTCACAGATCTGGGCAGTCTCTTGGGCTGTTGAAGCTCAAAAGTTCTCAGTACTTTGGACGCATTTTCCTTTCCAAGCACAATTTCTACATCAGAACAATAATTTCCATTGACATATATGCTATACCTGTGAAATCATGAGACCGAGTGTCAGGAAATGAATAAGGGTAGAAAACAGTGGGCAAATTTCTGTCTGGGAAGCTGTGGAATTCTGAAGCATTACTGTGATGTCTCGACTGATCCCAGTCTAGAAATATGAGATAATCAAGATTATTCCCAAACTCCGGACACCTGACCTTTAAATACAGAGGAACAATACTTGGAGGAATTCTGCCAAACATTAAATTGAAAGCCTAAGGACAGTGTTCACTTGAAGAAAGCACTCCCACCTCACACGTGACATCTGAACAGAGAAGCGAGGACAACTCTGGTACAGAGAGTTTGCAGAGTGATGGAACCATCTTGACGTCTCTTTGGCCACTTGGAAGTCACACCCTATAGTGGGGCATTGTGTCAAGTTGACCCTGTCATTATGCTTCTCACAGCTTCATTTCTTCAAGCATTCATTTCTTCACCAGAAATGTCATGGGCCACTTAATGTGTGTTAGACCCTCAGATTCGATTCCTAAATAAAACGGGTATGACCCTCCTCTTGGAGTATACATCAACATGCCTCAGGATAAATTTTCTTGATATAGTTACGTTAGCTTTTCTGTACCGTTTGGATGAACATCGATACAAAATTCCTGGTATTCTTAATGTCCCAGTAGTCTGTGATTCTCCATCCATAAATGGGTGGCGGAAAACATAGGTTTTGTTTTTTCTACAGCTATTTTATTATAGTAGCTCTTAAATTCTCTCCTCATGATGAAAAAATGACCCATAGTGGAAAGAGCTGGGTAAGAATTCAGTGCCCGCACTAAAAAGCTGTGTGAATTTCAGCAAGTTTCTTAACTTCTTTGAAGCACAGTCGTCTCACCTATAGAAGTGGGAAGAAATTGTACGTATTTTGCAGGGTCCCTGTGGGGGCTGAATGAAATAACGCATAAAAACCACCAGATACAATGCATTAGTCAATAAATTTTGTTGTTATTACCCTCTGTAGTGGGTTGAATAGTGGAACCCCCAGCACCTGTGAATGTTGCCTTATTTGGAACTGGGTCTTTGCCAGTGTAATTAAAGATCTCATGATGAGATGATCTGGGATTTGGCGTGGGCTCTAAACCCAATGACTGGTGTCCATGTAAAAGAGAGGAGAGGGAGCTTTGGGATACAGAAACACACAAAAGAAGACCATGCGGACAGAGAATGGAGTTGATGCTGCCACGGACAAGAACACCAGACGCCACCAAAAGTAGGAAGAGGCAAGGACGGATTCTCCCA
>NW_006439536.1:0-1014 GCF_000325575.1 Pteropus alecto | reverse complement strand
CACCACTACTATCACCGCCACCACCACTACCACCAGCACCACTAGCACTACCACCAACAATACTACTGCTACTACCACCACTATACTACTAGCATCACCACCACTACTACCACCACCATCAACACTACTAATACTACTAACACCACTACTACCACCATCACTGGTGCTACAACTACTATCACCACTACCACTAGTACTGTTGCCAACAATACTACTGCTACTACCACCACTATACTACTAGCATCACCACTACTACTATGACCACCATCAACACTACTAATACTAACACCACCACTACTACTACTATCACCATCAATACTACCACCACTAGTACCACCACCAATACTACTGCTTCTACCACCACCATACTACTATCACCACCACCACTACTACCACCACTAGACCACGACCACCACCACCACCACCACTACCACCATCACTAGTACCACCACTAGTACCACTACTACCACCACTAGACCACGACCACCATCACCACCACCACTACCACCAGCACCAGTACTACTGCCGACAATACTACTGCTTCTATCACCACTATACTATCACCACCACACTACTACCACTAGTACTACCACCAACAATACTGCTTCTACCACCACTATACTACTAGCATCACCACCACTACTACCACCACCATCACCACTACTACCACCATCACTGGCGCTACTACTACTATCACTACTACCACTAGTACTGCCGCCAACAATACTACTACTACCACCATTATACTACTAGCATCACCACTACTACTATGATCACCATCAACACTACTAATACTAACACCACCACTACTACTATCACCATCAATACTACCACCACCAGTACCACCACTAGTACTACCACCAACAATACTACTGCTTCTACCACCACCACTAGTACCACCACTAGTACCACTACTACCACCACTAGACCACGACCACCATCACCACCACCACTACCACCAGCACTAGTAGTACCGCCGACAATACTACTGCTTCTACCACCACTATACTACTA
>NW_006439535.1:0-417 GCF_000325575.1 Pteropus alecto | reverse complement strand
GTTGTTACATTGATACTTGAATACCTTCAGTGACTGAAGGTTTAGCACACTCTAAAGGATGGACCCATTCTCCACTTGTCAAAAGTTCTTAATCTGAGTACCATAGACCCCCTAGGTCTTTTAATAAAACATTACATACTATACCATATGTATAGTATGGTGTGTGTATGTGTATATATACATACATACACACATAGATACACATATGTATACACACATATATACATATACACACATAATTCATTTATACATATACGTATGTGTGTATATATATGTATGCATATAGAAGGGAAGACATAGCTAGATAGTTAGATACATAGATAAAGCTATAGAATATGTGTGTGTATGTGTGTGTAATACAGAAGGAGAAAGTATTACACACTTCTATTCTGGCTCCTCAGATGGACACTTGAATTT
>NW_006439534.1:0-808 GCF_000325575.1 Pteropus alecto | reverse complement strand
TCAGGACACCATAGGCTTGTAATGTCAGAGATACTAGAATTGAGGTAGGAATTGAAGTATTCCTCTGAACACAAGAAAATTTTTTTTAAATCAGAAAAAAAATCACTTGCTTTTTTAGAGGTCCAGAGAGTAAGAGTAATGTAGCAGGAATAGTTTCATATCTTTTAATATAAGCTGGTTCCTTATGGTGCTTTGTTACTTTTTTGTTTGGTTAGTTTTTGCTATATATTCGATGTGCTTTATGATGTATGACATAACCTAATGAAGTTATGTGTAATAGCAGAGTGGATACTGGTTTAGATAAAATACTAAAGAAATGTTTGCTATTGTGACTACCCTCACCATTGTCAATGCTGATTCAATATTGAAAAGGCCTTGGTCCTAATTGTGAACAAAAACATGTGGGAAAAGAAGAAAAAGGCCCAGACTGCACCTACAATGAAAGCATCCTGGGCCCAAGGCAGGTTGTCAGCCCAGTTTGTGGACTGGTTTGGGCTGTAGGCCTGGGGGGGCGTGGTCAGAAGAGCACTGAACCCAGAGGATTTTAGCACAGCCCTGTCCCCATTCAAGCCCCAGTTCTTGGGCCCGGGGCAGTGGGATGTCTGGAGAGTAGAGGGTCTGACTCTCAAGGGGCTCAGTTGATCTGATCAAACATCATGTCCTCACTCATCAGGAAGCAGCCTCCATGGAACAGGAGGGGGCACCTGGGACATCCTCTGTCCTCAGAAGTATCTAGGGGGATTGGCTCTTTGGGAACATTTCCTGGCCTTGGGGGCAGTGAAACACCCACTGGCAAGCCTGTAAAAGG
>NW_006439533.1:0-1517 GCF_000325575.1 Pteropus alecto | reverse complement strand
GGTCGAAGGGGAGCGTGCGGCCTCCGCAGGGGTGGGGCGGCGAGGGGCGGAGTCCGGAGGGAGAGAGAGGAGTAGGGAGAGAGAGGCTGCGGATGGTCACGAGGCCCTCAGAAGCCGTGTTGAATCTTGGTCTGTGCCCGAGAGTTTTCTGCGTGAGGGTGACCTGATCACATGTGGCCGCTTCTGAGGCGTGGAAGGACGTGGAGGACGGGCTGGAGGGGCAAGGGGCAGTGAGGGGGCTGCGGCCCGGCCTGATGCTGGAGATGCTGCACGCTCGTGCTGGGGGTGGGATGCAGAGGACCAAGTGGATGGATTCACCGGATGCCAGGGAGGAAACAGGCTCGGGACGAATTAGGGGCAACGGTGACCAGATGAGGGTGGCCATTTAGCAGGTCGCAGACTCTGGAAGCAGAACAGGTCTGTGGGGAGGGTCATGAGCTCGGCTTCGGATGAACTGACCTGAGGTCATACGGCGACAGCCATGGGGCGGGTGGGAGCGAGTTCTGGTGGTGTCACTGGGTGGGAGGCAGGTCAGAAGTCGGGGCAGAGGCAGAATGCGGGGCGAAGGGAGCTGTAGGTAACAGAGGCCGCTGGAGCGTGTAAGCTCGCCTAGAAGGAGTTCAGCAAGAGGGGACAGGGCTCACGTAAGACCACAGGAGGCAGGCGACCCAGGCGGGGACCAGGGGGAGGGCAGCCAGGGAGGGAGGGGCGGCAGCAGATGGAGCTTTCACACACACCGCGGGACACGTGGGCTTCCGAAACCTCATGGTGTGGAGAGCCGAGCATGAGGACGACTGAGAAGTGTCTCCTGGATTTAGAAAACGAGGTCACTGGCGACTCTGGGAGGAGCCGAGGCGGTGGCCCGCGGGTGCAGAGGCTGCGGCAGTGGGTGGACGCGCGGGAGGGTGGGGAGGAGATGGAGCCGCCCTGACGCGCGCTGCAGACGTGAGCGAGGAAGAGAGAACACAGCCCCGGGGCGGGGGGCGGCGGGCGCTTGTTCCGTTTTCTGTGGGTGAGGGTCTAACAGGCTCCACCAGACAGGAGCTGGCTGGGAGAGTCACGCGTCTGACCCCCGAACGAGAGCCCGTCCGCACAGAGATTCGGGTGACAGAGCAGTGACCGTTACGACACGTGTCACAGTCTGACCACGCTCTCACGTCATCTGTGAGGCCCAGAGTCCCTCGCCCAGGGCCGCACGGCTAGAAGTTTTAAGGAGGCTTAAGGAGGCTCCGTTAACCACAGGCGTAGCTGAAGAGCCCGAGTCGTTGTGCTGCCTGTCCCCCCACGCCCCTGCGGCGAGCCTCTCGCGGGAGGGCCGGTCTCAGCTGGACGTTGGAGCTCGGGGCAGCTGATCGTGTGGTCTCGTCCACAATGACACCGGCCACAGTGGGCTCACTCCCACCACGAATACTGGCACACATCAGAGCTTTGGTGCAGCCCCCTGCAGAGCCAGTTAGTTGTTAAAGGCGCACAGCACACTGTTCGTCCCCAAAGGACCCAGAGGTACACCCGGCAAG
>NW_006439532.1:0-971 GCF_000325575.1 Pteropus alecto | reverse complement strand
TGGTGCAGGTGCCACTGAAGACAGTATGGCTGTTCTTCAAAAAAAAACCAAAAAAACCCACACACAGAATTACACATAACTCAGCAATTCTACTCCTAGGTGTATATTCTCCAAAACTGAAAACAGGGACTCAAATAGTTATTCAAATGCTAGTATTCAGAGAACGATATTCGGAATAGCCAAAAATTGGAAATGACGCAAGTGTCTATCAACAGATGAATAGATAAAGGAAATGTATATACAAACAATGAAATATTATTCAGCCATAAAAGAAAATAAAGTTCTGATATATGTTACATGTTGGATAAACCTTGAAGACATTATGCTGAGTGAAATAAGCCAGGAGTTATTCTATTTCTATGAGATATCTGAACTAGTCAAATTCATAGATAGAAAATTGAATAGCGGACAGGCAAAAAAATACGGTGGAATGAGAGATGTCTCTAGATCTCTCCCCTTGAAACAACAATAAGCTGAACATCTAAAACTCAACAAAAAACACCCAAACTGCACACCAGCACATCTGAGTGTGGGATCTGTGCATAAAGCCTACTACAGGTCAGAACCCTGTGTGTTGGGCGGTGGACTGGGAGATAAAGAAGCTGCTTTCGTAGCTCCCCAGAGCTCCCTGTAGGAGGAAGGGGAGAGGCGAAGGCACAGCCACTTCCCTGAACAACCCAGCCTGGAAGTGCCCGGACTTATACACAGCTGGCAGCAGGGCTCAGTCATCAAGGCAGTAAGCAGAGAAGTGGGGTGGGACCGCAGCGAAACAACAGTTGACTTTTACTGACCGTGGTTGCAAAACCAAGGCTGAGCCACAGCCTCCTACCCTCAACCCAGAGAGCCCCTCCTCCAAAACCTTCCGATCAGAACACTGTGAAGTCCCAGGGAAATCTGCACAAATGCTACCAAAACTGTTGCTAACACTGATAAGGACTGAAACTGAGAGTAGTGAGCATGTTTAAATATCG
>NW_006439531.1:0-375 GCF_000325575.1 Pteropus alecto | reverse complement strand
CTTCTATTTGCCTGATAGTCATTTTACTCCTAATTTTGTATTTTCTTTTAGGTGAGCTCACCCCTTTCAGTATTTCCTGTAGTGCAGGCCTCATCGTGGATAATTCTCTCAATTTTTGTATATCTGGTAATGTCTTAATTTTTTCTTCATATCTAAGGAAGAGCTTAGGTGGATACATTATTCTAGGCTGATAGTTCCTTTCACTTAATAGTTTAAATATTTGATTCCATTCCTTTCTGCCTTGTAAGGTCTGTGCTGAGAGGTCCGATGATAATCTAATGGGTTTACCTTTATATGTTACCATTTTCTTCTCCCTGGATGCCCTGAGAATTCTATGTTCGTCATTGATTTTTGATAACTTTAATACGATGTGTC
>NW_006439530.1:0-251 GCF_000325575.1 Pteropus alecto | reverse complement strand
GGTCAAATTCATAAAATCTTCGTTAAGTCCAAGGTTTTTGAATTTAGTTCTCTGTTTTCTTCTGTACATTTTATTGTTTCAGGTCTTATATTTAAGTCTTTAATCCATTTTGAGTTAATTTTGGTGTGTGGTGATAGACAACAGTCTAGTCTTATTCTTTTGCAGGTGGCCTTCCCATTTTCCCAGCACCATTTATTGAAGCTTTCCTTTCTCCACTGTTTTTGGCTTTTTGTTGAAAATTATTTGCCCAT
>NW_006439529.1:0-1965 GCF_000325575.1 Pteropus alecto | reverse complement strand
ATATTTAAATCTAGATATGCTTATCAATATTTATATCGTATCTATAGCTGCATCTCTATCTCTCTAATCTATTGATCTATCACCTATCTCCCTAAATAACCTATTGTTTAGTTTGGTTTTTATACTTTATATAAATGATATAATTCTAAATAAATTCCTCTGCAACATGATATTTTCATGCAACATTATATTTGCTTATGTCATAATATATGAAGCTTGGGTTATTTATTTATTTATTGTGTATTATTCTGTTATCTAAGATATCACAACATAGGTATCTTTTCCTTTCTTGGGATACATTTGTACTTTTTGTGTGTGATTGTGCATAAAGCTCCTATGATCATTCTTGTGCCATTGGCTTCTCTAGATAGTGCTCCCTTTTTTTTTTTTTTGACAAGGAAATTATTTCTAAGGAAAAATTTCTTGAACACTTAATATGTGCCAGGTACTGTACTGCAGATCTCAGTTTATGGGTTATAATTGGATATTTTAAGTGTTTTCCCCATGCTAACCAATAGCAGGAGTTGTGATTTAAATATTGATTTCAAAATGCACACTCTTGATCATTATGCTTAACTATATTTCTTTGAGCTATCCATGCTTTTCTTAATCACCACCTCTCGTCATACCTCCCCTCCTCTCTGTCCCTTTTCTCATTCATATAAATTATTGCTATGAATATATTATTTTTTCTGTTTTCAAAACACTTTTTAAAGGAACTTAAAGGGATTTTAACCCTTAGAAGATTTATAATAAAGTGTTCCAATTATTTCTCAACAAAATCAAATATTTCTTAATAAATAGAGAACACAGCAAGATACTTTTCATCCTACCCACAGTCTCAATGCTGATACAGGGAGAAAAGCTGCTCTCTGAGAGTTCTAGCATGTATGAACTAGCAATGCCCCATGAGAGACTCAAAGTGAATCCAAAATAAGCATGTTACCTCTCTGAGTAAGAGGGGGAGCTGACAGCCTGAGAGGTCATGCTTTCTGTTCAAATCAAACTTGCTTCAGATACAGAAATGACTGAGGGACCCTATCATATTCTTTCTTCTCAAGTTACTTCCCCATATTAGTTAAACAGTTAGACTGAAAAGATGACAAAGTAGAAATGGGACAGACAGGATGACTCATAGTTTATTTTCCTATTAGTCCTTTCTACCTCAATCGTAAGACAAAAAGTAGAATTGGTAGAATTTGCATATGTAAAAAAATGAAATAAAATGACTAGTGTTTTTTTTTTGTTGTTGTTGTTGCAGAATTTCCACAGTTCTGGTAAGAAACACTATACATTCATACGCAGGCTACAAAACATAACTCGTGTAATTTTCTTGATTCCACATGCAAGTTAAGTGCTCTTATATTCTCATTTAAACTACCATTGCACAATATAATGATAAATAGTAAAATCCTATACTTCATATATATGTCCTAAAATAAACCTTTATTTCAAAAGAGTTATCAGATCTAATCTGTTAAGATTCCTGAAACAAGTTTAAATCATTGGGATTATGTCAGCAAGCAAATAATGTGAAAATATAATTTTATGTCAGATTAAAAAAAACTGTTTTCAAGAAAGAGCACTTGTAATGTGGCAGCCTGACCCTGCCTGACCATTTTCTGCTCAAATGAGTTAGTTCCTGACTGCGGCCCCCATCCCAGAACTCTCTGGCTGACACAACAGTCTGAAAACCCACTTAAAGCATTAAGCTGGTTTCCTTATAGTTTGGGAGCCATTCAATGGTCTCCTTATGTTCTCCTTCCTTATATGGAATATCTGTTGCTGTGTAGGAATGTGGAAGTACAAGATGGTACAAAACTGCCCACCATGTTACAACTGGGGCTCAGCCTTTGGATGAGAATCTGCTGAACTGGTGCTGGCATCAATAAACGCTGCTTCCTGCTTCAGGTGTCCCGTCTCTCCATTTGAGAATCCTACAATAAAACTTTCAATTCTTATATC
>NW_006439528.1:651-897 GCF_000325575.1 Pteropus alecto | reverse complement strand
CTGGCTTGGCAGTAATAAATTCCTTGAGGTTATTTTTGTCTGGGAACCTCTTTATCTTTCCTTCAACTCTAACTGATAGCTTTGCTGGATAAAGTATCCTTGGTTGTAGATCCTGGGTCTTCATCCTGTCTAATATTTTTTCCCAAGCCCTTCTGTTCTGCATAGTTTCTTTTGAGAAATCAGCTGCCAGTCTTATGGGTGTTCCCTTATAAGTCACTATCGGTTTTTCTCTT
Source organism: Pteropus alecto (assembly GCF_000325575.1). Lineage (NCBI taxonomy): Eukaryota > Metazoa > Chordata > Mammalia > Chiroptera > Pteropodidae > Pteropus > Pteropus alecto. The sequence continues at coordinate 664 of NW_006439528.1, read as the reverse complement.
GTTGTTTTTAATA
>NW_006439528.1:0-291 GCF_000325575.1 Pteropus alecto | reverse complement strand
CCATTTAATATACTTCTCATCTCAGATAACGTGTTCTTCATTTCAGGCTGGTTCCCTTTTATAATTTCCATTTCTGTTTTTATGTTTTTTATCTCTTTGTTGAAGTTCTCACTGAATTTATCTATACTTTCCAAAAGTTCACTGAGCATCTTTATAACCAGTGTTTTGAACTCTGCATCTGTTAGATTATTTGACCCTATTATATCTGGATCTCTGTTCTCTTCTCTCACATGGTCTCCACTTCTTTGTCTTCTCGTTTTGGCTGCCTTTCTATGTCTGTTTCTATGTACT
>NW_006439527.1:0-1194 GCF_000325575.1 Pteropus alecto | reverse complement strand
GGGTTATGGTTTGGGTTGGGTTTAGTGTTAAGGTTCGTGCTATCATTGGGATTAGGGTTAGCGTTAGGGTTAGGTTTGTGTTTAGGTTTAGGGTTAGAGATAAATTAGGGTTAGGGTTAGCATTAGGTTTCGAATTAGAGTTAGGATTTGCTTTAGTTTTGGAGTTAGGATCAGGATTAGGGTTAATATTAGGGTTAGGGTTAGGGTTATAGTTAGTTTTAGAGTTAAAATTAGGGTAGGGTTATGGTAAGGAGTTAGGGTTAGGGTTATGGTAAGTTCTAAATTTAGGGTTAGCGTTATCGTTACGGTAACGTTTAGAATTAGGTTTAGAGTAAGAAGTTAGAGTTAGGTTTAGTGTTAATGTTAGGGTTAGGTTAGTTTTAAGTTAGATTTAGGGTTAGGTTTACATTAGGGTTGGAGTAAGGGTTAGGGTTAGTGCTAGAGTTAGCATTAATTTTAGGGTTAGTGTTAGGGTAAGAAGTTAGAGATGGGATTAGTGTTAGTGTAGGGTTTATGGTTAGGGTACTCTTAGGGTAAAGATTAGGGCTACGTTTAGTTTAAGGTTAGTGTTAGCATTAGGGTTCGTGTTAGGATTAGGATTAGAGTTCTTTTTAGAGTTAAAGTTAGGGTTAGGGTTAAATTAAGAGTTTAGGGTTAGGGGTGGGTTTAGTTTTAGAGTTATATTTAGGATTAGGGTCAAATTTAGGGTAAAGGTTTCGGATTCGGGACATTGTCAGTTTAAAATTTAGTGTTGCAAATATTGTTAGGATTAGGGTTATAAAAACGATTAGGATTAGCTTTATCTTAGGGTTAGGATCAGAGTTAAGTTTAGAGTTAAAATTAGGGTTATGGTTATGGTTAGGTTTAGGGTTAACTTTAGTTTTTGGGTTAGGATTAGTGTTATGTTTAGGGTTATGTATAGTGTTAGGGTTTATTGTTAAGGATGGGGCTAGGGTTAAGATAAGGGGTCCGGGTTATTGTTACGTTTGGGTTATCGGTTAGTGTTTGGGTTAGGGGTAGCGTAAGTGGTACGTTTAGGGTTGTTGTTAGGATTGCTCTTAGGGTTAGAGTTATCTTTAGGTTTAGTGGTACAGTTAATGATAGGAATAGTTTTACCATTAAAGTTATATTTAAGATTAGGTTTATGGTTAGGGTTTCAGTTTTGGGTTATTGTTAGTGTAAAATTCAGATTTA
>NW_006439526.1:0-1038 GCF_000325575.1 Pteropus alecto | reverse complement strand
GAAGACTTTCTTTGCTTATTTCATTTTTCTCTATCGATGCTCCCTTCATTACCTAAAAAAACCCACTTGCACTGGTTTCAAGATTTACTTCTGGTGAGACTGAAAAAGACATAAGGGCAAGTATATAATGGGCATGATTTAGGGGAGCAAATTATTTTCAAGTTTCAAATAACCAGTTAAATTTATTTTCCAATTAATCTTTGAACAACTTAAGTATTGATTTTGTCAGATAGGTGCTATTTGTTAAAATTTTCTTTTCTTTTCTTTTTTCTTTTTTTAAAGAGTACTACTCACTTTGTTTGGAATGGTGAATTGTGAAAACTTGTGAAACAGAAACATCAACAATTTAGCCCTTTAAAAAGTCTGTACAAAGGGGGTCAAATATAGGAGGGTAGGGGAGGTTGAATTGGGTAAAACGGATCGAATATATGGTAGCTAAAGGAAACTGGATTTGGGTGGTAAACACACAATAGAATATACAGATGTCAAAGTATAATGTACTCCTGAAAATTATATAATTGTATTATTTAATGTTATATACTTATAAATATATACTTAAATATACTTAATAAAAATAAATTAATACAAAATTTTTTTAAAAAATGTCTGTAAATGCATTATAGTAATAATTTAAAAAAATTTTTTTATGGTGACATTGCTTAACAAAATCCAAGTTTTAGGTGTACATTTTAACAGTAAGCATATCTATATTTACATTGTGTGTTCACCTCCCATAGTTAGATTTCTTTTTATTTAATTAAGTTTATTGGGATAACATTGGTTAATACAATTATCTAATTTTCAGGAGTATATTATACTTTGACGTATGTATATTCTTTTGTGTGTTTGCCACCCAATTCCAGTTTTCTTTAGTTACCATATATTTGTCCCCTTTACCCACTTCACCCTCTCCCTTACTCCCTATATTTGACCTCCTTTACTCTGTGTACCACTCTCTCCTCTTCCACTAGCTGGTAACCGCTAGTTTATAGTTCGTGTCCACGAATCTCTGTTTGTTTGTCCTGCTTATTTGTTGCT
>NW_006439525.1:0-897 GCF_000325575.1 Pteropus alecto | reverse complement strand
ATATTAATATATAAAAATATCTAAAATATTTATATATTTTTCTGGTTTTCCTATTTATAGTCTATGTCAGTATGTCTTTTTGGCATACTGGGTTTTTATTAAATAATCAAATATTTCTCAAGTACCAGTGTGCATTGTGGTGGTTGTGGGGTGCACTTAAGAAAGAGATTCCTTTCTGGCTTATCAACTCATCATACATGGTGTTGTACAAACTTAGAATCTTCCTGGAAGATAAAATAACTAGAAAACACAATGGAAGAGAATGTAGTTGTACAAGGCAACTTTTGAGATGTCTATGCAACTTACAGAAACCATCTTCTTTGGAGAACATTTCCACTGCACCCCCGCACCCACCCTAAGTATTAACTGGGATGAACAGGGACAGCTGTATACATGGGCTGTGAGTGAATATCTGACCCAAGATGAAATGGTTAGAATTTCTCCCCTTGCAATTTTGAACTGTGCTTGCTCAACGGTAGTTGTATATACTCGAGGGGCTGTGAAGCATCGTCCTCCACCATGGGCATGGAGGAAAGATGAAGTAGACATGTGGAGAGAATCAAAGGCTAGAGCTCTAAGAGTGAAGCTGAGAGGCCTCAGACTTGGTGTCTCAGCTCTCTTCTATCTTGGTTTTAGTCTTTTGCTAAATCCTGCAGTATTTCTTGCTCTTGGGTTTTGAGACAGCCACTTATCTTAAATGTATAAGTGCACAGATCTCTTTATACTTCTTTGAAATCAGTTTTTTGCTTGCAATAAAAAATACAGTAGGTAGGAAATGCATGTTACATATTATTTTTAGCTCAGGAAGACTATAAAATGTGGTTGTGCAGATTCATAACTGGATATGAAAAGTCTTCAGGACCTTGGCCTTTAAAATAAAATAAATAAATAAATAAA
>NW_006439524.1:0-588 GCF_000325575.1 Pteropus alecto | reverse complement strand
GATTCAACAATAATTGATCAGATATGACACCAAAAACACAGGCAGTGAAAGTAAACACTGATAAACTGAACTACGTCAAAATTACTATGAATCAAAAAACATACTCAATCAAGTGGAAATTCAATTGGATTCATGAAATAATTTGGAAATTGTATATATCAGATAACATTTTACTGACTACATTACTGATTTACTGAGAAAGGATAAATGCAAGAACAGCCAGATGAAGATAGGCATTGGGTGACCTATGGGGGAAGGGCCAGAAGCTTTCACACCCCTCTCAGCATGCTACTCTACCCAGTCACCACATTTTCACTGCCCTGAAAGGTCTCAGAACACTCTCCTTTTGCATATTTAGGAAAATGTCATTACTTAGGAGGGAGTGATTAAATTACTGGTCATTGGTGATGAAACTCAATCTCTAGCCTTTCTCCTCTCCCAACAGGTCAGGAGATGGGACTGTAAGTTCTAAGCCTCTAAATCTATGGTTGACTCCTCTGACAACTAGCCTTCCCATCATTGGGGATTTCCAAAAGCCACCTCTTTTGCATATACAGAGCTGTGACTGAAAAGAGCTGGTTATACATA
>NW_006439523.1:0-708 GCF_000325575.1 Pteropus alecto | reverse complement strand
GAGAAGAAACATAAGAATAATGGGCATTATCGAAGCCGAGGAAAAGAAACAGGGATTAAGAAGCATTTTCAGACAAATAGTTGACAAGAATTTCCCAAATCTAAGGAATGAGCTGGAGATTGGAATTCAAGAAGTCAATGAAAAATCCAATTATCTCAACCCAAAAAGGCCTTCACCAAGACATATTGTATTAAAATTATCAAAAATCAATGACAAAGACAGAATTCTCAAGGCAGTCAGGGAGAAAAAAAAGATAACTTATAAAGGAAAACCCATAAGATTATTCTCGGACTTCTCACTGCAAACCTTCCATGCCAGAAAGAAATGGAATCAAATATTTAAACTATTAAGTGAAAGAAGCTACCAGCCTAGAATAATGTATCCAGCTAAGCTCTCCTTTAGATATGAAGGAGAAATTAAAACTTTTCCAGACATACAAAAATTGAGGGAATTCTCACTACAATGCTTGCACTATAGAAAATACTGAAAGGGGTCGCCTCACCTAAAACAAAAAGACCAAAATAATTACATAATTAGGAGTAAAGTGACCATTGGGCAAATAGAAGCAGAGGATTGCAACCCTTACTAAGAACAGGACATTATAAGTTTAAATAATAAGAACAGAATTGTTATAACAAGATAGTAATGAACATTCAGCAAACATAAGAACAATTTGAAATAACAATGACTGAAAAGGGGAGGATTCAA
>NW_006439522.1:0-621 GCF_000325575.1 Pteropus alecto | reverse complement strand
TTTACTGTATTTGCTCATTGTTTCTAGTAGTGTCTAGTATGGTCTTTAGGGTTTTCTATATAGAGAATCATGTCATCCGTGACAGTTTGACTTCTTCATTTCCTATTTGGATGCCTTTTATATCTTTCTCTGGTCTGATTGCACTTACTAGGACCTCCAACGTTGTATCGAATAACAGTGGCGATATTGGACAGCCTTACCTTGTACCTGATCTTAGAGGAAAGGTTTTTAGTTTTTCACCATTAAGTATAATGTTGGCTGAGTGTTTGTCATAGATGGCCTTTATTATGTTAAGGTACTTTCCTTCTATACTGATTTCGTGAAGTGTTTTGATCATAAATGGATGCTGTATCTTGTCGAAGGCTTTTTAAAATTTATTTATGAGGTGTATCACATTAATCGACTTGCTTATGTTGAACCATCCCTGTGCTCCTGGATTGAAGCCCACTTGATCATGGCATATGATCTTTTTAATATGTTGCTGTATTTGGTTCGTTAGTATCTTATTTAGGATTTTTGCATCTGTGTTCATGAGAAATATTGGTCTGTAGTTTTCTTTTTTTGTATTATGTTTACCAGGTTTTGATATCAGAGTAATATGGGCTTCATAAAATGAGTTGG
>NW_006439521.1:0-654 GCF_000325575.1 Pteropus alecto | reverse complement strand
ATTGGATTGTTTGTTTTTTGTTGTTGTTGAATTGTGTGAGCTATTTATATATTTTAGATATTAACCTCTTATCAGATGCATCATTAGCAAATATCTTCTCCCAAACAGTCGGTTGTCTTTTTGTTTTGTTGATGGTTTCCTTTGCTGTACAAAAACTTTTTAGTTTGATGTAGTCCCATTAATTTATTTTTTTTTCTTTTGTTTCCTTTGCCTGAGGAGATATATCCGAAAAGAAATTACTACGAATAATGTCAGAGAGTTTACTGCCTATGTTTTCTTCTAGAAGTTTTATGGTTTCAGGTCTTGCATTTAAGTCTTTAATCTATTTTGAGTCTATTCTTGTGTACAATGTAAGAAGGTGGTCCAGCTTCTTTTTTTGCATGTATCTGTTCCATTTTCCCAGCACCATTTATTGAAGAGACTGTCTTTACCCCATTGTATATTCTTACCACTTTTGTCATATATTAATTGAACATATTTATTTCTGGGTTCTCTATTCTGTTCTATTGATCAATGTATCTGTTTTTATGCCAGGACCATGCTGTTTTGATTACTGTAACCTTGTAGTATGTTTTGGTATCACGTAGTGTGATACCTCCAACTTCGTCCTTCTTCCTCCAGATTGCCATGGCTATTCGGGGTCTTTTATGGTTC
>NW_006439520.1:0-570 GCF_000325575.1 Pteropus alecto | reverse complement strand
GATTTCGTATCCAGAAACTTTATTGTATTTGCTTAGTGTTTCAGATAGTGCTCTTGTGGAGTGTTTACGGTTTTCTATATAGAGAATCATGTCATCTGCAAATAGTGAGTTTGACTTCTTTGATTCCAATTTGGATGGCTTTTATATCTTTCTCTTGTCTGATTGCACTTGCTAGGACCTCCAATGTTATATTGAATAACAGTGGCAATAGTGGACAGCCTTGTCTTGTTCCTGATCTTAGAGGAAAGGTTTTTAGTTTTTCATCATTAAGTCTAATGTTGACTAAGGGTTTGTCATATATGGCCTTTATTATGTTAAGGTACTTTCCTTCTATACAGATTTTGTAAAGTGTTTTGATCATAAATGGATGCTATATCTTGTCAAAGGCTTTTTCTGCATCCGTTGATATGATCATATGATTCTTATTTTTAAATTTCTTTATATGGTGTATCACATTAACAAATTTGCATGTGTTGAACCATCCCTGTGTCCCTGGGATGAAGCACACTTGATCGTGGTGTATAAACTTTTTGACATGTTGCTCTATTTGGTTTGCTAGTATCTTATTTA
>NW_006439519.1:0-587 GCF_000325575.1 Pteropus alecto | reverse complement strand
ACATATACATTTACACACACATTCATACACACACATTCACATACACATACACACTCATATGCACACATATAGACATTTACACACACTCATACACACAAATTCATACATACACATTCATACACACATACACACACACACACACATACAAACACACCCACACAATACACTCACACACTCACAAATATATACACTCACACATAAACCCACACATATTCATACACACATACACACTCATATACACACATATACGGATGTTTACACACACACATACACACATTCATACACACACATTCATACACACTCATACACTCACTCACACGCTCACATGTATATACACACATACACACAGAGAGGTACACTCACACATACATATTCACACATTCACACACACACACTCGTATACATTCACATACTTACATGTATACACACACACATATACACTCACATACAGGTAAACTCACGCATACATATACACATTCATATACACACATACACACATACACACACATATACAGACGTTTACACACACATGCGTTCACACATTCGCATATACACTCACAGGTACACTCATACATACATATTCACAC
>NW_006439518.1:0-706 GCF_000325575.1 Pteropus alecto | reverse complement strand
TTCATTTCTGATTTTATTTATTTGAGTCCTCTCTTCTTTTTCCTTGATGAGACTGGCTAGGGAATCTATCGATTTTTTTTATTCTCTCAGAGAACCAGCTCTTGGTTTCCTTAATATTTTATATTGTTTTTCTAGACTCTATTTCATTTATTTCTGCTCTGATATTTATTATTTCCTTCCTTCTATTCACTTTCTGCTTTGTTTGCTGTTTTTTTCTAGTTCTTTTAAGTGTAAGGTTAGATTGTTTATTTGTGCTTTTCTTGTTTCTTGAACTAGGCCTGTATTGCTATGAATTTCCCTCTCAGGACTGCTTTCACTGTGTCCCATTGATTTTGAGTCATGGTATTTTCATTTTTATTTGTCTCTAGATATCTTGATTTCTTCTTTGATCTCATTGATAACCGATTCATTGTTTAGTAGCATGTTATTTAGCCTCCATGTGTTTGTGTATTTTACATTTTTTTCTTGTAGTTGATAGCTAGTTTTATACCATTGTGATCATAGAAGATGGTTGATATGATATCAATCTTCTTAAATTTATTGAGACTTGTTTTGTTTCTTAACATGTGGTCTATCTTGGAAAATGTTCCACGTGCACTTGAGAAGAATGTATATTTTGCTACTTTGGGGTAAAATGCTCTGAAAATATCTATTAAATCCTTTTGCTCTAGTGCGTCTTTTAGGCCCATTGTTTCTTTGTTGATTC
>NW_006439517.1:0-676 GCF_000325575.1 Pteropus alecto | reverse complement strand
CACCAAAGATTCAGAACTGAAGTATATAACTTAAACAAGAAGAAGAAGAGGCAAAACTCACAAAAGCCAACCAAAATTAAAAAAAAAAAAAAAGAAGAAGAAGCACAAGGACAAGGAAACAATGGAAACACCGAGCTACCAGAAAGCAAAAAACAAAATGGCTATAAGAAGACCTCATATTTTAATAACCACCCTAAATGTAAATGGACCGAACTCACCAATAAAAAGGCATAGAGTTACAGAATGGATCAAAAAAACAAAACCCAATCATATGCTGCCTCCAGGAAACACATCTCAGCTCCAAAGATATATATAGACTCAAAGTGAAAAGATAGAAAATGATATTTCAAGCAAATGGCATTCAGAGAAAAGTGAGTGTAGAGGAACTAATATCAGATTAAATAGACTTCAAAATAAAAAGGGTAGAGAAAGATACAGAGGTACACTTCATAATGATAAAGGAAATCATGTGCCAAGAAGACATAACATTTACTAATATCTATGCTCCCATAGATATTACATATTTCGGAGCCCCGAAATATGTAAAGCAATTGCTAACAGAACTACAGGGAGAAACAGACAAAAACACTATCGTAGTAAGGAATCTAAATACCCCATTGTCGGATATGGACAAATCATCAAAACAGAAAATCAATAAGGCAATAATATCCTTAAA
>NW_006439516.1:0-744 GCF_000325575.1 Pteropus alecto | reverse complement strand
CTTTTTCTGACACTTAGTTATTAGAGTATAGGAACACTACAAATTTTTAAATGTTGATTTTGTATCCTGAAACTTTACTGTATTTGCTTATTGTTTCTAGCAGTGTTCTTGTGGAATCTTTAGAATTTTCTATATAGAAAATCATGTCATTCACAAATAGTGACAGTTTGAATTCTTCGATTCCTATTTGGATGCCTTTTATATCTTCTTGTGCCTGATTGCACTCGCTAGGACCTCCAATATTACATTGAATAACAGTGGTTATTCAATGTAATATTGGATAGTGGACAGCCTTGCCTTTTTCCTGATCTTATAGAGAAAGTTTCTAGTTTTTCACCATTAAGTATAATGTTGGCTGAGAGTTTGTTATAGATGGCCTTTATTATGTTAAGATACTTTCCATCTATACCAATTTTGTTAAGTGTTTTGATCAAAAATGAATGCTGTATCTTGTTGAAGGCTTTTTCTGCATCTATTAATATGATCATATAATTCTTATTTTTTAATTTGTTTCTGTGGTGTATCACATTAAGTGATTTGCATATGTTGAAGCATCCCTGTGCCCCTGGGATGAAGCCCACTTGATCGTGGTATATAATCTATTTAATATGTTGCTGTATTCGGTTTGCTAGTATCTTATTTAGAATTTTTGCCTCTGTGTTCATGGGAGATATTGGTCTGTAGTTTTCTTTTATTATGTTATTTTTATCAGGTTTTGATATCAGAGTAATACTGGCCTCATAA
>NW_006439515.1:0-272 GCF_000325575.1 Pteropus alecto | reverse complement strand
CCCACACCAAGACACATTAGAAGTTAAATGCTAAATGTTAAGTTCAAAGGGAGAATCTTAAAAGCAGCAAGAGAAAAGTAGTTAGCTACCTACAGGGGCGCATCCATAAGACTGGCAGCTGATTTCTCAACAGAAACTATGTAGGACAGAAAGGCTTGGCACAAAATATTAAACGTGATGAAAACTCAGGATTTACAACTAACAATACTTTATCTAGCAAAGCTAACATTTAGAGTCGAAGCTAAAGGAATTCACCATTACCAAGCCTGTAT
>NW_006439514.1:0-388 GCF_000325575.1 Pteropus alecto | reverse complement strand
CAGGACATGGAAGCCACCGAAGTGTCCTACAATAGGTAACTGGCTAAAGAAGCTGTGGTACATATATTATACCATGGAATATTACTCAGCCATAAGAAGAGATGAAATACTGCCCTTTGCGACAACATGGATGGACCTCAAGATAATCATGCTGTGCGAAATAAGCCAGAAAGGGACAGTTGAAAATCACATAATATCACTTATGTGTGGAATATAAACTTGAGAGCAACAAACAAACAGGACAAATAAACGGAGACTCATGGACATGGACAATAGTCTAGTGGTTACCAGAGTGTAGGTGGTTCAGGGAGGAAGATGGTGGGAAAAAAAAATTTTGTAATCATTTATTTTATTAAATAAATAAATAAATATAAATATAAAAAATAAA
>NW_006439513.1:0-715 GCF_000325575.1 Pteropus alecto | reverse complement strand
GACCGAGGGCAAGCACGGGTCCTGAGGCCAGCTGCATGGGCACCAGACGGAGACACTGAGGGTCCAGCTCTACACGTGCGGAGGCGCGCTGGGCCTAGTAGCTGCGGCAGCTCTGCTCCTGCACGCCAGGCGTGTGTGCCCTAGGGGACCACTGTGGCCTGGCGCAGGCCCCTCTCTGACCCCGTGTGCTGCACCGCCTTGGGCCCGGGAGGAAGGCATCGGGACCTGGAGGGACACGACGGTACCCTCGGGAGGCATCCTGGCAGTGGGACCTGCCGAGGCCGGGCTGGGCTGCGGGCTGTTGGCAGACGGGCCGTGTCCTCACCACACACTCGCCAGGGCCAGGGCAATGGAGCGCTCAGGCGAGAGGCCCAGGGTTGAGAGTGATGAGCATCACATGACAGCCGGGTCCCACAGCCTCCCCTGGGTCCCAGGGGCCCGGCTCCCCAGCCCCACACACCTATGTGAGGTGACCGACCACCGCTGGACTCCCCCAGGCACCTTGACTCAGAAACCACCCAGAAAAAAGGGAACTTCAGGAGCCAACGTGCTGTGGGTTTCGATCCCGCTCTTAGTATGCGGGGGGCTGGGGGGCGGGGCGCACAACCCCGACACCGCCCAGGACACGGGCTGCGGGTGCAGAGCTCCGCCACGGCCCCCGCCCTGGGGAGGAGGGTCCACAAGGAGCAGGGTACAGACGGGCAGTGCGGGCAGC
>NW_006439512.1:0-398 GCF_000325575.1 Pteropus alecto | reverse complement strand
AAGACTTGAAAACCCATATCTGAAGATATTTGCACTTTGATGTTCATAGCTGCATTACTCACAGTGGCCAGGACATGGAAGCAACCGAAGTGTCCTATGACAGATGATTGGCTAAAGAAGCTGTGGTACATATATACAATAGAATATTACTCAGCCATAAGAAGAGATGAAATACTACTATTTGCGACAACATGCGGGATATAAACCTAAAAGCAACAAATTAACAGGACAAACAAACCAACAGAGAATCATGGACATAGACTATAGACTAGTGGTTACCAGAGGGTAGGGGGTGGAGGAGGACGGGATAGGAAGACAATTAAAGAGAGTCAAATATAGGGGGGTAGAGGGAGGGTGAAGTTCGTAAATGGGATCAAATATATGGTAGCTGAAGGAAA
>NW_006439511.1:0-1092 GCF_000325575.1 Pteropus alecto | reverse complement strand
GGGATGTCTATTCTGTTCCATGGATCCATGTGTCTCTTTTTGTGCCAGTAGCATGCTGTTTCGATACTAGAGCCTTGTAGTCTAGTTTGACAAGAGGTAAAGTGATACCTCCAACTTTGTAATTCTTTCTCAAGGTTGCTTTGGCTATTTGGGGTCTTTGGGGGTTCCATATGAACCTTGGGATGATTTGTTCGAGTTCTGTGAAAAATGCCATTAGTATGTTGATAGGGATTGCACTGAATCTGAAGGTTACTTTTGGTTGTATGGATATTTTAATGCTGTTAATTCTTCCTATCCATGAGCACGGTATATGCTTCCATTTATTTGTATCTCCTTCAGCTTCTTTCTTCAATGTCTTGTAATTTTCTGAGTACAGGTCTTTTACCTCCTTGGTTAAGTTTCCTCCTAGGAATTTTCTTAACATTTTTTGATGCAACTGTAAATAGGACTGTTCTCTCAATTTCTCTTTCTGATAGTTGGTTGTTGGTATGTGAAAAAGCAACTGATTTCTGAGTTTTAATTTTGTATCCTGCCACTTAACCAAATTCACTTTTTATTTCTAATTTTTTTTTTTTTTTGCTGGAATCTTAAGGCTTTTCTATTTGTGCATCATGTCTTTTGCAAATAATGACAGTTTTACTTTTCCGTTTCCAATTCAGATGCCTTCTATTTCCTTTTCTTGTCTGATTGTTGTGGCTAGGACTTGCAATACTATGTTGAATAAAAGTGGTGAAAGTGGATATCTTTGACTTGTTCCTGATCTTGAAGAAAAAGCTTTCAGCTTTTCACCATTGAGTATATTAGCTGTGGGTTTGTCATATATGGCCTTCATTATGCTGAGGTATGTTCCCTTTATTGCGACTTTGCTGAGAGTATGGATCATAAACGGGAGCTGGATTTTGTCTAATGCATTTTCTGCACCTGTTGTTTACGTGGTATATCATGTTAACTGATTTGCAGATATTGAACCAACCTGGCATCCCATGAATAAGTCCCTTCTGACCATGGTGTATGATCATTTTTTGTTTTTTACTTAATAATTTTTTTTTTTATTTTGCAGTTATAGTTGGCATACAATACTACATGTTTCAA
>NW_006439510.1:410-929 GCF_000325575.1 Pteropus alecto | reverse complement strand
TGATTATAGCTATTCTAAAAGGTGTAAGATGGTATTTCAATGTGGTTTTGATTTGCATTTGCTTAATAGCTAGTGATGTTGAGCATCTTTTTATATATTTGTTGGCCATTTGTCTGTCTTTTAGGGAGAAGTGTCTGTTCAGGTCTTCTGCTCATTTTTTGATTGGATCATTTTGGTTTTTGTGTTACTGAGTCATATGAGTTCTTTGTATATTTTGGATATTAGGCGTTGCTTGGAACACTTATTTCTGTACAAAGACCGGACTGAGGCAAAACTACAAATTAGGAAATTTGGTCTCTGGGGCCCTGCCTCTCCTTTTCCTCCCTTTTAGACCCGTTTGCTTTTTCAGTCAAATCTAGCCCATGGTCGTGTTTTATTTGACTCAGACAGGATCTGTTGTTTAAAAAGTCGGAGGTATTGCCAACATTGCAAATTCAGATTTCATGTTAAAATCCAAGCCTCCAGCATCTCTTGATGTTGGAAATCCAGGCTTGCATTTTCTCCTGACAACTGGCTGGC
>NW_006439510.1:0-353 GCF_000325575.1 Pteropus alecto | reverse complement strand
CGAAGAGGCTTTCCTTTTTCCACTTTATGTTTTTGGCTTTTTTGCTGAAATTTATTTGCCCATTTAAGTATGTATTTACTTCTGGACTCTTGATTCTGTTTCACTGGTCCATGTGTTTGTTTTGCTGCCAATACCATGCTGTTTTGATGACTGTTGCTTTGTAGTATAATTTGAAGTCAGGTAGAGTGATACCTCCAGTCTCATTTTTTTTTTTCTCATGATGGCTTTGACAATTCAGGGTCTTTTGTGCTTCCATAAGAACCTGATTATTTCTTTAAAAAAATGCCGACGTGATGTTGATGGAGATTGCATTAAATGTGTTTAATGCTTTAGGTAATATGGTCATTTTAACT
>NW_006439509.1:0-1812 GCF_000325575.1 Pteropus alecto | reverse complement strand
ATTTGTGGTTTTAAACTTTCATGGGCATGGACTAAGAAAACACATCTGCAAAGGCACCTTAGCGGGTTGAGGTTGTGGGAGAAACAAGGTCTAGAAACATCATTTTAGAGGATAAGATGAAAGAGGTAACAGGGCTCAGATTGTACTTTTTATAAGTCTTTAGGTTCTTCATTGGCAAGCGTGGAGAGACACTTGTGGGTTTGAAAAGATAAGGACCTGGTCTGACTATGTTCATTTTGACTGCTGAAGTGAAATACAGAGTGAGGTCACAAATAGAGACACTCAAAATAATTCAGGCTCGACATGATGGTGGCTTGGACCAGGGTAAACAGTGGAAATGATGAGTAATGATTGGATTCTGGCATATTTTGAAGTTAGTGTTAACAGGGCTCTAACATAAAATGTGGCTGGAGAGGGAAGAAGAAAGTCAAGGGTCAAAAATTATTTTTCCCTTGAAAAAGCGGAAATGTTGTGTTTCTATTAGTTAAGTTGAAAAAGAATATACTCGAAGGAGATGTCAGGGGTTTGTTTTTGGATGAACATGTTAATATGAATTTTTCTATTAAACATACAAATAGAGCTGTGGAATAGGATCTCAGATGTCTAAGTCCTGAGTTAATGGTGTGATTTGGCCTGGAAAATAAAATATTTGTGCTTGAAACTAAGGGACTGATCACACAGGAAATACATGTAGATATTAAAAAGGAAAATTTCAAGCACCGAGTCCTGTGACACTCAGATGGGAAGAGGTAAAGGGGAAGAGGTGAAATCAGCAAACAAGACTAAAAGGAGCAGCAATGACATAGGGGTAAAACCAAGTAAAAGTATTGCCCTGGTGCCAAGTGAGCAACCAGTTTCCAAGATGAACAGATGATCCAGCTTGTCTAAGGTTGCTGTTAATTCAAGTAAGATGAGAATTTATTATAGGACTTCCAAATATAGGGAATAGTTTCAGTGGGCTATTGGGGCAGAAATCCAACTTGTGATCGATTTTAAAGGAGATAGAAGGAGAATAAGAAATAATATTACTTGATGCAACCAGGTGTTAATTAGATGTATTTTTTTTCTGAGAGTGATGAATTACACTCCTGAACCTGAGTATCTCATGCATTATTAATCCTGAATACAATCAGCTGTGGTCTTTTCTCACATCACGTATTTTCCTTTTCCATTTCTTGTCTTTTTGAAATTTTATCCTTTGCTCTTAGTATTTTCTATAGTTTCTACCTCATTTTCTCTTGTCTTCTAGTGCTCTTTCAATTCACTCACTTCTCTCTAGATGTTTCTGGTCTGTTATTCAATCACTGATGATGTTTTTTTTATTGAAATCATTTTGTTCTCATTTCTAAAATTCCCATTTGTAATTTTTTCAAATTTTCTGGGATCTCCACAATACCCGAACCTCAGGAACTGACTTCTTTTTTTTGCTGAGTCCATTGTATCTCTTATCATTTTAGTAAACTTAAATATTTTTACTTTATAAACAAAATTCAAGAACATCATCATTTCATGTCTTTTTTTACGTGTGTGCACAATATGAAATGTTGTTCTGTGACTTCCAAACCCTAAGTGGCCCTGGAGGAGAGAATCTTCAGATGTTTCCTATTTCTATTTTTCATTCATAATTATGTTTTGCATTAATAGTTCCATATTCATATTTCCCCCCCATCATCACAGAAATCTGTCTGCTTGATGGTTTCAAGGAGAGTCCCCACTCGCCTCGCTTCGCTTTTTCTCTGTCGTTTATGGTGAACAGCTCTGAATGATACAGCAGTTTTGACAAACTTCAACCACAGTGATGCTGCTTGTCAT
>NW_006439508.1:0-613 GCF_000325575.1 Pteropus alecto | reverse complement strand
TGCTTTTCTTTGCTTTACCTTTTTCTTTAAAGATACTGAACAAATAGCTTTTACACATGATCAAGAAAGCAGGATTTTTGCTTTTATTTGTGTTCTATTTTTGTTTTTAAAGAACAATCATGTTTACCAAAATAAATCAAACAGAAAAAGTTGGGAACCATATGATTTTACTTACATGTGGGATATAAAACTGAAAACAATAAACAAACAAAATGAACAAACAAAAACCCATAGTCATAAACAACAGTTTAATGGTTGCCAGAGAGAAAGGGGAAGGGGGTGGTAGATAAGGATAACGAGGGCAAACATGTGGTGATAGAAGGAAATTCAGCTTTGGATGGTGAACACACAACACAATATACACATGATGTATTGTTGAATTATATACTTGAAACAATTGTAATTTCATTAACTAATGTCACTCCGATAAATTTAATTTAAAAATTAATAATAAAAATTTAAAAAGTTAAAGATGGGAGACAATTTAAGACAAAAACTGGACTTTGAAACGAAACAGACCAGAGGTGAAATTTGTTTAATATTATTTCCTTGTTAGTTGTGTGACCTCTGACTACTGTATTCACTGTGGTGATCACTTCGCAAGTTGTATTAA
>NW_006439507.1:0-666 GCF_000325575.1 Pteropus alecto | reverse complement strand
GATGATCTGTCTATATCCGACAGTGGGGTATTTATATCCCCTAGTACGATAGTGTTTTGCTCTGTTTCTCTCTTTAATTCTGTTAGCAATTGCTTTACATATTCCTGTTTGGGAGCATAGATATTAATAAGTGTTATATCTTCTTGGTGGATAATTACCTTTATCATTATGAAGTGTCCCTCAGTATCTTTCTTTAACTTTTTTATATTGAAGTCTATTTCTTTGATATTAGTACCGCTACTCCTGCTTTTCTCTGAATGGCATTTGCTTGAAATATTTTCAATCCTTTCACTTTGAGTTTATATTTGTCTTTGGAACTGAGATGTGTCTCCTGGAGGCAGCATATGGTTGGGTTTTGTTTTTTGATCCATTCTGCAACTCTGTGCCTTTTTATTGGTGAGTTTAGTCCATTTACAATTAGTGTGATTAGTGATATATGAGGTCTTCTTATAGCCATTTTATCTTTTGTTTTCTGGTAGCTCGGTGTTTCCATTGCTGCTTCTTCTGCGCATGCTTTATTTCCATTCCACTTTGTGAATTTGGATCTTTGAATCCTCCACTTTTCAGTCATTTTTGTCTCAATTTTCCCTTTGTATGCTGAATGTTCATTACTATCATGCTAGCAAATCTCCTCTTATTATTTAAGCTTATAATGCCCTATTCTTA
>NW_006439506.1:0-693 GCF_000325575.1 Pteropus alecto | reverse complement strand
TGCATGATTCTCTTTATCATTATGAAGTGTCCCTTCATATAATCCTTTACCTTTTTTATTTTGAAGTCTATTTCATCTGATATTGGTACCACTATTCCCACTTTTCTTTGAATGCCATTTACTTGAAATATCATTTTCCACCCTTTCAGTTTGACTGTATATTTTTCTTTGGAGCTGAGACGTGTCTCTTGGAGGTAGCATATGGTTGGATTTTGTTTTTTGATACATTCTGAAAATCTGTGCCTTTTTATTGGTGAGTTCAGTCCATTTACATTTAGGGTGACTATTGAAATATGAAATCTTCTTATAACCATTTTTACTTTTGCTTTCTGGTAGCTTGGTATTTCCCTTGCTTCTTGGTCTTTGTGTTTTCTTTATTTTGGTTGGCTTTTGTGGGTTTTTCCTCTGATTCTTCTTGTTTTATGTTATATCTTTCTGTTCTGACTCTATGGAGTGTGGTTACCTTTACGGATATGAAAAAAGTAGTTATGTATATACAGTCATCCATTTTCTTCTGTGTGTGCTTTATCTCCTTTCCCCTTTGTGAATTTGGATCTTCGAATCCTCCCCTTTTCAGTCATTGTTATCTCAGTTTGGTTCTATGTATGCTGAATATTCATTACTATCTTGCTGTAGCAGTTTTCTTATTTTTATTTAGGCTTACAATGCCCTGTTCTTAGTAAGGGTTGCACT
>NW_006439505.1:0-1232 GCF_000325575.1 Pteropus alecto | reverse complement strand
GGAAGAACCCCAGCTGACGGCTGCGGAGGAGCCCCCCCCGCCGTGCCATGTCGCCGTGTCATGCCGTGCCGTGCCGCGCCGTGTCGTGCTGTGTTGTACTGTGTCGTGCCGTGTCGCCGTGCTGTGCCTCCGTGTCGTCGTTTTGATGGGGGGGGGGCGGCTGCTGCTCCTCCGTCCCCTGCTGGAATCCCCTGCGGCCGTGACACTAGAAAAGGTGCTGCTTTGGGTCGGTCACTCCTGCGTCGCAGATTCCGTACGTGCATATCAAATCCTGTGCAGGTGACGGCCATCACTGCCCGGACCTTTCTGTGGCAGGTGTGGATTTTCACAAACAGCATGAAAATGAGAAATGTCATTTGAAAAGCTCCTCCACATGCTGCAGCCGTCCGGCACCCCTCCCCCTCCCGAGGCTTCCCAGGTCCCCTGGAAGCTCTGTCTCCATCACCGACTCCGCCTCCCTTCACCTCAGAAGCCTCCTGCGCCTGCTTAAACGAGCCGCGACTTTGGGGGGGCCCCCTCTCCAGTCAGACCTCGTGGGTAAGAAGGGCAGTTCATCTCCCAGGGGGCCACTTGGGGCTCTGGGGACATGGGTCTGTGCGCTGGTGGCTTCTCTCTCCCGAGCTCGGGGCTTTGAAGAGTCAGGCGTGGCCACGCCCCCAGGGACCACCAGCTCTGCCTCCTCTGGAGCCCACAGCTCTGGCCACCCCACCTGCGTGCTCTCCAAACCCCAGAACCCTCACCTGCCCGGGGTCAGTCCCTCGACGGCCCTGCCTTCCCTGTGGCCGGAGCCTGTGGCCCAGAGGGGCCCTTGTCCCTTCAGACCCGGCGGCAGGACAAGAGGCGGCTCACGGCCCCTGCGTCCTCGCTTCCTTCTGCCTTCGATGTGGACTAGTGCGTCGCACATCAGCGGACATGTCTGTCGCTCTGCTCCTGAGTCAGGATCATTTGGCATCTGTGACGCACCGCCCAGTCGTGACCTACGACCTCTGCCGCAAGTCGCCCGTAGCTTCCCCGTCGCCCCATTCAGTGACTTGACGAAATCCTGACTTTCCTTTATGTCAAGTGTGCCAGGCTGTCACGATGCTCAGCAGAGAAGAGGAGCCCAGTTGTCCCCAACCAGCATGTTCTCATCAGCACCCAGGACACTGGGCTGGGGACAGGGGCTCTGGCGCCCTGAGAGGTGTCCTCTGGGGTCAGAGGTATCTCATCAGAGACCCTGAGCTGGACAGCTG
>NW_006439504.1:0-818 GCF_000325575.1 Pteropus alecto | reverse complement strand
ATTTCTGTTATCCTTGCTGTAGCTGATTTACATTGCGCTTGAAAGAGTAGAGGATGAAGGTAATAAAGAAAGATAGAGTGATGATTTAGGGAGACACGAAGCAGTAGTAACATGCAGCTGCATCTGTTTTTAGCAGACCGTTTCATACATCAATAGAAAATCAATGATATGAATTTACAATTCAATAACTCTCCTCTAAATAGATTCATAAGGAAGCAATACCCATCTCTAGTAATCAGGGCCATTTAGCAGGAAGCAGAAATCCCAAAAGAGCAAGTAAAATAAGACCCATAGTCAGAAATTAGTATATATGACTATATTACCAGCAGTAATGATTAAGGGTTGTGTGTAACAAGTCCTTCATTGAGAAGGAATTTGGGCAAGCATTCAGAACCTAATGCTTATACTTCAGTGTTCTTTAAGTTTTGAGTGTGCAAATAAAATATATTATCCTCATTTCTGTGTATGCATTGAGACTCTGTCTTATGACAAGTTCTCCAAAAGAACCTTGGACAGCAATTCTTATGCAAGTGATTTAGTGATCAGTGATCTCAGAGGAAAACTATAAGGGTGAGAGAGAAGCAAGATAAGGCACAGGGAGAAGCCAGATAAAAATATGGGCTCTGCTAAAGTGTAGCTTCAGTCTCATCTCACATGGAGCACTGGAGTATGAATGGCACTACAGAGTTGTTTTGCCTTGTAACAACAGGATGTTTTTGTTGTTTTTTTTTAATATATAAATTACTGTATCATTAAGTTGCTGGCTTATGGGCTACCATGGGCAAGAGGGCGTGCACTCCCACATATTTCCAGTCAAT
>NW_006439503.1:0-920 GCF_000325575.1 Pteropus alecto | reverse complement strand
TATACTACAAAGCAACAGTAATCAAAAAGGCATGGAACTAGCAGCAAAACAACCACAGAACGTGTGGAACAGAATTGACAGTCCAGAAGTAAACCCATGTTTATATGGGCAAATAATTTTTGACAAAAAAAAAAACAAAAATATTCAGTGGAGAAAGGAAAGCCTCTTCGATAAATGGTGCAAGGAAACTGGAAAGACGCCTGCAAAAAAATGAAATTACACTGTTTTCTATCCCCACACACCAAAATTAACTCAAAATGGATTAGGGACTCGAATATAAGACCTGAAACAATAAAATGCATAGAAGAAAACAGGAACGAAACTCAAGGACCTTGGATTTAAAGAGGATTGTATGAAATAAATGAATTGGACTACATTAAATTAAAAAGCTTCTGCTTAGCAAAAGAAACCATTGGCAAGGTAAAGAGACAACCATCTGGGAAAATATATTTGCAAGCAATGTCTCCAATAAGGACCTAATATCCAAAATATACAAAGAAGTCATACAACATAATAACAAAAACAACAACAACAACAACAAACAAACAAATGATTCAGTCAGAAAATGGGCAGAGAACCTGAACAGACATATATCCCTAGAGGACATACAAATGGCCAACAAATATATGAAAAGGTGCTCAACATCACTAGCTATTAGGGAAATGCAAATCAAAACCACAATGAAATACCATTTCATACCTATTAGAATAGCTATAATCAACAGGACAAGGAGAGGATGTGTAGATAAAGGAACCCTCATACATTGCTGGTAGGACTACAAATTGGTACAGCCCCTATGGAAAACAGTATGGAGGTTCCTCAAAAACTAAGAATTGATCTACCATATGATCCAGCAATTCCTATACTGGGTATTTACCCAAAAGCCTTGAAAGCTCATATCCAAAAAGATATTTGCACAC
>NW_006439502.1:0-360 GCF_000325575.1 Pteropus alecto | reverse complement strand
AATGATCCAATCAAAAAATGGGCAGAGGGCCTGAATGAACACTTCTCCCTAGAAAATAGCCAACAAATATATATGAAAAGATGCTCAACATCGCTAGCTATTAGGATAATGCAAATCAAAACCACAATGAGATGCCAGTTCCAAGCTTCTAATCATGGCTTGGTCTTTGTGGTGACCAAGTCCCCATCCAGGTGCCCACCCAGAGTTGCTTCATTAGAACAAAAGACACTCCCAGTGTCCTTGTCACTTGGGAATTTACAAGCGTTTTAAGAGTCCTGTGCCAGGGATGAGGGTCAAAGACAAATATTAGAACAAGAGATGCTCTTAGTGTTGTTATTGGTTAGGGAATTGCAAGGGTTT
>NW_006439501.1:0-417 GCF_000325575.1 Pteropus alecto | reverse complement strand
TATAAATATGGATTTACTTCTAGACTCTTGATTCTATTACACTGGATTGTGTGTCTGTTTAACTACCAATACCATGCCATTTTGATTACTGTCACTTTGTAGCATAATTTGAAGTCGAGCATAGTGATACCTCCAGCCTCATTCTTTTTTCTCAGGATGGCCTTGGCGATTAAGTGTCTTTTGTGCTTCCATATAAATCTGATGATTTTTTTGTTCTATTTCTTTAAAAAATGCTGATGGGATTTTGATGAGTATTGCATTAATCTGTACAATGCTTTAGGTAATAAGGTCATTTAAACTATGTTGATTCTTCCAATCCAAGACCCCGGAATATCTTTCCATTTCTTTGTATTCTCTTTGATTTCTTTTAGTAGGGTCTTGCAGTTTTCATTATATAAGTCCTTCACAAGTTTCGTT
>NW_006439500.1:0-261 GCF_000325575.1 Pteropus alecto | reverse complement strand
TCTATAACATGAGACTATCCGTACCTCACTTGATAAGGTGGTGTCGTGAGGACACAAAGACAGTGAATGTACAGCACCTAGGATAGGTCCTGGCTCAATGTTGATGCCTCAAAATGTTAATTCCCTTCCTTCAGATTAAGGCGGCTGCAGATGTGGTGGCTGGGTCACGCTCACTTCCTGGACAGCCGTCTTATTGCTCTGTTCTCACGTGGTAGAAGGGTGAAAACTCTCTGGGGCCTCTTTTATAAGGACACTAATCCC
>NW_006439499.1:0-995 GCF_000325575.1 Pteropus alecto | reverse complement strand
TTCTGTTCAGCTAGACTTAAGGCAATTCTCAATGACTGTTGTTCTGTAGTTTAGCTGTAATTTTGATGTCGTGAGAGGATGTCAGCACAGCAACTACCTATACTGACATCTTGACTGCAAATGGAATTTAGATGTTTTACCTTTCTATTTAAAGGTAAAATAGATATCTGACTCCAGTAGACTTCTTTAATACTAAAAATATAAAGGTTTATAGCTCTTTCTAGAATATATATAGACCATAGATGATTTGATTTGATACAACGACGTCCATTTTTAAAAATTTTAGTAGTGGCTATCTAGTTAACTGGTAGAATTGATATACTTAAACTTTCACTTATATATTTATAAAGTCAAGAACAAAATAATATTAAATCTCCTGTAGAGATCACAAGAATTAGAAGGTGTTTTGCTTCCTGATTCCTTTCTAGTCTTCAATTCATGGTCTTTGTTATATTATTCAGAAATTTAAATTCACAATACTTAAATTTGTAACAATAAAATGTCACTTTAAAAATATTTTCCGTATTTTTAATTAATTTCGTAATAATATTTACAATAGAAGTAACATAGATGAGTACGGAATTTTGAGTTGTAAAATTGTCCTCTTAAAACTTTGATATTTCTTCAATGTTTTCTGCAATTGGTTTTTGTTGAGAAAAGCCAGAAGCTTAATTTGAATGTCTATCTCTTTTTACATAATCCATTATTCAGTTATTGAAATTTTTATTCATAAAAATGTGATTTCTATAATAAAATAGCAGTAAGATATATCTAATATTTTCATTAATATTATCCAGACTATAGTGAAGCTTTTGATTGTGCTCTCATTTTTGATTCTCTACAATATTACTCTTTTCTGTAACTTTAATTATTGCTTTTGTTCAATTTTTGCTTTTGTTCTCTTTGTTCTGGTTTCTTTCTATGGAACTGCTATTCTTAAGTTAGATCTTCATGTTCTCTCCAACACCCCAAATTTCTCCTTTATTGTTTTAAAT
>NW_006439498.1:0-528 GCF_000325575.1 Pteropus alecto | reverse complement strand
CCATTCCCCTTTGCAAATTTAGATCTTTGAATCCCTGCCTCCTTTCAATCATTGTTATCTCAATTTGTCCTTATGTATGCTGAATGTTCATTATTATCTCGTTATAACAATTCTCTTCTTACTGTTTAAGCTTATAACGTCCTGTTCTTAGTAAGGTTTGCTGCTCTTATCAGCCTGCTAGTCACCTTACTTCCTATAACGTAATTTTGTTGTCATTTTGTTTTAGGTGAGCTGACCTCTTTCAGTATTTCCTGTAGTGTAGGCCTCGAAGTAGAGAATTCCCTCAATTTTTGTATGTCTGGAAAAAGTCTTAATTTCTCCTTTATATCTAAAGGAGAGTTTGGCTAGATACATTATTCTAGGCTGGTAGTTCCTTTCACTTAATAGTTTCAATATTCAATTCCATTCCTTTCTGGCTTGTAACGCTTGCGTTGAAAAGTCTGAGGATATTCTAATGGGTTTACCTTTATAAGTTATCGTTTACTTCTCCCTGGCGGCCCTGAGAATTCTGTCTTTGTTGTTGATTTT
>NW_006439497.1:0-326 GCF_000325575.1 Pteropus alecto | reverse complement strand
AAAGGGATGGAAAAAGATATTTAATGAAAATGGAAGTGAAAGAAAAAAAAGCTGGGGTAGCAGTATTCATACCAGACAAAATGGACTCTAAAAGAAAGGCTATAAAAATAGACATAGAAAGACCCAATTATCCCACTTCTTAGTATTTATCCAAGGAAACCCAAAACGCTACTTTGAAGAGACATGTGTATCCATATGTTCATTGTAGCATTATTTACAATAGCCAAGATAAGGAGTCAACCTGGGTGTCTATCAATGGATAAATGAGTAGAGAAGAGATGGTACATATACACAATGGAATATTAGCCATAAAAAAAGAATGAAAT
>NW_006439496.1:0-275 GCF_000325575.1 Pteropus alecto | reverse complement strand
AGAGAGAGAGAGAGAGAGAGAGAGAGGAAGAGATATGAAAACCAGATAGGATGAGAGATAAGAGACTAGAGTTAGAGCTAGGAAAACTGTAGGAAGCCATTTTGAAAGTTCGGCGGCTTATATAACAGCTGAATGTGAGTGAGCCTGGAAAGGAAAGAAAATAAAAGATATAAGGACTAAAATACACAGTGGGTTAGGATTGGGGCCAATAGTTGACCAAAAGATGAAGAGATGTTTTCAAGGGAAATTTACTTATTTTTTTAATTGTATATACT
>NW_006439495.1:0-337 GCF_000325575.1 Pteropus alecto | reverse complement strand
GACATAATACTTCTTTAATATGGTAATATGATGGAGTATTACTAGGTCATAAATAATGAAAGTTTACTCTTTTCGACAATATGGGTGGACTTAGCGGGTATTATGCTAAGTGAAATAAGTAAGACTGAGAAAGACAAATAGCACATGATTTCACTTATATGTGGAATCTAAAGAACAAACTAAACAAAGAAAAAAACAGACTTATAGATACAGAGGACAAACTTATGGGTGCCAGATGGGAAGGAGGGTTAGAGTACAGGTGCAAAAGGTGAAGGGATTAAGAAGTGCAAGTTAATAGTTAGAAACACAAGGATGTAAAGTACAGCATAGAGTATAT
>NW_006439494.1:0-497 GCF_000325575.1 Pteropus alecto | reverse complement strand
AATTTTATTTAATTCTGCTCTAATTTTGATTCTTTCATTCTGCTGATTTTAGGCTTCATTTATTCTTCCTTTTCTAGTATTTTTAAGATGAAGCATTAGATTGTTTATTTGGGTTCATTCTTGATTTTGGAGATAGGCCCATAATGATATGAGCTTTCCTCTTATGACCACTTTTCCCGTGTCCCAAAAGTTTTGATATGTTGAAATATCATTATCATTCATTTCTATGTATCTCTTGATCTCTCTTTCTTCTCTGACCCAGTCATTATTCGGTAAGACATTGTTTAATCTCCATGTATTTGTGGTTCTTCCCACTTTCTTTTTACAGTTGACCTCCAGCTTCAAAACATGATCACAGAATATGGTTGGTATGATTTCAGTCCTCTTATATTTGTTGAGGCTAGTTTTGTGTCCTAGTGTGTGGTCAGTCCTTGAAACATTCCATGTGCACTAGAGAAATGAATAAGCAGCTGTTTTGGGATGAAAGACTGTAAATG
>NW_006439493.1:0-409 GCF_000325575.1 Pteropus alecto | reverse complement strand
TTCTTGTTTTATGTTATATACTTCAGTTCTGAAGTGTATCTTTGTACTTCAGTTCTGAAATGAGTTATACACACACACACACACACACACACACACACACATACACACACACATACACACACAGAGTCATCCATTGTCTTCTGCACATGACTTATCTCCACTCCCCTTTGCGGATTTGGATCTTTGAATCCTCCCTTTTTTAGTCATTGTCATCTCAATTTGTCCCTATGTATGCAGAACATTCATTGCTATCTTGCTATAGCAATTCTCTTATTATTATTTAAGCTTATAATGCCCTGTTCTTAGTAAGGGTGGTACTCCTCTGCTTCTATTTCCTGATAGTCACTTTACTCCTAAGTATGTATTTTTTTGGGGGGGGGTCATTTTGTTTTAGGTGAGCTGACCCCTT
>NW_006439492.1:0-1054 GCF_000325575.1 Pteropus alecto | reverse complement strand
AAAAAAAAAAAAGTGTAACATTTTTCAACAGGGAAACAAACGTGGCTATATCGTGGAGAAGAATTTAAAATAAAAACCTTATGAAAATGTGGAGCCACAAGAACTCTCATAGCCTGAAGGGAAAAGCAGAGGTCGGTTCAACCACTTGGAAAATGGTTTGGGAATACTAACTAAGTTGAAATATGCAAAAACCACCATGCAGCAATCTCCTTCTAGGTATATGCAGTCCCAAATTCGTGCTCAACAGATATTTACAAGAACATTCGCCGCAGTATTAGTCATAATAACTAACAACTGGATATAACCTAAATGCCCGTCAACAATAAAATGTGTAAATAACTTGTGGTTTGCTCATATAATGGACACCCGGCAATAAAAAATGAATGGACTAGAACCACACACAGCATCACAGATGAATCTTACCAACATGTTGAGGGAAAGAAACCATACACAAAGGAATCAACAGTGTTTGGTGCCGTTTACATAAAACCCCCAAGCAGGCAAAACCGGACAATAGCATCAGCAGTCAGAATAGTGGCTGGTTTCCTTCTGGAAGAAGACAGTGAAGCACAAGTGTAGGGGGCCTCCTAGGACACTTGTCCACCTGGTAGTCATATGCCTTATGATTATGTCGTGTATTTATGTTTTGTGTATTTATGTTTTGGAATGTACGTTATATATAAATCATGTGATTAAAACTCTTTCTTAAAGCATGTGACCCTTTGAAAATAAAAACACTAGCATTCAAAAACAATATATTGCTTGTTGTGGGAGGGGGAGACCGCCTCCTACCCCTGTCTGCCCCAAATTTGCTGAAGTCTGTCTTCATCGTTTGTAATTAAGTACAGGAGGCAGTGGCATGGGTGGGAGTGGGAGAGGGGGTTAGCACGTAAGACCTGGTTGCTGGAAGGTAGGTGGGAGTTGGCCAGATTCTGTTTCCTAGCCCTGGGGGGGAATCCATCAGGGACACCATTGCCTGGGGACTGTGCCAAAGCACTAGACTCTGGTTATCTGAAGTGATTGGAAACAGATTAAACAGCAGTGGAAGCAGGAA
>NW_006439491.1:0-899 GCF_000325575.1 Pteropus alecto | reverse complement strand
CAACAACAACAATAACAACAACAACAACAAAAACAAAATAAACAAGCAAACAAAAAAAAAACCCTGTTCTCAGAAAACTATGTCATTGAAAAAAGAAGTTGAAGAAGATTCAAATAAATGGAAGCATATACGGTGCTCATGGGTAGGAAGAATCAATATCATTAAAATGGCCATACTATACCCAAAGCAATCTATAGATTCACTGCAATCCCTATAAAAATACCAATGGTATTTCTCAGACAGCTAGAACAAATAATCCTAAAATTTATATGGAACCATAAAAGACTCTGAATAGCCATGGTAGTCTGGAGAAAGAACAAAGTAGGAGGTATCACACTACCTGATACCAAACTGTACTACAAGAGTACAGTAATTAAAACAGCATGGCACTGGCATAAAAACAGACACATTGATCAATAAAAAAGAATAGCAAGCCCAGAAGTAAATCCACACCAATACACTGACTTAATATGACAAAGGAGGCAAGAATATACAGTGAAGGTAAAGACAGTATCTTCAATAAATGGTGCTGGGAAAATAGGACAGAAACATGCAAAAAAGAAAAAAAGAAAAAAAGAAACTAGACCACTTACACCATTTACAAGAAGAAACTCAAAATGGATTAAAGACTTACAAGTAAGACCTGAAACCATAAATTTTCTAGAACAAATCATAGGCAGTAAACTCTCTGACATTGCTTCTAGTAATTTCTTTGTGGTTATATATTGTTGGACAAGGAAAACAAAAGAAAAAATAAACAAATGGGACTACATCAAACTAAAAGTTTTTCACAGCAAAGGAAACCAATAAAACAAAAAGATAACTGACTGAATGGGAGATGATGCTCGCTTATGATACATCTGGGATATCATCTCACACCTGTCAGAATGGCTATCATC
>NW_006439490.1:0-637 GCF_000325575.1 Pteropus alecto | reverse complement strand
GACACACACACACTCTCACACACACACAGACACACATTCTCACATACACACGCTCACACACACAGACACAGAGACACACACACTCTCACACACACTCACACAGACACACAGACACACACACTCACACACACACACAGACACACATACCCGCACTCTCACACATGCACGCACACACTCACACACACACAGACACACACGCTCACACACAGACACATACACACACTCACACACACACGCAGACACACTCTCTCACACACACACACACTTACAGACACACATACACGCACTCACACGCACGCACACACTCACACACAGACACAGAGACACACACACACTCTCACACACACACAGACACACTCACACACGCACACACAGAGACACACACACACACTCACACACAGACACACACTCTCTCACACACACAGACACAGACACACACTCTCACACACACACATGCAGATACACACACTCTCTCACACACACTCACACACACATACACACACACTCACACACACATACACACACTCTCACACACACAGACACACGCACACAGACACAGAGAGACACACACACAGACACTCACACACACAGACACACATACACGCACTCTCACACATGCACGCACACACTCACACAC
>NW_006439489.1:0-843 GCF_000325575.1 Pteropus alecto | reverse complement strand
CTCTGCTGCTTCTTCATTTTAGTCAGTCTTTTGGACTCCCAGCTGCTCAATTTGATAATGTTACAACTTACCTACTTCAAAATGTAAAAATTCTAATTTCTTCTGTGACCTTTCTCAATTCCTTCGTCTTGTCTGCTTTGACACCTTCACCAATAACATAGTCATGTATTTTGTTGGCTTTACCTCTGGTTTTCTTCCTATATCAGGAATCTTTGTCTCTTACTATAAAATTGTTTCTGAAAGATCCGTCAACAGATGGGAAGTACAGAACCTTCTCCACCTGAGGCTCTCACCTGTCTGTTGTTTGCTTATTCTATGGAACAGGCATCGGAGTTTACCTTGGATCGGCAATGTTGCCTTCCCTCAGGAATGATGTGGTGGCCTCAGTCATGTACACTGTAGTCACCTCCATGCTGAACCCCTTCATTTATAGCCTGAGGGACATGGACATTAAGAGTGCACTAGGGAAGTTCCACAGCAAGACAGTGTGGTTTTCATATCCATGTAAATCTTTTGTTGTGTGGTTGGAAAACCCAGCAAAACCCAAGCATGTAAACTGAATACTGTATCCTTGGTCACATTCTGTTTTAGGCTCATGGTTTTCATTCCTCTTCATGTTTCTCATATGAATGTAACTTCTTTTTATTTACCTTGCACTGAATTGGGAGAGCATCCTGGGATCCTTGTACATCATAATGAATGCATGAGTGGTTCTCCTCAACCACTCTGGTATGCAGGTGAAATGCACGATTCTCTTGTTATTTACTTAAACTCTACATTTTTTTCGCACAGTTTCCACATGTTCCATGTAAATTTTGCATCCGTCAAATCTATTTATTCAGG
>NW_006439488.1:0-867 GCF_000325575.1 Pteropus alecto | reverse complement strand
ATTCTTAGTCTTTTGAGGAACCTCCATATAAGAGAATAAATCTCAAAAATTCTCATCACAAGAAAAAACAAGTAACTACAGGTGGTGATGGATGTTAACTTATTGAGGTGATCTCTTCACACAATTATACAAATATCAAACCATTATGCTGTGTAGCTGAAACTATGTAAGGTTATATGTCAATTATATCTCCAATTTTAAAAGTTCATCCAAATGTCCCAAGGGATGGACTACAGTGAATGCTGTGCTGTATTGCAGGATTAGGGACTTATTTTTCCAGGTGCAGGGAGTGCAGCCATCTGACAGCCTTCAACCCTCTTTGAGAATAACCCTCAGCTAAAGGCAGCTGGCTCACCCAGGGTCCCACAACTTAGATATTATGATGTGTGGAGCATAACTAGCCAAAATCCACCTGCATCTACCACTGTGTTTGTATTAAGCTGCTCCCAGTGACTTACTGAAAATAGTGGTTTGCCAGTCCATGCCCATTGCCATAAGAAGGGGCCACACAATAACACTGATGACCAGGATCAGTTACTCCTGCTGGAATGGTGACTTTTCTACGTGGCACGAGGACCTGAAGTATCAGGCAGCGGCACAACAGGAAGTTAAATAGGGCCTTGCCATATCTCTGGAAGTGTATCCTGCAAAGGCCTGTGGAGACATGAAGCATAAACTTCCCAAGTGGCTCAGTGGAAGTGTCATAAGAAGGGGCCACATCTGATTTCAACTCTTGATTTATGGACCCATGTATTCTATTAAAGATACAGCATATTATTTGCCCAATACTCACTCTTCAGCCCACTCTACATGGATTATTTTTTCCCTCTAGTTAGATGTAATAATAAATAGAGCCCTCACTAAAGT
>NW_006439487.1:0-1537 GCF_000325575.1 Pteropus alecto | reverse complement strand
CCTGAGGTCATGAAGGGGTGGGGTCCAGCGTGCCAGCTCAGCAATTTCCAGGTGCTTGATGGCATATAAGGAGCCTGAGTCCTGCAGATTGTCTCAGGAGGAGGACAGAGGCTGTGACCACGAGGAGAAGCAGAGGACGGCAAAGGGACTGAGACATGGAGGCCGGCGCAGCACCCGATGCCAGGTATCACCCGGCCCCTGCATCACCCCAACTCCTCAGGCCCTCCTCCAGTTCCCTGATGGGGACTCGCCGTACCCCAGGGACTCCTCTGCTTGCCCTCCCTCCTCAGACCTCTCGGCAGATGGGCACTCTGCCTGTCCCAAGAGGAAAGGGTGCCAAGTGTTCACACTAAGCAGGGACGTGGGCCAGCGGGACAAAGGTGACATGGCGATGCCAGGAGCGGTGACCAGCCTAGTCCAGGCGGAGCCTGGACAGAGGCTCTCCGCGCACTGCCCCTGGGGGCCGAACCTGACGAAAGGACCGGGCTGTTTTCTCCAGGAGCCTCGGGTGGGGTCAGAGAGGAGGGCAGGTGGCTCCAGCAAAGCGAGTGGACGCCCATCCTCTATGAGTCTGGCTGGGATGTGGGGTGCATGGGGAGCTCAGGGTGTTGGGGAAGAGGTTTGGGGTGGAGGAGGGGAGCACAAGGACGTGCTCCATGTCTCTGGGTTCCTTCCTCCTGTGTCCATAGACCCCTGATGGATGAACAGACCTTCCTTGATAACTTCAGTCATCTGAATTGTCCACGCAAGACCTACCTGTGCTACGAGGTGGAGCTCCTGGTTGGCGAGAACTCCATCCCACTGGATGAGTACAAGGACTTCCTGCACAATGAGGTGACCGACCAGAGCAGGCAGGACATCCTGATCCTGGAATTTTCAGGGAGAAGGTTCTCAGTGCACACAGGCTGTCCTCAAACCCGTCGCTATTGGTCTCCACAGCTGCTGTGGCTCTGTCTACAGTCAGGTGGGGCCGGCTTCTGCTGTGATGGGTGGCTTTGAGACACACATCAGTATCCAGCCACATGGTCACAGGGAATGTCCAAAAGCCCAAATTCTCGCTGTCTGTCCGTCCAGTCACTCCTGGGAGATCCTGGCCGGGGTGCTGGTCACGCAACTGCATTGCCCACTGCACTTGGCACAAGGACACTCCGCCGACGCCCAGGTTCCCGTACACACCCACCATGGGCTCTGCACTAGCACAATTGGCCGAATGCGTCCCTCGTCCCAGGGTCCTGCTTGCAAATCCTTCCTTCTACAGGTTGGGCAAACGTCTGTGATGCTATGAGCTGCACATGACATTCATCTAATTTCCCAGACACCACGCCCTTCGTGCCCCTCACCCCATTCCTCTGTGCAGAGTGAGCCCTTTTAGCAGGGTGTGTCCCCTGGGCTCAGCACAGGATGAGGCCCAGAGTGGGAGCCTGCAGAGGTGTCGGTGCACAGGTGGACATGGGGACAGGGAAGTAGGTAGAGAGCTGGGTAAATCCCCCCTGGGAGAAGCCCCCACTTCTGTGGCATCAGGCTCATGACCCTGGAG
>NW_006439486.1:0-594 GCF_000325575.1 Pteropus alecto | reverse complement strand
GAAGAACCACAAATACACGGAGATTAAACAACATGGTAATGAAGAATAACTGGGTCAGAGAAAAAATAAAATGAAAGATCAAGAGATATATAGAAATGAATTATACTAATAGTATAACATTTCAAAACTTTTGGGACACGGTAAAAGCGGTAATAAGAGGAAAGTTCATATCATTACAGGCCTATCTCTAAAAACAAGAATGAGACCAAATAAACAACCTAACCCTTCGTCTTAAAAAAAACTAGAAAGGAAGAACAAATGAAGCCTAGAGTCAGCAGAAGGAAAGAAATAACCAAAATTACAGCAGAAATTAGAGCAGAAATAAATAAAGAGGAACAAAGAACAAAATTAGAGCAGAAATAAATAGAAATAAAAACAAAAAAAATGATAGAAAAAATAAATGTAACAAGGAGCTGGTTCTTTGAGAAGGTTAATAAAATTGACAAACCCCTGGCTAGACTCACTAAAGAAAGAAGAGAAAGGACACAAATAAACAAAATCTGGGGTGAAAGAAGGGAAATTACAACTGACATTGCAGAAACACAAAGATCATACAAGGATATTATGAAAAAGTATATAACACCAAATTTAATA
>NW_006439485.1:0-700 GCF_000325575.1 Pteropus alecto | reverse complement strand
ATGAATAATGCTGCTGTGAACATCGGTGTGCAAATCTTTCTGGATATGAGTTTTCAAGTCTTTGGTGTAAACAACCAGTAGAGGGATTGCTGGATCATATAGAGATCAATTTTCAGTTTTCTAAGGAAACTGCATACTGTTTTCCTTAGTGGCCGTACCAATTCGCAGTCCCACCAGCAGTGTATGAGGGTTCCTTTTTCTCTGCATCCTCTCCAACATTTGTTATTACTTGTCCTATTGATTATAGCTATCCTAGCAGATGTGAGGTGGTATCTCAATGTGGTTTTGATTTGCATTTCCCTAATAGCTAGCATTGTTGATGTTGAGCATCTTTTCACAGATTTGTTGGCCATTTGTATGTCTTCTAGGAGCAGGGTCTGTTCAGGTCCTCTGCCCATTTTTTGATTGGATTGTTTTGTTGTCGTTGTATGAGTTCTTTGTATGTTTTGGACATTAGGCCCTTGTTGGAGGCATTGCTTGAAAATATATTTTCCCATTCAGATGGTTGTCCCTTTGCCTTGTTGATGGTTTTTTACTGAGCAGAAGCTTTTTAGTTTGATGTAGTCTTATTCATTTATTTTAGCTTTTACTCCCCTTGCCTTTGAGATCGAATTCATAAAATCCTCTATAAGTCCAGGATCCTTGAGTTTCATTCCTATGTTTTCTTTATGCATTTTATTATTTCAGGTCTTATATTCAG
>NW_006439484.1:0-270 GCF_000325575.1 Pteropus alecto | reverse complement strand
GAGCGTGTGGAACGGGAGATACTGTCACAGCCATCTTCAGAAAATACTATCACAAAATAATAACAACAAGGAGGAGAAGGAAGAGGAAGAGGAAGTCGTCACGGCCACCACGGTCATCACCTGTGACCCCCAGGCCAACACCACTTAGTGCAGTGCAACCAGCTTTGGATGATCTCAGATCTACCACTTGCAGCCTCGTGGCCTTACATCCTGAGTTATAACATGAAGGTGAGGATTCTTCCCTCCAAGGACTGTCGTGAGTTTTAAAGG
>NW_006439483.1:0-1181 GCF_000325575.1 Pteropus alecto | reverse complement strand
ATTAGGGTTAGGGTAAGGGTTTATGTTTATGTTTATGTTTAGGGTTAGGTTTAGGTTTAGGGTTACATTAAGTTTAGGGTTAGGATTAGGGTTAGGGTTAATGTTAAGGTTAAGATTAGCAATACATTTACGGTTAGAGTTAGGGTTTTGGGTTAGGTTTAGGATTATTCTTACTGTAAAATTTAGGGTTAAGGTTAGAATTAGGTTTAGGATTAGCTTTAGTCTTAGAGTTAGAATCTGGGTTAAGGTTAGACTTAGGGTTATGTTTAAGGTTTCTGCAATATTTAGGGTTAGGGTAGGGTTAGAGTTAGTTTTAGAGTTAAATTTGGATTTGGGTTAGGTTAGGTTCAGAAGATATGTTTAGGATTATTTTTAGTGTAAAATTTAGGGTTTGCGTAAGAGTAGGGTTTGGATTATGGTTTAGGGTTAAGGTTGGTGTTAGTCTTGAAATTAGGGTTATGGTTAGGTTTAGGTTTAGGTATAGCATTATGTTTTGGGTTAGGGTTGCTGTCATGTTTATGGTTAGTGTTAGGATATGATGTTAGAGTTAGGATTAGTGTTAAGGTTAGGGTTTGGATTAAGGTTAGGATTAGGGTTAGGGTTACATTTAAAGGTAGGTTTAGGTTTACTTAGTGTTTAAGGTTAGGGTTAGTGTAAGAGGTTAGATTAGGATGATTTTTAGGGTTAGGGCTAGGGTTAGGGTTACGTTAATTTTAAGGTTAGGGATATGGTTAGAGTTATGGTTAGGGTTTGGGATAAGGTCAGGTTTAGGGATAGGGTTAGGGAACAGTTAGGGGTTAGAGTTAGTCTTAGGGTTAGTGTAGGGGTAGTGTTACAGTATCATTTAGGAATAAGATTAGTGCTAGGTTTAGTGTTAGGTTTCTGTTATGGTGTTAGGATTAGGGATATTATTGTAAAATTTAGGGTTAGTTTTAGAATAGGGTTAGGATTAGATTGATATTTAGGTTTAGATGTAGGTTAGGGTTATTGTTAGGGTTAAGTTTAAAGTTTTGGATCGATTTATGATTCGACATATGGTTAGAGTTAATTTTAAAGTTAAATAAGGGTTAAGGTTAGGTTCGATCTCAGGGGTTAAGTTTAGGGTTATTGTTAGTGTAACATTTAGGGTTAGGATTATTGTTAGCATTAGCGTAAGAGGTTAGAGTTAGGATTAGTGTTAG
>NW_006439482.1:0-482 GCF_000325575.1 Pteropus alecto | reverse complement strand
GAGAATAGGTATTAAATCTTCTTTCAATGTTTGGTTAAATTCACTGGTGAAGCCATTTGGTCCTGAACTTTTCCTTTTTGGTAGGTTTTTGATGATTGTTTCAATTTGCATACTGCTGATTGGTCTATTTAGATTTTTCCAGATCTCTTTCCAGTCTAGGAAGATTGTATTTTTCAAAGTACTGGTCCCTTTCTTCTAGGTTATTACATTTGATGTTATATACTTTTTCATAGTATTCTTGCATGACCTTTTGTATTTCTGCAGTGTCTATTGTAATTTTTCCTCTTTCATCCCTGATTTTGTTTATTTGTATTCTTTCTCTTTTTTCTTTAGTGAGTCTAGCCAGGGGTTTGTCAATTTTATTAACTTTCTCAAAGAACTAGCTCTTTGGTGCACTTATTTTTTCTATTGCTTTTTGTTTGTTCATTTTCAATTTCATTTATTTTGGCTTTAATTTTGATTATTTCTTTTCTTCTGCTGAC
>NW_006439481.1:0-1377 GCF_000325575.1 Pteropus alecto | reverse complement strand
AATGCCGATGGGATTTTAATGGGGATTGCATTAAACCTGTATAGTGCTTCAGGTAATAAGGTCATTTTAACTATGTCAATTTTTCCAATCCAAGAACATGAATGTCTTTCTATTTCTTTGTATCTTCTTAAATTTATTTTAATAGGGTCTTGTAGTTTTCATTATATAAGTCCTTCACATGTTTCATTAGATTTATTCCTAGGTATTTTATTTTGTTGCAATTGCAAAAGGAATTATTTTTCCACTTCTTTTTCTGACACTTCGTTATTAGAGTATAAGAACGCTATGGATTTTTGAACGTTGATTTTGTATCCAGAAACTACTGTATTTGCTTATTGTTTCTAGTAGTGTTCTTGTGGAGTCTTTAGGGTTTTCTATATAGAGAAAAATGGCATCCGCAAATAGCGACAGTTTGACTTGTTTGTTTTCTATTTGGATGCATTTTATATCTTTCTTTTCTTGCTTCATTGCACCAAGATCTCCAATGTTATATTGAATAACTGTAGCGACAGTGGACAGCCTTGCCTTGTTCCTGATCTTAGAGGGAAGGTACTTAGTTTTTCACCATTAACTATAATGTTGGCTGAGGGCTTGTAATATATGGCCTTATTATGTTAAGGTACTTTCTTTTTATACCAATTTTGTTAAGTGTTTTGATCATAAATGGATGCTGTGTCTTGTCAAAGGCTTTTTCTGTAACTATTGACATGATTATATTATTCTTATTTTTTAATTTGTTTATGTGGTATACCTCATTAACAGATTTACATATGTTGAACCATTCCTGCGCCTCTAGGATGAAGTCAACTTGATCCTGGTGTATAATCTTTTTAATATGTTGCTGTATTAGGTTCGCTAGTATCTAATTTAGGATTTTTACAACTGTGTTCATGAGAGATATTGGTCTGTAGTTTTCGCTTTTTTGTGTTATCTTTATTAGATTTTGGTATCAGAGTAATATTGGCCTCATAAAATGATTCGGGAAGTATTGCCTCCTCTTCGATTATTTGGAAGAGTTTCAGGAGAATAGGTATTAAATCTTATTTGAATGTTTGGTAGAATTCACTGGTGAAGTCATCTGGTCCGGGACTTTACTTTTTGGTAAGATTTTGATGATTGTTTCAATTTCCATTCTGCTGATCGGTCTATTTAGATTTTCCAGTTTTTGATTCTGTCTGGGAAGGTTGTAGTTTTCTAAGTACTTGTCCATTTCTTCTAGGTTATTAAATTTGGTGTTATATACTTTTTCATAGTATTCAGGCATGATCTTTTGTATTTCTGTTGTGTCTGTTGTCATTTCCCCTCTTTCAGTCCTGATTTCATTTATTTGTGCCCTTTCTCTCTTTTTTTTTTTTTTTAGTGAGTGTAGCCAGGGGT
>NW_006439480.1:0-589 GCF_000325575.1 Pteropus alecto | reverse complement strand
CTCTGTGATCTTTCCATCAGCTTCACCCTCACAACTCTCTGTCTTCACTGACACTGACTCCCAAATGTTGAACTTGACTCCCGGTTTCACCTGACGCCGCAGCGCCAAGACTCAGAGCCTTTACACATGTGCTTCTCTCTGCTTGGAGTCTCCCACTGGACTTTTTCATCTCCTCTCCATCTTTCAAACTCCATCTCTTTCAGATTGCTTGGATCCTCTCCTTCAAATCCCTTTCTCAACATCATCACAGGAAAAGGACACTTTCTCATGCACTTAATTTAGGTGTAGTGGTTTGCATTGTGTAATTTAAAAAATTTCATATCTTTTCTCCCTGCTACACAGTGAGTGCCATGAGGCACGTATCATGTTATGCACATCACCACTCTCCCCACTAACTTAGCTGAGTTGGGAACAGTAGTTGAATAAAGAACGTGCTCTCACAGAAATTGCTGCTGATGAGAGAAAGAAGAGACGGAGGCAACACTGACCTAGGTGTGGAGGACATGCCAGAGGAATGTTTTCCATATTCTGTATTAGGACCCACTAGGGTGTAGACTATGGTTTGCAAGAATTAGAATAGAATCAAGAA
>NW_006439479.1:0-643 GCF_000325575.1 Pteropus alecto | reverse complement strand
AACTTTCTTCTTATGACTGCTTTTGCCGTGTCCCACAAGTTTTAATATATTGTACTATCATTATCATTCATTTCTATATATCTACTTAGTTTCTTTTTACTCTAACTCTATAGGAAGACATTGAGTTATCTAACAGTCTCTTCATTAATTTTAGTTAGCCAGTAGAAATATTTGGAATTAGAAAGTGAAGGTGATTGCTAGTTTCAAAGCATTATGATCAGAGAATTTAGTTGGTATGATTTCAACCCTCTCATATTTGTTGAGGTTATTTCTGTGTCACAGTATGTAGGATTCACCTATTAATATTATCATCTTTGGGGGTAAGATTTGAACATATAAATGGGGGGATACAAACATTCAGACATAGCAATTTCCTCATATCTCCCAAGTATAAAGCCTTATCAATTTAAAGCATAATTGATAAAAATATCAACTTTATTTCTGAGTTCAAATATCTCTGTAAACTAATAATGGGTATGTATTTGAATAACATACAAATGAATAATATCCTTAAGCAAATAATTAACTTCAAAGAAGATGGCCACTAACACCGGTATTATATTAACAACATACTTTAGAATCAGAAAACTCTCGTAGTAGAGTCCAGCAATGTGTAACTTAATGAAACTTCCAGGTGTTCTGT
>NW_006439478.1:0-709 GCF_000325575.1 Pteropus alecto | reverse complement strand
CCATTTCTTCTAGGTTATTAAATTTTGTGTTATATGCCTTTACATACTGTTCTTGTATGATCCTTGGTATTTCTGCAATGTCAGTTGTAATTTCCCCTCTTTCATCCTTTATTTTGTTTATTTGTGTCCTTACTCTCTTTTCTTTAGTGAGCCCTTCTTTTTTTTTTTTTTTTTTACTGAGTCTAGCAAGGAGTTTGTCAATTTTATTAACTTCAAAGGGTCAGATTTTTGTTCTATTTTTTCCTATTATTTTGTTTTGTTTTGTTTTGTTTTTAATTTCATTTAATTCTGCTCTACTTTTGACGATTTTTTTCTTTCTGCAAACTTTAGGCTTCATTTGTTCTTCCTTTTCTAGTTTTTTAAGATGAAGCGTAAGGTTGTTTATTTGAGCTCATTGCTTTTGGAGATAAGCCTGGAATGATATGAACTTTCTTCTGATGACCATTTGCCATGTCCCAAAAGTTTTGATATGTGGTACTATCATTATCATTTGTTTCTATGTATCTCTTGATCTCTCTTTTTATTTCTTCTCTGATGTAGTCATTCTTCAGTAATGTGTTGTTTAATCTCCATGTATTTGTGGTTCTTCCCGCTTTCTTTTTATAGTTGATTACAAGCCTCAAAGCATTATGATTAGAGAATATGGTTGGTATGATTTCACCCTTTTATAATTTTTGAGGCTATCTCTGAGTCCCAGTATGTGGTCAAT
>NW_006439477.1:0-391 GCF_000325575.1 Pteropus alecto | reverse complement strand
TTATTAACCTTCTCAAAGAACCAGCTCTTGTTGCACTTATTTTCTCTATTGTTTTTGTCTTTTGTTTTTGTTGTTGTTGTTGTTGTTTTCAATTTCACTTATTTCTGCTCTAATTTTTATGATTTCTTTCCTTCAGTTCATTTTAGACTTCATTTGTTCTTCTTTTTCTAGTCTTATAAGATGAACCTTTAGGTTGTTTATTTGGGCTCGTTCTTGTTTTTTGAGATAGGCTTGTAATGATATGAACTTTCCTCTTATGACTGCTTTTGCCATGTCCCAAGAGTTTTGATATGTTGTACTATCATTATCGTTCGTTTCTATGTATCTCTTGATCTCTTTTTTTATTATTTTCTCTAGCCCAGTTATTCTTCAGTAGCATGTTGTTTAATCT
>NW_006439476.1:0-577 GCF_000325575.1 Pteropus alecto | reverse complement strand
TGGGACACAGCAAAAGCGGTCATAGGAGGAAAGTTTATATTACAGGCCTACCTCCAGAAACAAGAATGAGCCCAAATAAACAACCTAATGCTTCATCTTAAAACAAACAAACAAACAAACAAAAAACTAGAAAAGGAGGAACACATGAAGCCCAAAACAGCAGAAAGAAAGAAATAATCAAATTAGAGCAGAAATCAATGAAATTTAAAACAAAGGAACAATAGAAAAAAACAAATGCAACAAAGACCTGGTTCTTTGAGAAGGTTAATAAAATTAACAAACCCCTGGCTAGACTCACTAAAGAAAAAAGAGAAAGGACACAAATAAACACAATCAGGAATGAAATAGGGGAAATTATGAATGATATTGCAGAAATACAAAGGATCATGCAAGAATGCATGAAAAGTATATAACACCAAATGTAATAACCTAGAAGAAATGGACCAGTACTTAGAAAAATACAACCGTCCTAGACTGAATCAAGAACTGAAAAATCTAAATAGACTGATCAGCAGTATGGAAATTGAAAGAAACATCAAAAGCCTATCAAAAAGTAAAAGTCCAGGACCAGATGGCT
>NW_006439475.1:0-598 GCF_000325575.1 Pteropus alecto | reverse complement strand
ATGGGCTGGGAGAGAGAAGGCAGTGTAGCCGGAATGGGGAACATGAACATTGGGGCCACTTCTTCATGTTACTTACTTGTGCCTTCAGGGCCTGCTTGAGACTGATCAC
This sequence comes from Pteropus alecto, assembly GCF_000325575.1. Lineage (NCBI taxonomy): Eukaryota > Metazoa > Chordata > Mammalia > Chiroptera > Pteropodidae > Pteropus > Pteropus alecto. The sequence goes on along the minus strand of NW_006439475.1, from coordinate 489 downwards.
ATATATACTACTTCCATATGATGATGGGGTGCTGCTGTGTACCCCCAACTTTATGGCTTAGGAGGTCAGATCAAAACCAGTTCATGATGGGCAATTCAGCGTGCATGGTAACTTGGAGGGCTATCATCAAGTGTTTAGTCATGACTGGGGCCCAGTGACAGACCAAGAGCTGTTTGTCAAAAGGAAGGTAGTTATCTGTAAAGAATGGCAGGATTTTGCTTCAAAATCCTAAAGACCCACTCTGTGATTCACCTATAGGAGCCTGCCAAGGACTCCAAAGAGAATCTCTATCTGCTGTTTCATTGCATCTGCTGAATCATATGATCCAAATATGTAGTGAAAGAAGGAGATTTCACTTTGGGTGGTGAACACACAATGCAATATACAGATAATGTGTTGTTGAATTGTTCATTTGCGACCTACATAAGTTTATTAACCAATGCACCCCAATAAATTTAATTTAAGATATATATTTTTTATATAAATATA
>NW_006439474.1:0-528 GCF_000325575.1 Pteropus alecto | reverse complement strand
GAGGGGTTCAGCTGCAGGCCAAATTTAGCCCAAGTTTTTACCCTTCTGGGGCCACTTGTTTAGATTCAGCAAGCAATCCACAGATGCTGTGCTTATAGTTGCCTCAAAAGGCCACACCAGAAACCAAGGCCAGCTGCCTCCACCAATGTGAGTCTCAGCAAGGAGGACCTGACTCGCTGAGGATACACCTAGATATGGCTTGGGTGGGACCGTGAGTTGGGGAAGGTGGGGTTTCAGAGAATCCGCTGGGCGGAGCGACCTCTGTTATCCAGTTTGATGATGTCACAGCTATAGTAGCCCTGTATCAGGTAGTGGGAGGGCTCAACAGGGAACAATGGATACTGCCAGCACTTCTGTATTGAGTGAGTCTTGCTTCGGCCCACACTCCAACAATGTCTCCCTCTAAGTCCCTGGTGCCCTCTGTGTATAGCCAAAGGGGCACTAGTGCTCAGAGTGAGCAGGTCTGTCAGCACGGAAATCTGCTCACGGACGAAGCCCCTTTAAGAAGCATCTGCCGCTGCTGCTGCT
>NW_006439473.1:0-520 GCF_000325575.1 Pteropus alecto | reverse complement strand
AATCAAGAGTAATGGCAGCTGCCCCTTTTCAACAGGGCACAAGCTCTCCTGGCACCAAGTCCCATCTGGTCACCATTGCTTGTATCCATTAGCTGCCCGGCTCCTGAGACATCTAAGTTTGTGACCCTCTGTTCTGAGTGTATACTGCTACCCTGATCATCACTTTGAAAGCAACGCAGACACAATGCATGCTGTATGTTTCATCTGTCCCTTCCAGAACTGTAACGGATTGTTCCAACTTCCCCGACTCAACAATTTTAATCACTCTTGGCCTTTGTCAATGAAAGGAACCAGGAGACCAGAGCTGTTAAGCCATATCCAAACTCTAGGGCTCTTATAAGCTCTCCTTTTTGGGTCAGGATTGCCAATCTCATTTTTTTTTTTTTTTTTTTTTTTTAAGGATAAAATGTGTTTTACAAACTCATGGCCATCGGGAGAAAGCAAACAAGTATTTTCCCTTTACTTCCTTAGCCTCCTCCAAGGTAAAGCTCCAATTTTTTCTTTTTTTTCTTTTTCTTTT
>NW_006439472.1:0-526 GCF_000325575.1 Pteropus alecto | reverse complement strand
TCTCCAGAGCTTTTTCTCAATCCATTGAGATTTTGCTTCTGGGCATGTTCTCAAAACTTTGGCTCAAACAAACTCCTATAAAACTTTTCTATATATTGGATGTTTCATCAACATTTATGTGATGTAGCCAGAAGGATTCCAGTCCACCCAAGACCACCTTGCAGACCCAGACCCAGAGTTAGGTACCAGTGTTAGGTTCGCTGAAGGAGGAACACACAAGGCCAAAGGGGTTAAGTAAGATTTATTGTAGCAGAGTGACAGCCGGGCTGAGCTGAAGATGGTGTCAGCCCTGAATGCAAGAAGACCTGAAACTTATATGGGCCTTGAGGTGGGCTCTTTTTGTGGGAATATTTTGAGCAGGTAAGTTGGCAGGGAAGAGAGGAGAGTCCAGTGAAATGGGAGGTGAGCATGTAGCATTGCCACCCCAGACCTTGCAAGGACCAGTTCCCACACAAAAGGTAAGTCTGCTAGAGGGGAGGTGGGGTGGGGGCACTGGGAGAATGGGGTGAAGGATTAAAGAAGTACA
>NW_006439471.1:0-386 GCF_000325575.1 Pteropus alecto | reverse complement strand
ATTTCTGAGCAGCTCCCAACTTGGGGTCCGTGCAGACCTTTTAAAGGGGACCTGTAAAATATTCGTTCAGGAGTCAAGAGTAGAAGACAATGAGTCTACGATGCTTGGAAGATGAGGGGTGGGTTCTGGTCTGCGGTCACACCTCCCTTCGGATCTCCCAGAAGCGTCACGAGGCTTATGCAGCTCATGTATGAGGCTTACACGGCTCACGTGTTTGACGGTCACGCACACGGTCATCTCCAGGAAGCTCGAAATGGCAGGGTGACACTGGCGTTCTCGTAGTCACTTAAACGCTTAGTGGAATTTTCGGCCACAGGTTTTCTCATTCTCGGGACATGGAGAAAAGACAATGACCTGACTTCAAAAAGTTACGAGATGTCATTCAT
>NW_006439470.1:0-761 GCF_000325575.1 Pteropus alecto | reverse complement strand
TTCATAGTATTCTTGCATGATCCTTTGTATTTCCGCGATGTCAGTCGTAATTTCCCCCTCTTTCATCTCTGATTCTGTTTGTGTCCTTTCTATTTTTTCCTTAGTGAGTCTAGCCAGGGTCTTGTCAATTTTATTAACCTTTTCAAAGAACCAGCTCTTTGCTATATTTATTTTTTCTATTTTTTCGTTTGTTTCTTTTCTATTTCATTTATTTCTGCTCTAAGTTTGATGATTTTTTTTCTGCTTAATTTAGGCCTCATTTGTTCTTCCTTTTCTAATTTTTTTTAGATAAAGCATTAGGTTGTTTATTTGGACTCATTCTTGCTTTCGGAGATAAATCTGTAATGATATGAACTTTCCTCTTATGATCGCTTTTGCCTTGTCCCAAAAGTTTTGATATTTTGTACTATCATTATCATTTGTTTCTATGTATGTCTTGATCTCTCTTTTTATTTCTTTTAAGACCCAGTTATTCTTCAGTAGCATGGTGTTTAATCTCCATGTATTTGTGGTTCTTCCTGATTTCTTTTTGCAGTTGATCTCTAGTTTCAAAGCATTATGATCAGAGAATGTGGTTGGTATGATTTCAACCTTCTTATATTTGTTGAGGTTATCTCTGTGTCCCAGTATGTGGTTGATTCTTGAGAATGTTCCATGTGTACTACAGAAGAATATATAAGCAGCTGTTTTGCGATGGAAGGCTCTGCATGTGTCAATTATGACCACTTGGTCTAATGTGTTATTTAAGGATGTTATTTCCT
>NW_006439469.1:405-610 GCF_000325575.1 Pteropus alecto | reverse complement strand
TTTAACGTAGCATAATGCCCTCAAGGTCCATTTTTTGTTGCAAACAGAAGCCTTTTCTTCTTTTATTGCTGAATAGTATTCCAGTGTGTGTTGGTGTGTGTGTACACACTCACACATATGCATATATCCCATTTCTTTTTTTTTTTTTTTTTTAAGCAAGGCCTCCCTTGGTTGACCTCACAGATTGCACAGACATTGTAAGATT
>NW_006439469.1:0-262 GCF_000325575.1 Pteropus alecto | reverse complement strand
TTCCTAGGTGATCTCCCATCCAAGTACTAACCAGTCCCGACCTTGCTTAGCTTCCGCGATCAGATAGGATCAGGCTTGTTCAGGGTGGCCTGGCCATAGACCCCATTTCTCTATTCATCAGGCGAGAGACACTTAGATCATATCCATGTCTCGGCTGTTGTCAGTAATGCTGCCGTGAACGTGGTAGTGCACGTCTCTCAGGATAGTGATTTTAGTTCTGAAAGAATTGATTTCATAAAAGTGTACTGCATTTCACTGTGAC
>NW_006439468.1:0-485 GCF_000325575.1 Pteropus alecto | reverse complement strand
GACAGTAATCAAAACAACATGGTACTGGCAGCAAAACAGCATGGACCAGTGGAACAGAATTGAGAGTCCAGAAGTAAACTCATATTTATATGGGCAAACAGTTTTCGACAAAAAAGCCAAAAACATACAGTAGAGAAAGGAAACCTCTTCAATAAATGGTGCTGGGAAAACTGGAAAGCCACCTGCAAAAGAATGAAACTAGACTGTTGTCTATTATCACACACCAAAATTAATTCAAAATGGATTAAGGACCCTGAATATAAGTCCTGAAACAATAAAATGCATAAAGGAAAACATAGGAATGAAACTCACGACCTTGGACTTAAAGAGGATTTCATGAATTTGACTTCGAAGGCAAGGGAAGTAAAAACTAAAATAAATGAATGGGACTACATCAGTTATAAGCTTCTGCTCAGAAAAAGAAATCATCAATAAGGTAAAGAGAGAACGATCCTAATGGAAAAATATATTTGCAAGTAACGCCT
>NW_006439467.1:0-1436 GCF_000325575.1 Pteropus alecto | reverse complement strand
AGAGGGCTTGTTAATTAAATACAGTTCAAAAAAAAAGATTTAATGACATTTTATTCTGTTGTATGGCAGAGAGGTAGAAGCTTATCATGTCCTGTTCTTTCATGAGTAATTCATCCACAGATGAGTGGAAATCATAAAATGTGTCTAAGTCCAAACAGTAAGATTTATCACACTTTCTCTTTTCATGTCTTTTTGGATTTTTTTTTTCATTTTTTTGAAAATCTCCACAATTTTTTTATCTTTGGATTGAATTCAGTCATTTTTTAAATTTTTTATTAAAAATTGATGGAGTGGCATTGATTAACAAAATCAAATAAGTTTCAAGTGTATCATTCAACAGAAATTCGTATGTATATTGCATTGTGTGTTCACCCAGAGTTAGATTAGCTTTTGTCACCAAATGTTTGCCCCCTTTTCTTTATATTTAAATGTTGTAGATTCTATTAAATGTCAAAATAATAGGTTTCCTAGAAAACCTGTGACATGGATACATATAAGCACTGTTCTATCTTCTGTCCAGCCCTATGAGCCATTGCTGGAAGGAATGACAGTCCAGGAAGGAAAGCACTGTGTGGAAGCCATGTTGCCTGTGCTCTGCTTCTGAGTCCAAGAGTTTATTCGGGATTTAACAGAGACTGTTGTTGTTCTCTGCCAAAAAAAGTATATGCTCTGGGGGATCAGAAATGAATTAGGCTCAGTTGTCTCGCTTCTGGCATTCAGAATCTACCTTTGTAAGGACAAAATTACAGAAACTTTCCATACAAAATTACAGAAACTTTCCACATATGGTGCCCTCCCATTTGTTTGTCCCAACTCTCCTGTTTGTCATGATGGTGAAAAAACAATGCTCCTGACAGTCCCTTCTCCATCCTCCATCTCCATGGTACTCAGTGGTTTGTTTTATCTCTTCTGGAGTTTGGCCAAGGAGAGAGAACCCACTGTCCCTGTCCTCCCTGGCAAGCAATGAAAGTTCAGGCTCCTTCCCCAGGTCTGGTAGTGAGGTGGAGTTAGTCAAGGGCCTCCCGATGCAGTGATTCCTAGAGGAGGGACCTCAGATGTAAGGCCCACTGGACTAAAATGAGGAATCTGAAGGAATGGAGAAACAAGCCAATTATCTATTCTTACATGTCCTTAAGAGCTCAACGCACAGAGCTCACAACTAGCCAGATCGGTCCGTGTTATCCCAAGCTCTGAGTATTTGCTGTCATTAATAGAACTGGAAAAGGGGAAAGAGAATGTACTTTCAAGATTCTGGCCCTTCCTCTTCTCAAGGAGGAAGCTTCCCTGTACACTTCACGTACACTTCCATGTTGCAGGGATTTTATAAACTCAGACAACTTTTTTCAATTAAAAAAAAAAGCAGCGGGTAACTGCTGTAAATTCATCGACTTAGTTATTCTTTGTAGGGATAATTGTGTTTTCTACACCAAGAATAT
>NW_006439466.1:0-1973 GCF_000325575.1 Pteropus alecto | reverse complement strand
TGCACTCGTCTGTGGGTCCCGTCCGGCTCTCTGTGGGCAGGCACGGGCTCACGCTCTCTCGCGCACCGGATCTCCTCTCTCGTCTCCCTCCCGCCGTCTCTGTCTCTTTTCTCCTCACTATCTCTCTGTCTGACCCCAGCCAGCTCCCGCGGCTCTCCCCTTCCCCTGCGACTCCGTCCCCGTCCCCTCCTTCGAGGCTCTCACTGGGCCTCCCATCCTGGCGACCGGTGTCCTCCTTTCTCCTTCCCTCCCTGTCACTCGCTCTGTCTCTGGGTTTCTCTGTCCCTCTGTCTCTCAGCTCTCCCTCTCTGTGTCTGTCTCTCTTGGTGCAGAGTGGATGAGTAGGCAAGGGGCAGCGGACTGGGCGGGTGCTTGGTCCCGGTGGAGGGCGAGGGCTGCGTCCGTCTGAAACGATGCCTCGGGGTGCGACCAGAATCTCTGTGTGTGTTTGGGCATGTTGGGCACGGCTCGGTGGGGAGGGCATGGGAAGAGTGCGTGTGGGTCAGGGCCGGAGCCGGGCCGCAGGTGCCTAGATGCGCAGGTGGCTGAGAGCATGGCGGGCCGCCCCCGGGCCGGGCTCCTGCCTAGCGGCCAAGACTGGAGAGGCCTGGGTTGCAAGAGCGCCCACCCATACCTCCGGCACCGCTGGGAACTGGCCAAGGCCCGCCGTGCTTTAGCGCGGCTGGCGCTCGCCGCCACCTCAGGGGCAGAATTCCCGCTCCCCCGCAGGAGATGCGGTGCAGGCGTGGGCATCTCTGGCGCCCGGGAGGCCAGGCTCAAGCTCTTGGGGCAGCAGGCGACAGCCTCCCCCCTCTACGGCCGTACCACCCTGAACGCGCCCGATCTTGGAAGCTAAGCAGAGTCGGGCCTGGTTAGTACTTGGATGGGAGACCGCCTGGGAATACCGGGTGCTGTAGGCTTTTGCCGCCATCCAGCCAGGGTGCCCCTGGACACCCCCGGGCCCTGCTCGCTCGCTCGCTGTCTCAGGTGTCCCGTGCAGGCGCCCGAGCCCAAGGGCTGCACGAATGTCCGTGCGCCCCACGCCACCGCCAGCCCCCACCTGCTCTCCTGCAGCCAGCCCTGGGCTGTTTTCTCTCTTCGCTCTGGGCCCTTCTCTTCCTGGGCTCCACTGGGCCGAGCCCCAAGGGCCGAGAGCTCGGCCACGGCGAGGAGCGCAGGGGAGGGGTGGGTCTGGGTCAGGGCCGGGCCGGGACGTGGCAAGGCCGGGCTGGGCTCCTTCCGAACGGCTAAGACTGGGGAGGTGGGTGGCCCGGGGCCTGGGCAGTCCCGGGTTGCGAGATCGCCCACCCAGACCTTCGGCACAGCCGGGAACCGGCCAAGGCCCGGGATGAAGGGGCGAAGCGGGAGTGCCTTCCTCCGGCCCCGCGAAGCCCTGCGTGCAGCGCAGAGGGCTCAGAGCGCGGGTAGCCTCTACCCCGCTAGGGGTCTATGCGGCATCACCTCTGGGGCCGCTCTCTGGCCAGTGCGGGTGCACGGTGGGGGTGATGACGCCCGAGCTGGGCGCGGGCAGCAGAGGCAAGCGCTCGTCCACGCCGGCCGCGGCCATGGCTGCCGCTCCAGCCCCTCCCTGCGGCTCTGGTCGGTGTAGCAGAGGCCGGCTGCGGGGGGACAGAGGAGGGGGACAGAGGCGGGGGCGAGAGGGACAGAAGGAGGGGACAGGGGTCGGGGATAGGGGGAGGGGACACGGCCGAGGCAGGGAGGGACAGGAGAGGTGCGAGGGGCCGTAGCCCGGGGTGAGAAGAGATATGTAAAGGACAGGAGTTATTTCAAAGTGAGCTAAGTACCAAGGGTCTGGACTCTTATTTGAATGGTGGGCAGAGTCCTTAAGGCAGGGAAACGCTCTTCTCTGCTGCCATCTCGTGTGCTTTGTGGGAATAACACCTGAGTTTAGGTATAGAAACGTTATTCGTTATCCTGTGCTGCCATCTCGTGTGCATTTTGGGAAGAATACC
>NW_006439465.1:0-291 GCF_000325575.1 Pteropus alecto | reverse complement strand
TATGCACATGAAGAGAAAAAGAGGAGGTCACTCTCCTTCTCTTTCTCTTCTTATGCGCGCTTTGCAACCATGTGACTATTTTGTAACTACCAATTTGTACTTTCTTAATCCTTTCACCTTTTCTGCCGCCCCCCCGCCATCCCCTCGTCTGGCAAACCATCAGTTTGTTCTCCGTATCTATGAGTCTGTTTCTGTTTTGTTCGCTAATTAATTTTTTTCTTTAGATTCCACGAAATGTTGCAAAAATCAGACCGGCGAGAATCCAAGCAGCACTCGGAGAGTTGGTGAACT
>NW_006439464.1:0-723 GCF_000325575.1 Pteropus alecto | reverse complement strand
CTTTTCATATGTCTATTGGCCAACTGTATTTCCTCTTTGGAGAAGTATCCTTTCAGGTCTTCTGCCCATTTTTAAATTAGATTATTTGTTTTTTTTTTGTTGTTGAGTTGTATGACTTCTTTATATTTTTTGGTTATTAACCTCTTATCGTATATATCATTAGCAAATATCTTTTCCCAAACAGTCAGTTGCCTTTTTGTTTTGTTGATGGTTTCCTTTGCTATATAAAAACTTTTTAGTTTGATGTAGTCCCATTTGTTTATTTTTTCTTTTGTTTCCCTTACCCGAGGAGATATATCCAAAAAGAAATTACTGTTAGTGATATCAGAGTGTTTACTCCCTATGTTTTCTTCTAGAAGTTTTATGGTTTCAGGTCTTACATTTAAGTCTTTAATCCATTTGAGACTGTTCTTGTATGTGGTATAAGAAGGTGATCCAGTTTCTTTTTTTTGCATGTATCTGTCCAATTTTCCCAATACTATTTCTTGAAGAGACTGTCTTTACTCCATTGTATATTCTTACCTCCTTTGTCACATATTAAGTGAGCATATAGGCGTGGATTTATTTATAGGCTCTCTATTTTGTTCCATTGACCGATGTATCTGTTTTCATGCCAATATCATGCTGTTTTGATTACTGTAGCCTTGTAATATAGTTTGATATCAGGTAGTGTGATACCTCCACTATCTTGTTCTTTCTCAAGATTGCTGTGGTTATTCGGGG
>NW_006439463.1:0-626 GCF_000325575.1 Pteropus alecto | reverse complement strand
ACAGACCAAAACACCATCATAGTAGGGAACCTAAAAACTCCACTGTCGGATATAGACAGAACAACCAAACAGAAAATTAATAAATAACATCCTTGAATGACACATTAGACCAGCTGGACATAATTGACATTTACAGAGCCTTCCATCCCAAAACAGCTGCTTATACAGTCTTCTCTCATGCACATGGAACATTCTCAAGAATCAACCACATACTGGGACACAGAGACAGCTTCAATAAATATAAGAGGGTTGAAATCATACAAAATATAGTCTCTGATCCTAATGCTTTGAAACTAGAGATCAACTGCAAAAAGAAAGCAGGAAAAGCCACAAATGCATGGAGATTAAACAACATGCTACTGAAGAATAACTGGGTCACTGAAGAAGTAAAAACAGAGATCAAGAGATACATAGAAATGAATGATAATGATAGTACAACACATTAAAACTTTTAGGACATTGGAAAAATGGTCAGAAGAAGAAAGTTCATATCATTACAGGCCTATCTCCAAAAACAAGAATGAGCCCAAATAAATGACCCAACACTTCATCTCAAAAAACTATTAAAGGAAGAGCAAATGAGGCCTAAAATCAGCAGAAGGAAAGAATTCATCAAAATTAGAGCA
>NW_006439462.1:0-1060 GCF_000325575.1 Pteropus alecto | reverse complement strand
AATTTTAGATTTGTTGCTCTTACTATGAGTGGGCACACCCAAGTCTATTTATGTAGGCCCAAATAAAGTGTTCAGATAATTTTGCATATTTAAGTTTAACTTTGTTTCTTCTACTCTTCGCCTTCTCTACACAAATCAGTCTTTTTTATTGTCACAAAAAGGAGATCTCAAACCATTTCATTCATATAGTAGTAATTTACACTTGTTAATTTACACTTGTTAATTTAAATGTAATTTAATTAAGATTGCCTTAATTTTGATTGCTTCCAATAGAAATGGCAGTATTTTTCCAAGCTTATATATATTTAGAGAATGAGAGATTTTAGGCCCTTCAAAATAGATGAAAAGTTGCTCACCTAACTGAAAATTGCCTTAAGTAAAAAGTTTGAGGACTTTTAACACATTTTAAGTCCTTGGACATGATACCTTAAGAAAAAATAGTTTATTTGGTGAATAGCCACATCATTTTTCCTTTCCTCAATTCACTGGCGATGCATATATTTCAAAGACTGATCACACTCTAGCTAGTATCATTAGAAATGTATTTAATTCTTGCATGTCTTTCAGATGATTAAATGTGTAACAATCCACAGTATGATATGGAATATTATCTTTTGAGTCAAGCTTGCATTTTGTGTAGCAGGTGTTTTATGTTGTAGAGCAGTGATAATTTTGTGTACTTTCTTATATTATGTTTCAAGAACTGTATTTAGCATCATCTGGTAGAGATCACTCTGGAATATTGACACTCAATTTTAAAATCTCAGAATTTTTTTGAAATTGCAGACTGCATTGCAAGACAGAATCTCAAAGATATTTCAGGCAAATAAGAAATACTTTTTTTTTCTGAAAATGTTCTGTAATTTCTTAAACTTCCAGGTAACTTTGTGTTCTACTGACCTGGCATTATAACACAAGTCTAAGAAAACGGATTAAAATGAGCCTTTTAAAAATTTTTATTCATACTTATCTAAATATATTGTTATTTGGAACTGCCTATTATCTCACCTATAAGAATAAAGCACTAGATTTGTTTAAAACGTATTATGAAATAAAATTA
>NW_006439461.1:0-273 GCF_000325575.1 Pteropus alecto | reverse complement strand
TGCTTATCTAGTTGTTTTTTCAATTCTTGAAATTGATGATTTGAATTGTTTTGGATCTCATTTAGTTTTTTCAGAAGTACCATCCTGAATTCTCTGTCATTTAAATCGCATATTTGTATGTCTGTAAGCTTATATCCTAGAGATTTTTCTTTTTCTTTCTGAGATGCCTTGTCACCTTGGTTATTCACGGTGTTTAATGGGCTATTTCTTCATCTGAGCATTAATGGAAATGTATTTGGCTTTTTTTTTCCAGAAAGATTTATTATATAAAGG
>NW_006439460.1:0-518 GCF_000325575.1 Pteropus alecto | reverse complement strand
CTAGCAATGTTGAGCATATTTTCATATATTTATTGACGATTTGTATGTCCTCTAGGAAGAAGTGCCTGTTCAAGTCCTCTTCCCATTTTTTTGATTGAAGAGTTTTTCTTTTTGTTGTTATGGACTTGCATGAGTTCTTTGTATATTTTGGATATTAGACCCTTATCAGAGGTGTTGCTTGCAAATATATTTTCCCCTTCAGATGGTTGTCTCTTTACATTGTTGATGGTTTCCTTTGCTATGCAGAAGCTTTGTAGTTTGATGTAGTCCCATTCATTTATTTTTTGCTTTTACTTCCCTTGCCTTGGAGGTCAAATTCATGAAATCTTCTTTGAGTCCAAGATCCTTGAGTTTCATTCCTAGGTTTTCTTCTATGCATTTTATTGTTTCAGGTCTTATATTCAGGTCCTTAATCCATTTTGAGTTAATTCTGATATGTGGTGACAGACAACAGTCTAGTATCAATTGCAAGTGGCTTTCCACTTTTCTAAGCACCATTTATTGAAGAGGCTTTCCTT
>NW_006439459.1:0-1629 GCF_000325575.1 Pteropus alecto | reverse complement strand
CTGTTTATGTATATTATATTTAGCAGTTTCTAATATATCCTGTGTACTTAAATGTCAAAGATATTTTATTCTCTTTTTAAAATTTTACTAGCACATTTTCACAATTTAATATCATTAGCTTCAGTATATTTTTTTTATATTATGGACCATGGGTTGAAACTATGCTTTTTGGTTATCAATAATGTTGCGGTAAATTACAAGTTATCAGAGTAGCAGTCAACCTGTTATACAATGTACCTTTGAGGATGTAACTGTAAGATTTGGGACTAGTTTGCTGTAACAACAAATTTTATTTTAGTTGACATTAAATAAATAAAATATTTTGATACTATTATTAATACATGGAGAGATATGATAGATTTATTGATCAGAAGTGAGAGTCCAGAACAAAAAACAAAAAAAGATATAAACTGGCAGCTTATTTATTGAAGAAATAAGATTACAGTAAATGAATAAACTAATTAAAAGGTGCAGGGACATAAAATCAATTTAGATTCCTATTTTACATCCAGGTCAAAAATAAACTCTAGGTAGGTTCATGCATTTAATTGTTTCAGGGTTCATGCCTCAAATGTAAAGAGCTAAAGAATAAATCCCTATTTTGAGGTAAGAATGGGTGACAGGAGAAAAAACCTGTTGAGAACAAACCATTAAAGAAAATATTGACAAATTCAACTTTATTAAAACTAAGCATTGATATTCATCCAAAAAACATTACAAACGATGTACAAAACAGACCACACACCAAATGAAATTTTCAATGCATATAATTGACAAAGATTACTGTTACAATTAAATAATTGTTATGAACTAATAAGATAAAAAGGCAGCTCAACGGAAATAGCATAAACAGATACTTTACAAAAGAGGAAAAAATAAGTGGCCCTTATATGTAACCAGACTCTCAATCTCATAATAGAAATGTATATTAATTAAGTAATATTTATACCCATGAAGTTGTCAGAGTAAATGAAAATGTATTGCAGGTAATGTGGATTGCAAGAAAACTTTTAATGGGAATTAAAATTGGTTGAACCTCTTAGGAAAACTCTTTGGAACTACCCAAAAGATTTTTGGCACTCCCATATATACTAATAACTCCATTCCTAATATAAAACTTTTTCTCACATCTTCCAAGACACAAGTATGAGATTATTCAAACAGAGGTATTCATAATAGCAAAAAAACTAGCTACAAAAAGTTTCATCCACATCAGAAAGAATAACTATTTTTAAAATTTTTATTTATTTATTTTTTATGGTGACATTGCTTAACAAAATCCAATAACTTTCCGCAGTACACTTTAACAGTAAGGCATATATATGTTTACCCCTTCTTTTTGTAGAAGACCCTTTAACATTTTTTTTTTGTAATGCTATCTTGTTGGCGATGAATTTCTTAAGCTTCTTCCTGTCTGGAAAGCTCTTTATCTCACCTTCCATTTTAATTGAAAGCCTTGCTGGGTGGAGTATTCATAGTTGTAGATTCTTGTTTTTCATAGCTTTGAATATTTCTTGCCATTCCCTTCTGGCCTGCAAAGTTTCCATTGAAAAGTCAGCAGACATTCTTACGGGGGTACCCTTATAACTAGCTTCCTTTCTCTTGATGCTTTTAAGATTCTCTCTTTGT
>NW_006439458.1:0-357 GCF_000325575.1 Pteropus alecto | reverse complement strand
AGTTCTTTGTATATTTTGGATATTAGGTCCTTGTCGGAGGCGTTGCTCGCAAATATATTTTCCCATTTGGATGGCTGTCTCTTTACTTTGTTGATAGTTTCTATTGCTGTACAGATGCTTTTTAGTTTCATGTAGTCCCATTCACTTATTTATGCTTTTACTTCTCTTGCCTTTGAGGTCAAATTCATAAAATCCTCTTTAAGTCCAAGGTCCTTAAGTTTAGTTCCTATGTTTTCTTCTATGTATTTTATTGTTTCAGGTCTTATATTCAGGTCCTTAATCCATTTTAAGTTAATTTGGATGTGTGGTGATAGACAAAGTTTAGTTTTATTCTTCTGCAGGTGGCTTTCCAGTTTT
>NW_006439457.1:0-483 GCF_000325575.1 Pteropus alecto | reverse complement strand
GTGATTCTCTATGTAGAAACACTACTAGAAACAAGTTTCTGGATACAAGATCAACGTCCAAAAAATCCATAGCGTTCCTATACTCTAATAATAAAGTGTCAGAAAAAGAAGTGGAAACAATAATTCCTTTCACAATTGCAACAAAAAGAATAAAATACCTAGGAATAAATTTAACGAAACATGTGAAGGACCTAAATAATGAAAACTATAAGACTCTATTAAAAGAAATCGAAGAATATATAAAAAAGTGGAAAGATATTGTGTGTTCTTGGATTGGAAGACTCAACATAGTTAAAATGACCTTATTACGTAAAGCATTATACAGATTTCATGCAATCTCCAACAAAATCCCATCGGCATATTTTAAAGAAATAGAACAAAAAATCATCAGATTTGCAAGGAAGCACAAAGACCTCAAATAGGTAGGGCCATCCTGAAAAAAAAAGAGCAAGACTGGAGGCATCACTCTGCCCAACTTCAAAT
>NW_006439456.1:0-358 GCF_000325575.1 Pteropus alecto | reverse complement strand
GTCAAAGAGCAGTAACTCAGAGCTGGAGGGAACTTTGGAGACCTCCTTCCCTCCAGACACACACACACACACACACACACACACACACACACACTTACATTTCCCTGATGAAGAGACTGAGGCGTGGAGGGGTGCAGTCAGTTGCCATATAACAGATCGTGGCAGGCCTACAGCTAGAATTGTTCCTGCCATTCCCCCTCCAGTGTTTCTCCTGAGGTAATTTTCAGGCATTCTCTAAAACTCCTGGTACATCTTAGAGAGTCTACAGAGATGTACAGTGGCCCAGCTCTGATATTGGCCTGTCTCCCTTAGCACAATGGTATTCTGGGTTTGCCTTGTTCGCTGCTATGTCCTCAGT
>NW_006439455.1:0-1156 GCF_000325575.1 Pteropus alecto | reverse complement strand
CATCTGCAAATAGTGACAGTTTGACTTCTTGGTTTTCTATTTCGTTGCCTTTTATATCTTTCTCTTGCCTGATTCCACTCGCTAGGACCTCCAAAGTTATACTGAATAGCAGTGGCAATAGTGGACAGCCTTGTCTTCTTCCTTGTCTTCTTTCTGATCTTAGAGGGAAGGTTTTTAGTTTTTAGTATAATGTTGGCTGAAGGTTTGTCAAAGAAGGCCTTTATTATGTCAATGCGCTTTCCTTCTATACTGATTTTGTTAAGTGTTTTGATCATAAATGGATGCCGTAGCTTGTCAAAGGCTTTTTCTACATCTATTGATATGATCTTATGATTCTTATTTTTTAATTTGTTTATGTGGTGTATCATGTGAATCGATTTGTGTATGTTGAACCATCCTTGTGCCTCTGGGATGAACCCCACTTAATCGTTGTGCTAAATAGTTTATGTTTGAACTTCTTCCCATATTCCCCCATCCCTATATGCCCTTCATAGTGTTTGTTGCAATCTTCCACTAGACTGTGCATACCTATAGGTTAGGAACTATGCCCTGTCTAGTTTTTGTGCCATCACACAGGGTAATGTTGACTTCATAAAATGCCTTAGGAAGTACTGCCTCTTCTTCAGTTTTGAGAACAAATCATCTTTGAAAGTTTGGTAGAATTCACTAGTATAGCCATCTGCTCCTGGATTTTAACTTTTTGGAAGGTTTTTGATGATTTTTTCGATTTCCATACTGCTGATCGGTCTATTTAGATTTTCCAGATTTTCTTGATTCACTCTAGGAAGATTGTATTTTTCTAAGTACTGGTCCATTTCTTCTAGGTTATTAAATTTAATGTTATATGCTTTTTCATAGTATTCTTGTATGATCTTTTGTATTTCTGCGATGTCAGTTGTAATTTCCCCTCTTTCATCTCTGATTTTGTTTATTTGTGTCTTTTCTCTCTTTTTTTTAGTGAGTCTAAAAGTGGTTTGTCAATTTTATTAACCTTCTCAAAGAACCAGCTCTTTGTTGCATTTATTTTTTCTATTGTTTTTTTGTTTGCAATTTCATTTATTTCTGCTCTAATTTTGATTATTTCTTTTCTTCTGCTGACTTTAGGCTTCATATCTGAGGATGGCTTAGCTGGATACATTATTCTAGGCTGGTAGTT
>NW_006439454.1:0-1370 GCF_000325575.1 Pteropus alecto | reverse complement strand
CAGATAAAAAATATTGAGAACCATAGGATTTCACTTAATAGTTTTTAGAGGGATATAAAATCTAAAGCAATGCAGAAACACAATAAGTTGAGACTCATGGATACAGACAACAGTTTAGTGCTTACCAGAGAGAAAGGGAAGGGAAAGGAAGATTGAAATAAAAGGAGTCAAAATTTGGTAATTGAAGGAAATTTACTTTGAGTGCTGAAGACAGTGGAATATACGTGTGTTGTATTGTTGAAGTGTTCACTTGAAACGTATTTGATCGTATTAACTAATGTCACTCCGATACATTTAATTTAAAAATTAAAAAGAAACAAAATTTAGGAAGGAAAATTAACAATTCACTGGCACTCAGTATGGAATTGTCATCTTTATTTTGTTTCGAGACATATTTATTACCCTAAGGAAATGTTTTATTCTTAAGTAGTCACTCCTATGCTGTGCTTTACATTCCTATGACTATTTTGATACTATCGATTTGTTTTTTTTTAATCTATTCTTGATTTTCACCCAGCCCCCAACTCCCCTCTCTATCTAATAACCATCAGTTTGTTCTTTGTATCTATGAGTCTGCTTCTGTTTTATTTGCTCATTCACTTTATCTTTAGTTTCCACTCGTATAAGTGAGATCACGTGGTACTCGTTTTCCTCTGTCTGACATATCAATGGTTTGATCCTCTTCCTTATCCACTCTGTTTTTCCCCTAATATACACTTCATCCCAGATAATATCTTCTTCATTTCTGACTGGTCCCATTGTATAGTTCCCAATTTCATGTTTTTGTTTTTAATTACTTTGTTAAAGTTTCTGGTGAATGTATCTACACTATCCCTAAATTTATCGAGCATCTTCATAACCAATGTTTGGAACTCTGCCTCTGTTAGATGGCTTTACTCCATTGTTCCTGGAGCTCTGTTCTGTTCTTTCATATGGTTTTGCTTCTTTGTCTTCCCATTTTAACTCCATTTCTACGTCTGTTTCTCTGTACTAAGCAAAGCTCCTAAGTGTCCTGATCTTATTAGAATGGCTTAGTGTGGTAAGTGTCCTTTGGCACAGTCCTGAGAGGGGATCAGCTACACTCCAAGTTTAGCCCCAGCCTGTGCCCCTCTGAAACCACCTGTTAAGATTCAGTTAGCAATCCACAGATGCTTTGTGACAGTGGCCTCGAGAAATCGTAATAGAAACCAAGGCCACGTGCCACTGGTGTAGGTCTTGACTTTGATCAGCAAGGAGCTCATAATTTGCCAAAGACATACCTGGATGTGTCTGTGTGGGACCATGAGTTGGGGGAGGCAGATTTTGAGGGTGTCCTCTGAAGAGAGTGACCTATCTTATCCTGTTTGATGGTGTCTCAGCTATGGTGGTGC
>NW_006439453.1:0-400 GCF_000325575.1 Pteropus alecto | reverse complement strand
AATTCTCCACTATGAGGCCTGCACTACAGAAAATTCAGAAAGGGTTCAGCACACCTAAAACAAAATAACAACAACAAAAATACATAATTAGGAGTAAAGTGACTATCAGGCAAACAGAAGCAGAGGATTGCAACCCTTACCAAGAACAGGGCAATATAAGCTTAAATAATAATAAGAGAATTGCTATAGTAAGATAGTAATGAATGTTTGGCATACATAGAAATAAATTCAGATAACAATGACTGAAAAGGGGAGGATTCAAAGATCCAAATTCACAAAGGAGAAAGGAGATAAGGCACACACAGAAGAAAACAGGTGACTGTATATATATACCTATCTTTTTCATATTTGTAATGATAACCATGTACCATAGAGAAGTGAAGTATATAACATAAAACAA
>NW_006439452.1:0-447 GCF_000325575.1 Pteropus alecto | reverse complement strand
TTCAAGTATACAGTACATTGTTTAGACATCTATAAAGTTCATTAAATGATTCCCTCAATTGCTCCCTCCCCTGACCCTCTACCTAGCCAATGTATTAATTCTAACTGCATTCCTTATGCCATGCTCCCCATCCACATGATCATCCATCAGCTACTAATTTGTACTTCTTTAAACCTTCACCCCATTCTCCCAGACCCTCAAATTACCCTCTCCTCTGTCTGACACCAAATTTCTACTATATTGGTGAGTCTGTTTTTGATTAGTTTGGTCTTTTTATTCCTTAGATTCCGCATATAAGTGAAATCATATAGTATTTATCTTTCTCTGACTTAAATACCTTCTAGGTCCATCAAAGCAATATCTTTCTCCATCCTCTTCCTTTTCATATGTAGGGGTTTTGTTTACTTGTTCTTTCAACCACTCTATCTTTTGATTAGAGCACTTAAT
>NW_006439451.1:0-499 GCF_000325575.1 Pteropus alecto | reverse complement strand
ATCATGTCATCCGCAAATAGCGACAGTTTGACTTCATTTCCCATTTAGATGCCTTTTATATATTTCTCTTGCCTGTTTGCACTCACTAGGACCTCCAATGTTGTATTAAATAACAGTGGAGATAGTGGACAGCCTTGCCTTTTTCCTGATCTTAGAGGAAAGATTTTTAGTTTTTCACCATTCAGTAAAATGTTGGCTGAGGGTTTGTTGTATATGGCTTTTATTATGTTAGGTTACTTTCCTTCTATACCGATTTTGTTAAGTGTTTTGATCATAAATAGATGCTGTATCTTGTTGAACACTTTTTCTGCATCTGTTGATATGATCATAAGATTCTTATTTTTTCATTCATTTATGTGGTGTATCACATTAATCGATTTGCATATGTTGAACCATCCCTTTGGCCCTGGACACACAGACCAGTGGAACAGAATTGAAAGTCCAGAAGTAAACCCATGTTTGTGTGGGCAAATAATTTTCGACAAAAGAGCCAAAAATA
>NW_006439450.1:0-809 GCF_000325575.1 Pteropus alecto | reverse complement strand
TTAGGATCTCCAATGTTATATTGAATAACAGTGGCTGTAGTGGACAGCTTTGCCTTGTTTCCGATCTTAGAGGGAAGGATTTTAGTTTTTCATCATTAAGTATAATGTTGGCTGAGGGCTTGTCATATATGGCCTTTATTATATTAAGGTATTTCCTTCTATACCAATTTTGCTAAGTGTTTCGATCATAAATGGGTGCAGTATCTTGTTGAAGGCTTTTCCTGCATCTTTTGATATAATCATATGATTTTTATTTTTTAATTTTTTATGTGGCGTTTCACATTAATCAATTTGCATATGTTGGACTATTCCTGTGTCCCTGGGATAAAGCCTACTTGACCTTGGTGCATAATCTTTTTAATATGTTGCTGTATTCAGTTCGCTAGTATCTTATTTAGGATTTTTGCATCTGTGTTCATGGGAGATATTGGTCTGTAGTTTTCATTTTTTGTGTTCTCTTTACCAGGTTTTGGTATCAGAGTAATATTAGCCTCTTAAAATGAGTTGGGAAATAGTGCCTTCTTTTCGATTTTTTGGAAGATTTTGAGAAACTAGATATTTCATCTTCTTTGAATGTTTGATAGAATTCACTGGTGAAGCCATCTGGTCCTGGACTTTTACTTTTTGGTAGGTTTTTGGTGATTGTTTTAATTTCCATACTGTTCATCAGTCTATATATACTTTACAGGTCTTGATTCAGTCTAAAAAGATTGTATTTTTCTAAGTACTGGTGCATTTTTTTCTAGATTATTAAATTTGTTATTTTATGCTTTGTCATAGTATTCTTGCATGATCCTTTGCATTTCTGT
>NW_006439449.1:0-1571 GCF_000325575.1 Pteropus alecto | reverse complement strand
CAAAATGGCATGGTATTGGCAGGAAAACAGATACACTGACTAGTGGAACAGAATCGAGAGTGCAGAAGTAAACCCATATTTATATGGACAAATACTTTTTGACAAAAAAGCCAAAAACATACAGTGGAAAAAGAAAGCCTCTTCAAAAATGGTCCTGGAAAAATTGGAAGGTCACCTGCAAAAGAATGAAATTAGATGATTGTCTATCATCACACACCAAAATTAACTCAAAATGGATTATGGACCTGAATTGGATACCTGTAACAATAAAATGCATAGAAGAAAACATAGGAACAAAATGTAAGGTCCTTGGACTTAAAGAAGATTTTATGAGTTTGACCTCATAGGCAAGGGAAGTAAAAGCAAAAATAAATGAATGGGACTACATCAAACTAAAAAGCTTCTACTCAGCAAAAGAAATCATCAACAAGATAAAAAGACAACCATCTCAATGCAAAAATACATTTACAAGCAACACTTCCCATGAGGGCCTGATATCTAAAATATACAAAATCTCATACGACTCAATAGCAACAAAAATCAATCGATCCAATCTAAAAATGGGCAGAGGACCTGAATAGACACTTCTCCCTAGAGGACATACAAATGGTCTACAAACATACGAAAAGATGATCAACATCGCTAGCTATTAGGAAAATGCAAATCAAAAACACAATGAGATACCATCTCACAAATGTTAGAATAGCTATTATCAAAAGGACATCTAATAACAAATGTTGGAGAGGATGCGGAGAAAAAGGAACCCTCATACACTGCTGATGGGACTGGAAATTGTACAGTCACTATGGAAAACAGTATGGAAGTTCCTCAAAAATCTAAGAATTGATCTACCATATGATCTAGCAATCCCTCTACTGGGTATTTACCCCAAAGACTTGAAAACCCATATCTGAAAAAGATATTTGCACACTCATGTTCATAACAGCATTATTTACAGTGGCCAGGACATGGAAGCAACTGAAGTGTCCTACAATAGATGATTGGCTAAAGAAGCTGTGTTACATATATACAATGGAATATTACTCAGCCATAAAAAGAGATGAAATACTGCCATGTGCGACAACATGGATGGAACTCAAGATAATCATAAGCTAGACTGAAAAAGTTGAAAATCACATGATATCACTTATATGTGGGATATAATCCTAAAAGCAACAAATGAACAGGACAGAGACTCATGGGAATGGACAATGGAGTAGTGGTTACCAGAGGGTAGTAGGTGGGGGAGGCGGGTAGGTAGATGAGATAAGGGGGGTCAAATATAGTGGAGTAGTGGGAGGGTGAAGTGGGTAAATGGGATCAAATATATGGTAGCCGAAGGAAACTGGACTTTGGATGGTAATCACACAATAGAATATATAGATATCAAATGATAATGTACACCTGGAAATTATATAATTGTATTAATTAGTGTTACCCCAATAATTTTAATTTAAAAAAAGGAAAAAAATTAAAAAAGAAATACAAACTTAGTTACAAAATAGACATGGATATACAAAAGGTAGCTGAAGAAAAATAATTAATAATATTGTAATAAATATGTAAGGGGG
>NW_006439448.1:0-648 GCF_000325575.1 Pteropus alecto | reverse complement strand
TAATTTTGATTATTTCTTTCCTTTTGCTGAATTTAAGCTACATTTGTTCTTCTTTTTCTTGTTTTTAAAGATGAAGTGTTAGGTTATTTATTTGTTCTTGTTTTTTGAGATAGACCTGTAGGATATGAACTCTCCTCTTATGATCACATTTGCCATGTCCCAAAAGTTTTAATATGTTGTACTATCATTGTCATTCATTTCTATGTATCTCATGATCTCTCTTTTTATTTTTTCTCTGACCCCATTATTTTTCAGTAGTATGTTATTGAATCTCCATGTATTTGTGCTTCTTCTCACTTTCCTTTTACAGTTGATCTCTAGTTTTAAAGCATTATAATCAGAGAATATGGTTGGTATAACTTCAACCCTCTCATATTTATTGAGGCTATCTCCATGTCCCAGTATGTGGACAATCCTTGAGAATGTTCCGTGTGCACTAGAGAAGAATGTATAAGCAGCTGTTTTGGAATGGAAGGCTCTGTAAATGTCAATTATGTTCAGTTGGTCTAATGTGTCATTTAAGGATGATCTGCCCATATCTGACAGTGGGGTATTTAGGTCCCTTACCTGGATAGTGTTTTGGTTTGTTTCTCTCTTGATAGTGTTTTGTTAATTTTGTTAGTAATTGCTTTATATATTTCGGGGCTC
>NW_006439447.1:0-373 GCF_000325575.1 Pteropus alecto | reverse complement strand
TATCCTAGAAAATGTTCCATGTGCACTTGAGAAGACTATATATTTTGCTGCTTTGGGGTAAACTGCTCTGAAAATATCTATTAAATTCATCTGGTCTAGTGTGTCTTTTAGGCCCATTGCTTCCTTGTTTGGAATTATTGCTTGGAATATCTGTCCATTGGTGTCATGGGGTGTTAAAGTCTCCTACTATGCATGTATTACTATTGATATCTCTCCTTTTATGTCAGTCAATAGTTGCTTTATGTATGCAGGTGCTCCTATGTTGGATGTGTATATGTTTACTAAGGTTATGTCCTCTTAATTTATCAATCACTTTATCATTAAGTAATGCCCTTTTTTCTCTCATTATAGCCTTTGTTTTAAAGTCTATTTT
>NW_006439446.1:0-470 GCF_000325575.1 Pteropus alecto | reverse complement strand
GGTCTTCTGCCCATTTTTTAATTGGATTTTTTTGTGTTTTTGTTGTTGAATTGGACACGTTCTTTATATAGTTTGGATATTAACCTTTTTCAGATGTATCATTAGAGAATATCTTCTCCCAAACAGTAGGTCGTCTTTTTGTTTCGTTGATGGTTTCCTTTGCTGTACAAAAAAATTTTACTTCGATGTCGTCCCATTTGTTTATATTTTCTTTTGTTTCCCCTGCCTGAGGAGATATATCTGAAAATAAATTCCTGTTAGTAATATCAGAGAGTTTACTGCCTATATTTTTTTCTAGAAGTTTTATGGTTTCAGCTCTTACGTGTAAATCTTTAATCCATTTTGAGTCTATTCTTGTATAGGGTATAAGAAGGTGGTCCAGTTTCTTTCTCATTTATTTATTTATTTTTTGCATGGATCTGTATAATTTTCCCCACACTATTTATTAAAGAGACTGTCTTTACCCCATT
>NW_006439445.1:0-4112 GCF_000325575.1 Pteropus alecto | reverse complement strand
AACGTAACCCTAAGCCTAACCCTAAACATAACACTGATCCTATCTCTAAATACTTTCCATAGCACAAAATTGAAGCTTAACTTTAACGATAACCTTAACAGTAACCCTAACCTACCCCAACACTAACTCTAAAACCTAACAGTAAATTTAACTCTAAACTCTTACCCTAACCCTAAACCTAACCATATCCCTAAGAGTAAAGCTAACCTTAACCCTAACACTAACACTAATAGTAACTCTAAACTCTTACCCTAACCCTAAAATTAAGCTTAACTTTAACAGTCATCCAAACCATAACCATAAACTTAACCCTAACATAAACATAACCCTAACCATAACCTGAAACTAATCCTGACCCTAATCCAAACCGTAAAACTAATCTGAACTCTAAATTCTTCCCTGAATGTATCCCTAAACATAACTGTAACCCTAACCAAAACCATAACGCTAAACCTAACTCTACCCCTAAGACTAAGACTAACAGAAATATAACGCTAAACCTTAAACCTAACCCTAACCCTAAACCTAAATTTAACCTTAAGTAACCCTAACCCTAACCCTAACCCTTACACAAATCCTGTCTATAAACTCTTATCTTAACCCTAACTCAACCTTAACCCTAACCTAAATTAACCCTAACCATAAACCTAAAGTAATCCTACCCCTAATCCTAACCCTAACACTAAGCCTAACTCTATCCTCATACCCTAACGCTAATCATAAACATAACTGTACTTCAAAACCAAACCATAACGCTAAACCTAACCCTAATCCTAACCCTAAGCCTAAAAGCAGGCCTAACTCTAAACACTAAACCTAAAACTTAAGCTAACCCTATCCTTAACCCTAAACCTAAGCATAACACCAACCCTAACCCTATAACCTAAACCTAACCCTAACTCTAAACCTAAAACCAACCCTAAACATAACCCTAAATCTAACACTAAACCATAATCTACATGCTAACCCTATACTCTAACCCTCACCCTAACCATTACCCTAACCTAACCCAAAAACTCTTACTAACTCTAACTCTAACCCTAACCCTAACCCTAAATAAACCTAACCCTAGCACTAAATCCAACCCTAACATTAACTCTAACCCTAACCCTAAACCTAACACTAAACCTTAACACTAAACAGAAACTTAAACCCTAAACCTAACCCTAACAATTCCCTATTTTAACCCTAAACCTAATCCTATCCCTATCCTGAAAATTAACCCTAACCCAACCTGATCCTAACCCTAACCTAATCCTAACACTAACCTTAACTCTAATCTCTTACCCTACCCCTAACCCTAACTCTAACCCTAAATTTTTCACTAACAATAACCCTAACCTTATCCCTTGACCCCAAACCTAACTCTAACCATCATTTAACTCTAAAACTAAGTATTACGGTAAACATACCATAAATCTAACTAAACTCTTAAACGTAACCCTAATACTAACCCTAACTCTAACACTAACCTTAAAACTATTCCTAACTCTAACCTATTACCCCGACCCAAACTTAATCCTAACCCTAATTTAACTCTAAAACTAACTCTAAACCTAGCCATAAAACTAAAATTCTTCCTAACCTTAAATATAACCTAACACTAACCCTAATCCATAGCCTAACTCTAAATCTAAAGCTAAATCTAACCCTAAATCTAAAGCTAATACTAACCCTTATTGTAACTGTAACTGTAAATATTACACTAAAAATTTCCCTAACTCTAAACTTATTGCTAACCTTAACCCTTGCAGTAACCCGAACTCTAAACCTAACCCTAAACCTAAAACTAACCCTAAATCTAACCGAAACCTTAAACGTAACCCTAACACTAACACTAACCCAGATTCTGGCCCTAAATCTAAAGCTAATCCTACCTCTAATTCTAACCCTAAACCTAAATTTACACTAATAATGACCAGAACTCTATACTCATACATTAAACCGAACCTAAACTTAATGCTAACAATAACAGTAACATTACCCCTTACCCTAACACTAATAAAAACCGTAAACCTAACCCTAACAATAAACCCTAACCCTAACCCTAACCCTAACTCTAAACCTGAAACTAGCCCTAACATCAAATCCTAAGCCTAATCCTGACCCTTACAGTAACCTTAATCCTAACACTTACCTTAACACTAAAACTAAATTAAACTCTTACCCTAACCCTAAACCTACCTTAAACCTAAAAGTAACACTAACTCTAACCCTAACCCTAACCCTTGCCTAATCCTATACCTAACACTAAAGACCCACCCTAACCATAACTCTAAACCATAAGACTCACTCTAAACCTTACCCTAACCTAACAATAAGCCTAACGCTAACCCTACCCTAACCTAATATTAAAATAACCCTAACATTAATTCTAACCATAACACTAAACCCTAACTCTAAATTATCCCAAACTGGATTTCTAACCCTAACACTAATACTAACTCTTAACTCATACCCTAAACCTATACCTAACCTTAACCATAGCCTAAACTTAACCTTAAAAATAAACCTAAAACCTATCTTAATCCTAACCCTAATCCTAATCCTAACCTTAACCTTAATCATAACCCAAAACCTAACACTAACCCTATCCCTAACCCTAATCCTAACTCTAACCCTAATCCTAACTTTAACCCTAAACCTAACCCTAAACCTAAACCTAACCTTAATGTATTCCTAACCCTAACCCTAATACTAAACCCTGAACCTAACCCAAACCTTAACCTTAATCCTAACCCAAACTCTAACTCTAGCCTGTACCCCTAACCATAATCCTAACTCTAACCCTAAATTTTACGCTAACAATAAAGCTAACATTAACCTGTGACTCCAAACCTAACTCTAACGCTAATTTAACTCTAAAAAAAGTATAACAATAACCTTATCCCTAAATCGAACCAAAACTTAAACATAACCCTAAACTAAAACTAACTCAAATCCTAATCCTAGATGTAAAGCTAATCTGAACCCAATTTCTAAACCTAAACCTAACCCTAAAGGTAACACTAAACCATAACTATAAACTAAAACCTAACCCTATCCCTAATCCTAACCCTAAATCTAAACAAAACACTAAACCAAACCCTAACATTAACCCTAACCCAGATCCTAACCTTAAATCTGAGGATAATCCTAACTCTAACTATAACCGTAACCCTAACTATAATCGTAACCCTAACCCTAACTCTAACCCCAACACTAATCCTAAACTAAACTCTTATCCTAACCCTAAACCTAACGGTAACTCTAACAGTAAAACTAATCCTAACACTAACCCTTACCCTACCCTAAACCTAAACCTAAACCTAACACCCTAAACTAACCATATCCTTAAACCATAACACTCACCCTAACCCATACCCAAACCTAACAATAACCTTAACCCTAAACCTAACCCTAAACCTTAAACTAACCTTAAAGTAACCCTAACACTAACCCTGACTCTAACACTAAACCCTACCCTAACTTAAGCGTAATCGTAATACTAACCCTAACACTATTCCTAACTCTTACCCTAACCCTATCCCTAACCTTCACCCTAAACTAAACATAACCCTAATCATAACCATAAACTAATCCTTACCCTATTCCTGACCCTAACACTAACTCTAACTCTAATATCATATCCTAACACTAAACGTAACTGTAAACCTAACCAAACCCATATGCTAAAACTAACCCTAAACCTACCGTAACCTTAATCCTAAACCTAACACCAACCCTAACTATAAACCTAGACCTAACTCTAAACCTAATACTAACAAGAATTTTTACACTAACAATAACTCTAAATTAATTCCTCACCCTAAATCTAACCCTAACTATAACTTAACACTAAAACTAACTCTAACCCTAAACCTAACCCTAAATCTAACCAAAACCTGAAACGTAACTCTAACACTATCCCTAACCCAGATTCTAATCTGGAATCTAAAGCTAATCCTAACCCTGATTCTAACCCTAACGATAAATTTTACACTAAGAATAACACTAACCCTAACCCTAAACCTAAGCATAACCTTAACCCTAACACTGAATCCTAATCCTGAATCTGAAACTAATCCTAACCCTAATTCTAACCCTAACCATAATTTCACACTAAGAATAAA
>NW_006439444.1:0-236 GCF_000325575.1 Pteropus alecto | reverse complement strand
AGGTAGCACTTTGAAAACACTATGCTTAAGTAAAACTAGATTAGATCTTAAAATATTTTCAGAACTTAATCAAATCCAGATCATTCGGTAGGATATGCATATGTCTATGAATGTGTGTGTGTGTGTGTGTGTGTGTGTGTAAGTATGTGTGAACCACAGTATCAACCTGAATTTTGATCTTTTTTGTCCTCTAAGAAAATCTGAGAAAATTATATTGCAAATATTTTCCATTTATA
>NW_006439443.1:0-620 GCF_000325575.1 Pteropus alecto | reverse complement strand
TTTAGGGAAGGCAGACCGTTCCAAACACATCCGCCGTCCCAGATGGTGGACACAGCGGGTCACAGAGCCACAATGAGACAGTGTCCCAGCTCATCCAGAGACTCCGGGCCTCTTTCCGGGGGCCTCTCTTCCTTTCTGCTTTTTCAATTTGATATCAGAGCTCTGGACTGGAGCAGACACCTCCCTCTCCTTCACCTTTCTGCCTGGGCTGCTCGTCATGGTTCCTGTACACTCATTCAAAATTCAGAAAACTGAGCCTCATACACGTGATCACACAGCTAATAAGTGACAGAGTCACATACAGCCAATCAGGTGTCTGAAGTTTCCCAAACTGATCTCTTTTTACCAGGCGAAGGATGCCCTTTTGGCTTCCTCCTCGACAAGGATGGAGGGGCACATGGGACGATGGAAGGGCGGCCCAAAGCATCGCTGGGCACACTGTCTGGGGGTGGCCCTGAAGTCCGCAGGACGATACAGAGCGGAATTAGACACATTTTTGTCCCAAGGAGCTCAATGGGACCCTGAGACCTTGTCAAAAGTATGTACCCAACTACGTGCAGAGGACTGAACATTCCCCACAAAGCTCCAGGGCCTGACAAGTCTGTGTATTTGCCGCAAGT
>NW_006439442.1:0-799 GCF_000325575.1 Pteropus alecto | reverse complement strand
CAGTGAATGTTCATAGTCCTTGTTAGCTCTTTCATCAGAACAGCTCTTTTTTTTACCTATAAGATAATAGTAATCTCAGGCTCAAAATGTTCTACGTCAGCACACACAGTGCATATGTTAGTATAAGCACCATTCTATCGAACACTCACATATTTTATCATTGTCCTGAAACCAAATAGCAGACTTGACTTATCTTTCTAGGACTCACATTTAGCATCAATAGAGAATACTAATTTTTCCTCTTATTTTAATAGAATATTTAAGTAATATTTATAAAAGCAGACAGTTAATGTGAGAACATTTTCTCCATTAGGTAATGACTATGCAAATTTATCTTTGAAATACTATTTTTACTAAAATCTTATCCTATTGCAAAATAATCAGTATAACCACTTCGACTTCCCTCTTTTCAATGACAAAGTTCTCTTATATCAAAAAGGATCAGAAGAATTGGTATTTATGAGACCTATTTATATGTTAAAATAAATGGCATTATCTTAACACTCTATTTTGATTATTTTGTACATATTTTCCTTGCAAATATTAATCGATAGCTTGATATTTCCCTTTCAGAAAGCTGTAACAAATTTAAGAAAAACATAATCTGTGCATACACAGGTGTGAGAGTCTGAGAAACAAACCCTAACAGCACAGGTGGAAGAAGTTACAGCCTTCAGGTAGAACCAGCATCAATTGATCCAGAAAACAGTTTAAAAAAAATATTTTCAAAAAGAGTAAATTGGAGCTTTTGGTCCTGATCACACTATACCATAGCAAACCAAACAATTAAATGAGGCTA
>NW_006439441.1:0-471 GCF_000325575.1 Pteropus alecto | reverse complement strand
AGTGAAATCATATGGTATTTGTCTTTTTCTGTCTGGCATTTCACTTAGCATAATACCCTCTATGTCCATCCATGTTATTGTAGATGGCAAGATATCATTTTTTTTTAATGGCTAAGTAATAGTCCACTGCATATATGTGCCACCTTTTCTTTATCTATTCATCTATTCATCTATTGATGGACACTTAACGTTACCTCCACATCTTGGCTATTGTAATAATGCTGCAATGAGCATATGGATGCATATGTCTTTTCAGATTAGTGTTTTGGGTTTCTTCGGTTAAATATCAAAGGTGGAATTGATGCGTCTTACTTTGTCTCTTGTTATAACCTTTATTTTAAAGTCTATTTTGTCTGGTATATTATTGCTACCCCAGCTTTTTTGTTTGTTTGTTTCCATTTTCATGAAATATCTTATTCCACCCCGCTTTATTTTGAGTCTGTGTGTGTCTTTTGATCTGAAGTGAGTTTC
>NW_006439440.1:0-639 GCF_000325575.1 Pteropus alecto | reverse complement strand
CCTGTGGCCATTATTCTCCCAGGAAGAACTCACTGAGGATGGGTCAAACACACACACACACACACACACACGCGCGCACGCGCACACACACACACACGCACACTGTGGGGTAGGTCAATGTCATGTCAAGAGACCTACTGCTCACTTACCTGTTGTGTTGGACACTTCATCCTGGTGATTCCTCATTTCCTCAGGCCAACTATTACACATTTTAGGTGAGTACATAAAAAGGAAACTAATCATATCTTTGTCATTGTTCAATGCGTTGTTTAACTGCGCGCCTTCAGGACTCAACTCTGTCCTGTTTCCGTTCTTCAAGTCAAAGTGGAGAGCTTTATTTCCATTGATGTAGAAGTACCACGATCCGAAGGCGCGTCCATTCACGTCCAACTGACATGTCATCTCACCCTTTAGGGTGTGAGGATCTGCCCCCCGAAACACACAGGAAAGAGGTCAGCCCTGGGTCTTTACAGATGCTTTGTCCCCAGCTGGGAGCCAGCCCTCTGTTCCCTCCTTTTTACCTGATCTTTCTCTGTCCTCTGTGTTTAGCTTGGCTACTAGGACTCTTGGATGGGACCGACTTCCAATATTTTCATAAGATCAGAGCTCCCCATCCCTGCATCCTTTCTACTTCCGCCC
>NW_006439439.1:0-373 GCF_000325575.1 Pteropus alecto | reverse complement strand
CAATGTATGAGGGTTCTCTTTTCTCTACATCCTCGTCAACACCTGTTGTTCTTTGATTTATTGATGATATCCATTCTGACAGGTGTGAGGTGATATCTCATTGTGGTTTTAATTTGCATTTCTCTGATGATTAGTGACCTTGAGCATCTTTTCATATGTCTATTGCCCATCTGTATTTTCTCTTTAGATAATTATGTGTTCAGGTCTTCTGCTCATTTTTTAATTAAATTGATTGTTTATTTGTTGATGAGTTGTATGAGTTCTTTATATATTTTGGATATTAACCTATTTTCAGATATATCATTAGCCAATATCTTCTCCCAATCAGCCAGTTGTCTTTTTTGTTTTGTCGATGGTTTCCTTTGCTGTACAA
>NW_006439438.1:0-209 GCF_000325575.1 Pteropus alecto | reverse complement strand
ATATGGGTTTACTTCTGGACTCTCAGTTCTGTTCCCCTAGTCAGTGTGTCTGTTTTGCTGCGAATACTGTGCCGTTTTGATTACTGTCGCTTTGTAGTATAATTTGAAGTCAAGCAAAGTGATGCCTCCAGCCTTGTTCTTTTTCTTTCAGGATGGCGTTGGCAATTTAGGGTATTTTGTGCTTTCATACAAATCTGATGATTTTTTGT
>NW_006439437.1:0-398 GCF_000325575.1 Pteropus alecto | reverse complement strand
GGAAAACCCATTAGATTATCATCTGATTTCTCAGCATAAACCTTACAAGCAGAAAGGAGTGAAAACAAATATTCCAACTATTAAGTGAAAAGAAATAGCAACCAAGAATAATGTATCCAACTTATGCTCACCTTTAGATATGAAGGAGAAATAAAGCCTTTCCAGACATACAAAAGAGGAGCAAATTCACTACGAACCTGCATTACAGGAAATACTGAAAAAGGTCAGCTCATCAAAAACAAAATGACACACACACACAAAAAAACAAAACAAAAAACCATAATTAGGAGTAAAGTGACTAGCAGGAAGATAGAAACAAAGAAGTACAACTCTTACTAAGAATGGGGCATTATAAGCTTGAACAATAAGAAGAGATATGCTTTAGCAAGATAGTAATG
>NW_006439436.1:0-335 GCF_000325575.1 Pteropus alecto | reverse complement strand
AAAGAAACAACAGTTGATTATTAGCAGCTGCAGTTTCAAACTGAGGCTTAGCCACAGCTCCCACCTCCCAACCCAGAGAGCCACTCTGCCACTATCCTCCAAAACCAAACACCACGGAGCCCCAGGAGAATCTGAGCAAACACTACTGAAAATGTCACTAACACTGACAATGACTGAGACTGAGGGTAGCGAGTGTGATTAAACATCTATAAGGGGAAAAAAAGGCATTATTAAGGCTTTATACAAAGCAAGGATCGAAGAGGCTTGGACACTACCTACTGCAAACCAAAAGAAAAGGGACTTCTTTGCAACAGACTAAAGAGAGACCTTTATAT
>NW_006439435.1:0-895 GCF_000325575.1 Pteropus alecto | reverse complement strand
TGTTGAATGCTTTTTCTGCATCTATCGATATGATCGCATGGCTTTTATGTTTCGATTTGTTAATGTGGTGTATCACATAATTGATTTGCAGATATTGTACCAACCTTGCATCCCAGGAATAAATCCTACTTGATCATGGTTTATGATACTTTTAACGTATTTTAGCTGAATTCAGTTTGCTAGTATTTTGTTGAGGATTTTTGCATCAGTGTTTGTAAGAGATATCAACCTATAGTTGATTGATTGATTTATTTATTTTTGTAATGTCTTTGGTTTTGGTAAAAGGAGTTAGAGAGTCTTCTCTCCTCTTGAATATTTGGAATAGTTTGAGAAGAACAGATGGTAAGTCATCTCTGAATATTTGATAAAATTCGCCTATGAAGCCATCTGGTCCAGGACTTTTGTTTTTTGGGAGATTTTTGATTACTGATTCAATTTAATTGGTGTAATGGGTCAGTTCTAATTTTCTGTTTCTTCTTGACTCAATCTTGGGAGATCGTATGATTCTAGGAATGTATCCATATTTTCCAGATTGTCCAATTTTCTTATGATCCTTTATGTTTCTGTGGAGTCCATAGTTATTTCTTCTCTTTCATTTCTGATTTTATTTATTTGAGTCCTCTCTCTCTTTTCCTTGATGAGACTGGTTAAGAATCTGTTAATTTTGTTTATCTTTTCAAAGAACCAGCTCTTGGTTTTATTAATCTTTTGTGTTGTTTTTCTAGACTCTCTTCTGTTTATTTCCGCTCTGATCTTTATTATTTCCTTCCTTCTATTCATTTTGGGCTTTGTTTGCTGTTCTTTTTCTAGTTCTCTTAATGGTAAGGTTAGATTGTTTATTTGAGATTTTTATTGTTTTTTTGAGATAGGCCTGTATTGCTATGAGTTTCCCTCT
>NW_006439434.1:0-371 GCF_000325575.1 Pteropus alecto | reverse complement strand
CCACGGCGTGGGGCCTTCTGCGCCGCAGTCGGCGCCCGCCTGTCGCTCCAGGGCGGATGTCACACCCCATCGGCATGGCGCACTGTCACCTGTTCTGCTGGAGCAGATTCCTGTCAGTGCTTTCGGCTTCTGGAAACGCTCTGCAGAGGGTCTGTCACAAATGGGGTCGCCACGTTCCCGCCCAGGGAGGACGGCGGTGGCCAGGGACAGACAGCGGGTGAGCAGACAGGTCATTGGTGGAAAGGGCCTGCCGAGAGGACGGGCCGGGGGCTGGGCCGGGCCATGCCATGCGTGGGGCTCGTGGGAACGGACAGCCGGTGGCAGGCGGGCTCGGCTGCACAGCTCCGTAACTGGCTCGCGCCTGGCTGTGC
>NW_006439433.1:0-398 GCF_000325575.1 Pteropus alecto | reverse complement strand
CTTAACTCCTTTGTCATATATTAAGTGAGTGTATAAGCGTTTCTGGGCTCTCTATTCTGGTCCATTGATCAATATATCTGTTTTTATGCCAAAAACATGCTGTTTTGATTACTGTAGCCGCCTTGTAGTATAGTTTGATATCAGGTAGTGTGATACCTCCAATTTTATTCTTCTTTCTCAAGATTTCCATGGCTATTCTGAGTCTTTTATGACTCCATATAAATTTTATGATTATTTGTTCTAGCTCTCTGAAAAAATACCATTGGTATTTTGATAGGGATTGCATTGAATCTATAGATTGCTTTGGATAGCATGGCCATCCTAACAATGTTGATTCTTCTTACCTATAAACAGGGTATATGATTCCATTTATTTGTATCTTCTTTGATTTCTTTTTT
>NW_006439432.1:0-605 GCF_000325575.1 Pteropus alecto | reverse complement strand
TAACCCTAACTAAGATGCTAAACCTAAATCTACAGGTAATCCTAACCCTAACCCTACCACCAACCTAAACCTAACCCTAACCTAACCATAAAAATACCCCTAAATTAATCTTTACTTGAACCCTAAAGGTAATCCTAACCCTAAAGAAACCTAATACTTACCATAATTCTAATCTAAAGTCAATCCAAATCCTATTTCTAATCATACCCCTAACCATAATGCTAAACCTAAACCAAACTCTAACCCTAATCCTAACACTAATACTAACTCTAGCCTCTTACCTAAACCCTAACACTAAACATTACTGTAAAACTAACCCAAAACATAACGCTAAACCTAACCCTCACAATAACCCTAAGCCTAACATCAACCCTAAACCTAAACCGTAAACCTAACCCTAACGCTAAACCTTAAACTAAATTTTCCACTAACAATAACCCTAACTTTCAACCCGACCCTAAACCTAACCCTAACCCTAATTAAAATCAAAAACTAACTCTAACTCTAACCCTAATTCTAAATCTAACCCTAACCTTAAACGTAGACCTAACCCTACCCTAACCCAGATCGTAATCCTAAATCTAAACCTAATCCTAACCCTAATT
>NW_006439431.1:0-1030 GCF_000325575.1 Pteropus alecto | reverse complement strand
GATTCTGTTCCACTGTTCTGTGTGTCTGTTTTTCTTCCACTACCATGCTGTTTTGATTATTGTTGCTTTGTAGTGTAATTTGAAATCGGGCAGAATGATGCCTCTAGCCTCATTCTTTTTTGTCAGAATGGCTTTGGCAGTTTGGGGTCTTTTGTGCTTCCATACAAATCAGATGATTTTTTGTTCTATTTCTTTAAAGAGTCCGATGGCATTTTGATGGGGATTGCATTAAATCTGTATAATGCTTTAGGTAATAAGGTCATTTTAACTATGTTGATTCTTCCAATCCAAGAACACAGAATATCTTTCCATTTCTTTGTATCTTCTTAAATTTCTTTTAACAGAGTCTTATAGTTTTCATTATATAGGTCTTTCACATGTTTTGTTAGCTTTATTCCTAGGTATTTTATTCTTTTTGTTGTAATT
This sequence comes from Pteropus alecto, assembly GCF_000325575.1. Lineage (NCBI taxonomy): Eukaryota > Metazoa > Chordata > Mammalia > Chiroptera > Pteropodidae > Pteropus > Pteropus alecto. Next base: position 604 of record NW_006439431.1, on the reverse strand, counting down.
GCAAAAGGAATTATTTTTTCCACTTCTCATTCTGACAGTTCATTATTAGAGTATAGGAACGCTATTGGTTTTTGAACATTGATTTTATATCCAGAAACTTTATTGTATTTGCTTGTCATTTCTAGTAGTGTTCTTATGGAGTCTTTAGGATTTTCTATATAGAGAATCATTTTATCCTCAAATAGTGACAGGTCGACTTCTTTGTTTCCTATTTGGATGACTTATGTATCTTTCTCTTGCTTGATTGCGCTCCAGAGTTATACTGAATAACAGTGGTGATAGTGGACAGCTTTGTCTTGTTCCTGATCTTAGAGGGAAAGTTTTTAGTTTTTCACCATTAAGTATAATGTTGGCTGAGTGTTTGTCATATATGGCCTTTATTATGTTAAGGTACTTTCCTTCCATATCGATTTTGTTAAATGTTTTGATCATAAATGGCTGCTGTATCTTGTCGAAGGCTTTTTCTGCATCTATTGATATGATCACAAGATTCTTATTTTTTAATTTGTTTATGCGATGTATCACATTAATTGATTTGTGTATGTTGAACCATCCTTGTGTCCTTGATTTGAAGCCCACTTGATTGTGGCATATAATCTTTTAA
>NW_006439430.1:0-878 GCF_000325575.1 Pteropus alecto | reverse complement strand
CTTAGAGAGAAGAAATGAGAATTTATTTTACAAAATAAAAAGATCTGAGAAAATGATTCAGAGATGAATAAAAATGATTACTAGTTGAGATAAGGAGAAAATTACAGAAATATAAATGGAAGTGAAATTTCCCTGAGAATGCCTTTTATTATACTTTTAAAAATCAGATAATACCATATTTAACATATTAAAAAATTAACTCAAAAATGAAAAGATCAGAAGTAAACCCTAAATTAAAACAAACAATTTGGAAGACCATGTAGCAGAAAACACCCAATCAGAACAGAAAAATGAAAAAAAGAATCTAAAAAAATAAGGAGAGTTCAAGGGACATCTAAAATAACATCAAGCACACCAACATTCACATTGTAAAGGTACCAGAATGAGAAGAGAGAGAGCAAGGAACTGAAAACCTATTTGAAGAAGTAATGATGAAAAACTTACCTAACCTGGCATTGGAACTAGGCATACAAGTGCAGGAAGAGCAGAGTCTCAAACAAGATGAATCTAAAGAGGCTCACATTAAGACACATTATAATTAAAATGCCAAGGTTAAAGACAAAGAGTGAATCTTAAAAGCAGCAAAAGAAAAGCAGTTAGTTAGCTACAAGGGAGTTCCCATAAGACTGTCAGTTGATTACTCAATAGAAACTTTGCAGGCTGGTAAGGATAGGAATGATATATTCAAAGTGATAAAAGCAAGAATGTACAACCAAGATTACTCTACCTAGCAAAGCTATCATTTAGAATTAAAGGACATATAAAGAGCTTCCCAGATAAGAAAAACTAAAGGAGTACATCACTCCAAACTGATATTATAAAAAAAAAGTTAGAGACTTTTTTAAGAAGAAAAAGATTAAAAAAATGAATAATAAAAT
>NW_006439429.1:0-456 GCF_000325575.1 Pteropus alecto | reverse complement strand
CCTCTTTGATAATCAGATCCTTGCTGTCCTTTAATGTTATCTGTACCAATGTCCCAGCAATTCCACTCCTACCACTTATGTCAAAGTCACATGAATGAGATGGGTGCTGGTGTCCCCCTGGAGCCTTATACACAATACTCACCCCAGCATCATTCTGAGTACCCACCACGGGAAACGCACATTTCCTGTATGTAAGTCGAGACAGAGTGAACTTACCCTCCGTGTACTTACAATGTGATATACAGACACCACAATGCAAATACCAATCTTTAGCTTCAGAAAGCAACACAGAAAAAATTCACATCATATTCAGTAATAATATCCAGTGAAACACAAGAGTTTCCTCTGGATAATGCCATTTATATGACATGCAATTGAGAGAAATCTTCAACATGGTGGTCAATTACAGAACCCTGGTAATTGGGGCTCCAGACTGGGAAGTAGAATAGTATGGGC
>NW_006439428.1:0-597 GCF_000325575.1 Pteropus alecto | reverse complement strand
TGTGCACTAGAGAAGAATGTATAAGCAGTTATTTTACATGAAAGGCTATGTAAATGTCAATTATGTCCAGCTGAATTAATGTGTCGTTTAAGGATGTTATTTCCTTATTGATTTTCAATTTGGATGATCTGTCCATATCCGATAGTGGGTGTTAGGTCCCCTATTATGAGAGTGTTCTGTTCTGTTTCTCTCTTTAGTTCTGTTAATAATTGCTTTTTATATTTTGCGGCTCCTTGATCAGGATCATAGATATTAATATATGCTATGTCTTCTCTGTGCATGATTCCCTTTATCATTATAAAATGTCCCTCAGTATCTCTTTTTACCTTTTTTATTTTGAAGTCTATTTTATCCGATATTAGCACTGCTACTCCTGCTTTTCTCTGAATGCCATTTGCTTGAAATACGATTTTCCATCCTTTCACTTCGAGTCTATTTTCGTCTTTAGAGTTAGGATGTGTCTCCTGTAGGCAGCATATGGTTGGGTTTTGCTTTTTGATCCATTCTGCAACTCCGTGCCTTTTTATTGGTGAGTTCAGCCCATTCGCATTTAGAGTGTTTCTTGAAATATGAGGTCTTCTTATAGCCATTGTATCT
>NW_006439427.1:0-613 GCF_000325575.1 Pteropus alecto | reverse complement strand
GTGTATGCACATGAGTGTGTCTGCATGTGTGTGCCTGCATGTGTGTGTATCTGTGTGTGCACATGTGTCTGCATGTGTGCGCATGTGTGTCTGCATGTGCACACACACACGTGTCTGCATATATGTGTGTTTGCATGTGTGTGCGTGTGTCTGCATGTGTGTGCGTGCATGTGTGTCTGCGTGTGTGTGCCTATGTGTGTGTTGTGTGTGTGCATATGTGTGCGTGTGTGCGTGTCTGCATGTGTCTGCGTGTGTGTCTGCATGTGTGTGCGTGTGCGCATGTGTGCGTGTGCCTGCATGTGTGTGCCCGCATGTGTGCGTGTGTGCGTCTGCATGTGTGTGCATGTGTGTCTGCAGGTGTGTGTCTGTATGTGTGTGCCTGCATGCGTGTCTCTGTGCGTGCACATGTGTGCATGTGTGTGCATGTGTGTCTGCATGTGCACGCACACACGTGTCTGCATGTGTGTCTGTCTGCATGTATGTGTGTTTGCATGTGTGTGTCTGCGTGTGTGTGCCTGCATGTGTGTCTGTATGTGTGTGCGTGTGTCTGCGTGCGTGTGCATGTATGTGTGTCTGTGTGTGTGTCTGCATGAGCGTGTGTGTGTCTGCATGT
>NW_006439426.1:0-540 GCF_000325575.1 Pteropus alecto | reverse complement strand
GGTTCAACATACACAAATCGATTCATGTGATACCCACATAATCAAATTAAAAATAAGAATACATGATCATATCAATAGATGCAGAAAAAGCCTTCGAAAAGATACAGCATCCATTTATGATCAAAACACTTAACAAAATCGGTATAGAAGGAGAGTGCATTAACATAATAAAGGTCATCTATGACAAACCCTCAGCCAACTTATACTGAATGGTGAAAACCTAAAAATCTTCCCTCTAAGATCAGGAACAAGGCAAGGCTGTCCACTATCGCCACTGTTATTCAATATAACAATGGAGGTCCTAGGAAATGCAATCAGGCAATAGAAAGATATAAAAGGTATCCAAATAGGTAATAAAGAAGTCAAACTGTCACTATTTGTGGATGACATGGTTCTCTATATAGAAAACCCTAAAGACTCCACAATAACACTACTAGAAACAATAAGCAAATACAGGAGAGTCTCTGGATACAAAATCAACATTCAAAAATTTATAGCGTTCCTATATTCAAATAATGAAGTGTCAGAAAAAGAAGTGGA
>NW_006439425.1:0-528 GCF_000325575.1 Pteropus alecto | reverse complement strand
AACATTGGTTATAAAGATGTTCAATGAACTTAGGGAAGTGTAGATCAATTCAGTGAGAACTTTAACAAAGACGTAAAAAAAACTCATAGAAATGGAAATGGAAATTATAAAAGGGAACCAGTCAGAAATGAAGGACACATTTTCTGAAATGAAGAGTATATTAGATGGAATAAACAGAGTAGATAAAGAAAAGGCTCAAACCACCGATATAGAGGATGGGGAAGCCAAAGACACTCAAATCAAAATGGCAAGAAAAAAGAACCTAATGCTATAATAATAATTTAAAAAGCATATGGGACACAATTAAATGTAAAAATATCCGTGTCATAGGGGTACCTGAGGGGAAACACAATTAAATGTAAAAATATCTGTGTCATAGGGGTACTTGAAGAGCTATTTGAAGAAATAATGATGAAAAACTTCCCTCACCTGGTGAAGGAAATAGACACACAAACCCAAGAAGCTCAGAGAGTCCCAAGAAAGAGTAACCCATAGAGACCCACATCAAGACACATCATAATTAAAATG
>NW_006439424.1:312-896 GCF_000325575.1 Pteropus alecto | reverse complement strand
TTACGATGGATACCACAGAAATACAAAGGATCATACAAGAAGACCATGAAAAAGTATATAACACCAAATTTAATAACGTAGAAGAAATGGACCAGTACTTAGAAAAATGCAATCTTCCTAGACTGAATCAAGAAGATCTGGAAAATCTAAATAAACCGATCAGCAGTATGAAAATTGAAACAATTATAAAAAACCTACCAAAAAGTAATAGTCCAGGACCAGATGGATTCACCAGAGAATTCTACCAAACATTCAAAGAAGATTTAATACCTATTCTCCTCAAATTCTTCCAAAAAATCGAAGAGGCAATACTTCCCAACTCATTTTATAAGGCCAATATTACTCTAATACCAAAACTTGGCAAAAATAACACAAAAAAAGAAAACTACAGACTAATTTCTCTCACGAACATGAATGCAAAAATCCTAAATAAGATACTAGCGAACCAAATACAGCAACATATTAAAAAGATTATACACCACTATCAAGTGGGCTTCAGCCCAGGGGCACAGGGATGGTTCAACATACACAAATCGATTAATGTGATACATCACATAAACAAATTAAAAAATAAGAATCATATG
>NW_006439424.1:0-301 GCF_000325575.1 Pteropus alecto | reverse complement strand
GCCTTTGACAAGATACAGCATCCATTTATGATCAAAACACTTAACAAAATCAGTATAGAAGGAAAGTACCTTAACATAATAAAGGCCATTCATGACAAACCCTCAGCCAACATTATACTTAATGGTGAAAAACTAAAAATCTTGCCTCCAAGATCAGGAACAAGGCAAGGCTGTCTGCTATCGCCACTCTTATTCAATAAAACATTGGAGGTCCCAGCAAGTGCAATCAGATAAGAGAAAGATATAAAAGTCATCCAAATAGGAAAAAAGAAGTCAAATTGTCACTATTTGCGGATGACAT
>NW_006439423.1:0-511 GCF_000325575.1 Pteropus alecto | reverse complement strand
GCGAGTGCAATCAGGCAAGAGAAAGCTATAAAAGGAAACAAAGAAGTGATATTGTCACTATTTGCAGATGACATGATTCTCTATATAGAAAACCCTAAAGACGCCACAAGAACACTACTATACACACTGTACAATAAGCAAATAAAATAAAGTTTCTGGATACAAAATCATGGTTCGAAAATCCATATCATTCCTATATTCTAATAATGAAGTCTCAGAAAAAGGAGTAGAAAAATAATTCCTTTCGCAATAGCAACAAAAAGAATAAAATACCTAGGAATAAATTTAATGAAACGTGAATGACCTATATAATGAAAACTGCAAGACCCTCTTAAAAGAAATCGAAGAAGATACAAAGAAATGGAGATATTTTGTGTTTCTGGATTGGAAGAATCAACATAGTTAAAATGACTATATTACCTAAAGCATGATATAGATTTAATGCAATCCTCATGAAAATACCATTGGCATTTTTTAAAGAGAACAAAAAAATCATCAGATTTGTATGGAA
>NW_006439422.1:0-939 GCF_000325575.1 Pteropus alecto | reverse complement strand
TATACATCTCAGCTTGGTAAGAGAGTTAGTTCTTCATAGTTTGGGCCCTGTGTATGTGTACATGTGCGTGCGTGCGTGCGTGCGCGTGTGTGTGTGTGGCCTCTGCATGAGTGTTAGCATAAGAGATATTCCTGAGAATAGGAATTACTTATGTTGGACCACACAGGGAGAGTAGGGTTTTCTCCTGGGCAAAGGAGTTAGAGCAAAGTGCTTCCAGCTGGCGACACTTCATCACTTCCATGTCACCTTTCCATCCTGGATTGAATCTAGTCCAGGACGACGATAATTTTCACTACAAATTCTAACTAATAATTTTGAATATATGCAACCGCAGAGATCTTTCCAACTGTAGCATGGGTTAAATCTGGCAAGTACATTTCCAGAAATCTGCCAGATTCATCGGTGACCTCATGGTTGGATACTGAAGTTTCTTCCTCTAGTTTAAAATTTAGTTTATGTCTTTTGGGAGGGTGGTAGTCTCCTCAGATATAACATGCAACTTTTAACTTATTTCCTAATTTCGACCACTAATATCTCTTGGTATGTATAAATAAGTATAGTGCTTATTTACTAATTATGTCAGTAATCAAATTTCCACATAGCATAATTGAAAATAATGTATGGTATAAATATTCCACATACAATAAGTTCTGTATGTAAGTCCCTAGACCAAGAGAACTTCAAGAAGAGAAAGGAAAAAGGAAAGAAGAGAAAAGAAGGAAGGAGGAAGGAAAAAGAAAGAAGAAAAGAAAAAAGAAAGAAAAAGGAAAGGAAGGAAGGAAGGCAAGGGAGGAAGGAAAGAAGGAAGGAAGGAATGATGGATGGATGGATGGATGGATGGATGGACGGACGGACTGTAGTGTCGTCTTAAAACCCTTCGTTTTACATGAGGGATCCAGGGATATAGCTGAGCCACGACTGTAATGTGTTCTCTTACCT
>NW_006439421.1:0-414 GCF_000325575.1 Pteropus alecto | reverse complement strand
GTTTTTAGTTTTTCACCATTAAGTGTAATGTCGGCCGAGGGTTTGTCATGGACGACCTTTATTATGTTAAGGTACTTTCCTTCTATATTGACTTTGTTAAGTGTTTTGATCATAAACGGATGCTGTATCTTGTTGAAGGCTTTTTCTGCATCTATTGATATGATCATATGATTCTTATTTTTGAATTTGTTTATGTAGTGTATCACATTAATCGATTTGCATATGTTGAACCATCGCTGTGCTCCTGGGATGAAGCCCACATGATCGTGGTGTTTAATCTTTTTAATATGTTGCTGTATTTGGTTCACTAGTATCTTATTTAGGATTTTTTCCATCTGTGTTTATTAGATATTGGTCTTTAGTTTTTATTTTGTGTTACCTTTACTAGATTTTGGTATCAGAGTAATATTGGCC
>NW_006439420.1:0-939 GCF_000325575.1 Pteropus alecto | reverse complement strand
AAGTCCTGGACCAGATGGCTTCATAGGAGAATTTTTCCAAACATTCAAAGAATAATTATTTTTACCAAACATTCAAAGAAGAATTAGCACATATTCTTCTCAAACTGTTCCAAAAAATTCAAGAAGACAGAAGGCTCCCTAAATCCTTTTATGAGGCCATCATTACCTTAATTCCAAAATCAGACAAAGACATTACAAAAAAAGAAAAAACTATAGGCCGATATCTCTTATGAACATTGATGGAAAAATCCTCAACTAAATATTAGCAATCGAATTCAGCAATACATTAAAAATATCATACACCATGATAAAGTCGGATTTATTCCTGGGATACTAGGTTGGTTAAATTTCTGCAAATCATTTAATGTGATACAACACATTAACAAATCGAAAGATAAAAACTAGATGATCATATCAATATCATCTATTGATCATATCAATAGATGCAGAAAAAACGACAAAATCCAGCATCCATTTATGACAAAAACTCTCAGCAAAGTAGGAATAGAGGGAACATACATCAACACGATAAAGGCCATATATGACAAACCTACAGCTAACATCATACTCAATGGGGAAAGGCTAAAAGCATTTTACTTAAGATCAGGAACAAGACAAAGGTGCCCACTTTCACCACTCCTCTTCAATATTGTATTGGATATCTTAACCACAGCAATAAGACAAGAAAGAGAAATAAAAAGCATCTGAATTGGAAAGGAAGAAGTAAAACTCTCGTTATTTGCCGATGACAAGATACTAGAGAATCCTAAAGATTCCACCAAAAAACTCTTAGAACCAATCAATATATTCAGTAAAGTAGCAGGATACAAAATATAATATTCAGAAGTCAGTAGCATTTTTATACGCCAATGATGAAATTTTAGAAAGAGAAATTAAGAAAAATAATCCCATTTGCAATTGCATCAAAAACTATAAAAT
>NW_006439419.1:0-601 GCF_000325575.1 Pteropus alecto | reverse complement strand
CTTCAATAATGCCCATTACTTTTATGTTTCCTCTCCTGATACTATCAACTAGTGCTTGTATTTCTCTTTCATTATTTTTCATTCTTCGGTTTCTCTCTTCTTCCTTCTGATTTGTTTCTAGATTTCTCTTTGATCACTGATTCATTCCTCTATTTGATCGACTCTATTTCTCAATCTTATTTCATTTTTCGACTCTTGAAGTATGTTTTTTATCTCCAGAAGGTCTATTCGGTTCTTTTTGAAGGTTTCAATCTCCTTGCAAAAGAACTCATTCTGCTCATCTAGTTGTTTTTGCAATTCCCAAAATTGTTGATATGATATGTTTCGGATCTCACTGAGTTTCTTCAGAAGTATCATCTTGAATTCTCTGTAATTTAAGTCACATATTTCTATGTCTGTAAGCTTATTTTCTGGAGATTTTTCTCTTTCTTTCTTTGATGACTTGTCACCTTGATTGTTCATGGTGTTTAATGGACTATTTCTCTGCCTGGGCATTAATGGAAGTGTGTTCTGCTTTTCATTTATTCCAGAAAGAAGATTTATTATATAATGGCCCTAGCCTGTTGCAAATAAGGTGTTTTTCCTTTAGTTTCCAGTAGGT
>NW_006439418.1:0-1157 GCF_000325575.1 Pteropus alecto | reverse complement strand
CATTCAGAGAAAACCGGGAGTAGTGGTACTAATATAGGACAAAATTGACTTCGAAGTAAAAATGGTAAAGAAAGATACTGAGGGACATTTCATAACGATAAAGGGAATCACGTACCAAGAAGACATAACACTTATTAATAACTAAGCTCCCAATGAGGGAAACCTTAAATATATAAATCAATTACTAACAGAGCTAAAGGGAGTAACAGACCAAAACGCTATCACAGTAGGGAACCTAAATACCCCACAGTCAGATATGGACAGATCATCCAAACAGAAAATCAATAAGGAAATATCATCCTTAACTGACACATTAGACCAACTGGACATAATTGACATTTACAGAACCTCCCATCCCAAAACAACTGCTTATACGTTCTTCTCTAGTGCACATGGAACATTCTCAAGAATCGACCACATACCGAGACACAGAGATAGCCTCAACAAATATAAGAGGGTTGAAATCATACCAACCATATTCTCTCATCATAACGCTTTGAAACTAGAGAGAAACTGCAAAAAGAAAGAGAGAAGACCCACAAATACATAGAAATTAAACAATATACTAGTGAAGAATAACTGGACAGAGAAAAATAAAAAGAGATTAAGAGATACATAGAAACAAATGATAATGATGGTACAACATATCAAAACATTTGGAACACAGCAAAAGCGGTCATAAGAGGAAAGTTCATATCATTACAGGCCTATCTCCAAAAACAAGAATGAGCCCAAATAAACAACCTAGAAGAAATACAAAGGATTATACGAGAATACTATGAAAAAAGTATAAAACACCAAATTTAATCACCTAGAAGAAAGGGAACAGTACTTAGAAAAATACAAACTTCCTAGACTGAATCAAAAAGAACTAGAAAATCTAAATAGACCCATCAGCAGTATGGACATTGAAAAAAATCATCAAAAACCTACCAAAAAATAAAAGTCCAGGACCAGATGGCTTCACCAGTGAATTCTATCGAACATTCAAAGAAAATTTAATACCTATTCTCCTCAAACTCTTCCAAAAAACTGAAGAGGAGGCAATACTTCCCAATGCATTTTATGAGGCCAAGATTACTCTGAAACCAAAAACCGGTAAGGATAACACACAAAAAAAACCTACAGACCAATATATCTCATGAACACAGATGCAA
>NW_006439417.1:0-798 GCF_000325575.1 Pteropus alecto | reverse complement strand
CATACTGTTTTCCACAGTGGCTGTACCAATTAGCTTTCCTACCAGCAGTGTATGAGGGTTCCTTTTTCTTTGCATCCTCTCCAACATTTGTTATTACTTGTCCTGTTGATTATAGCTATTCTAACAAGTGTGAGATGATATCTCATTGTGGTTTTGATTTGCATTTCCCTAATATCTAGTGATGTTGAGAATCTTTTCATGTGTTTGTAGGCCATTTGTATGTCCTCTAGGGAGAAATGTCTGTTAAGGTGCTCTGCCCATTTTTTGACTGGATCGTTTGTTTTTCTGTTGTTATTGAGTCATATGAGTTCTCTGTATATTTTGGATATTAGGCACTTATTGAAGGCGTTGCTTGCAAATATATTTTCCCATTGAGATGGTTGTCTCTTTATCTTGTTGACAATTTCTTTTGTTGAGTAGAAGCATTTCAGTTTGATGTTCATTAATTTTTGCTTTTACTTCCCTTACCCATTCATTAATTTTTGCTTTTACTTCCCTTGCCTTTGAGGTCAGATTCATAAAATCCTCTTTAAGATCAAGGTCCTTGAGTTTAGTTCTTATGTTTTCTTCTATGCATTTTATTGTTTGAGGTCTTATATTTAGGTCCTTAATCCATTTTGGTGTTAATTTTGGTGTGTAGTAATAGACAACAGTCTAGTTTCATTCTTTTGCAGGTGGCCTTCCAATTTTCCCAGCACTATTTATTGAAGAGGCTTGCCTTTCTCTACTGTATGTTTTAGGCATTTTTGTTGAAAATTATTCACCTGTATAAATATGGGTTTACTTCTGGACTCTCGA
>NW_006439416.1:0-528 GCF_000325575.1 Pteropus alecto | reverse complement strand
GAGCTTAGAAGCATCACGACACTCGCCCTTTGCAGAGGTGTGTGGTCTAGAATTTCAGCCATCCCGGCTTCACCCATCCTCTCTTTCGATGAGGGAGAGATTTTCTTTTGCTGGCCAAAGGCTCACAGTTCAAACTGGCATCTGTCAGCTGAGACACCATGTCCCTTTCCTAACCAGACCATGGACAGCAGGCAAAGAGCATCTTATAACACGGCTCCGGGTGATTAATACACACAGATGACTGGGTCATTCCGTGAGAACTAAACGTCATTGCAGCTTGAAAGCAGCGTTCTGCACACCTCGACCTCCGCTGGAGGTATCATCAATCACAGAAACTTTCTGCTGCTGTTTTAAGAGCCTTTCTTCCCAACACAGTAGCACGGGCAGGGGCAGCGAAGGACTAGAGGCGACTCCCCGAGGACGGGTTGGCCCATCCATGTCGCATGTTGGATCGAGCACGCAGGGAGGTCCAGAGGGTATTGTCGTGTAGACTGGGATGCTGCGTTTTGCACTTACCTCTGATGCAAT
>NW_006439415.1:0-601 GCF_000325575.1 Pteropus alecto | reverse complement strand
TCTTATTTTTAATTTATGTGGTGTATCACATTAATCAATTCGCATGTCGAACCCTCCCTGTGCCCCTGGGATGAAGCACATTTGATCATGGTGTATAATCTTTTTAACATGTTGCTGTGTTCAGTTTCCTAGTATCTTATTTAGGATTTTCACATCTGTGTTCATGAGAGATATTGATCTGTTGTTTTCTTTTTTGTTATCTTTACTAAGTTTTGGTATCATGGTAATATTGGCTTCATAAAATGAGCTGGGAAGTATTGCCTCCTCTTGGATTTTTTGGAAGAGTTTGAGGAGAATAGGTATTAAATCTTCTTTGAATGTTTGGTAGAATTCACTAGTGAAACCATCTGGTCCTGGACTTTTACTTTTTGGTAGGTTTTTGATGATTGTTTCGATTTCCATACTGCTGATCGGTCTCTTTAGATTTTCCAGGTCTTCTTGATTCAGTCTAGAAAGGTTATATCTTTCTAAGTACTTGTCCATTTCTTCTAGATTATTAAATTTGGTGTTATATACTTTTTCATAGTATTCTTGTATGATCCTTTGTATTTGTGATGTCAGTCATTATTTCCCCTCTTTCATCCCTGATTTTATTTGTCCT
>NW_006439414.1:0-462 GCF_000325575.1 Pteropus alecto | reverse complement strand
GTGTGTGTGTGTGTGTGTGTGTGTGTGTTGCCTCTAGTTCTTGTTTTATGTCATATACTTTAGTTCTGAATGTTTGGTGTGTGGTTATCATTGCAAATGTATATGTGTATGTATACACACACACACACACACACACACACACACACACACACACAGAGTCCTCCATTTTCTTCTGTGTGTTTCTTATCTCCATTCCCCTTTGTGAATTTGGGTCTTTGAATCCTCTTTTTTTTAGTCATTGTTATCTCAATGTGTCCCTGTGTGTGCTAAACATTCATTTCTATTTTGTTATAACAATTCTCTTCTTATTATTTAAGATTATAATGCTTTTCTTAGTAAGGGTTGTACTCCTCTGCTTCTATTTGCCAGATAGTCATCTTACTCCTAATTATGTATTTTTTGCATGTGATTTTATTTTTTGTGACCCCTTTCAGTATTTCCTGTAGTGCAGTCCTCTTAGTG
>NW_006439413.1:0-759 GCF_000325575.1 Pteropus alecto | reverse complement strand
GAAAAGGGAACTCTCATACATTGTTGGTGGGTTTGTAAATTGATACAGCTGCTATGGAAAATGGTATAAAGGTTTCTCAAAAAAATAAAAATGGATATATTCCTTTTGACCCACAAATCGGACTTCTGGGTATTTATCCAAAGAAAACCAAAAAAATAATTTATAAAGATCTATGCACCCCAATATTCATGGCAATACAATTTACAATAACCAAGATATGGAAGCAACCTAAATGCCTATCAACAGATGATTGGATAAAGAAGTTATGGTTCATATATACAATAAAATACTGCTCAGCCATTTAAAAAAAATGAAATTCTACCATTTGCAATGACATAGATGGACATGGAGGTTCTTATGCTGAATGAAATAAGACAGAAAGACAAATAATATGTGATTTCACTTATATGCAGAATCTAAGGAACAAAAAGAACAAACTAATCAAAAATAGACTCACAAATATAGTGGACAATTTGATGAAAGACAGAGGTGAGGGAGTTTAGGGGCTGAGAGAATGGGGTGAAGGGTTAAAGAAATACAAATTAGTAGTCGATAGTTGGTCACAGAGATGGGGAGCATGACATAGGGAATGCATTTAACACAAATATGATGGCTAGATGGAGGGCCAGGGGAGTGAGCGGGCAAATGGGGGTATTATTTTATGAACTATATAGATGTCTAACCAATGTACCGTATACTTGAAACTATTTTAAACACATAAATTTTAAAAAGTATATAACACCAAATTTAATAACCTAG
>NW_006439412.1:0-330 GCF_000325575.1 Pteropus alecto | reverse complement strand
ATCTTTCTCTGTCTGACTTATTTTATTCAGCATAAGGATCTCTAGGTCCATCCACGTCATTGCAAATGGTAGAATTTCATTTTTCTTAATGGCTGAGTAATATTCTATTGTGTATATGAACCATAATTTCTTTATCCAATTATCTGTTGATGGGCATTTAGGTTGCTTCTACATTATTGGCTATTGTAAATTGTGCTGCTATGAATATTAGGGTGCATAGATCTTTACAAATTATTGTTTGGGTTTTCTTAGGATAAATACCTAGAGGTGCAATTGCTGGGTCAAAAATATATCTATTTTTAATTTTTCGAGAAACCTCCATACTGTTTT
>NW_006439411.1:0-781 GCF_000325575.1 Pteropus alecto | reverse complement strand
CATAGGGACAAACTGAGACAACAATGACTGAAAGGAGGGGGTTTAAAGATCCATATTCGCAAAAGGGAATGGAGATAAGGCATGTGCAGAAGAAAATGGATGACTGTATATATATATAACTATCCTTTACATATTCATAATGGTAACTACGCACCAAAGATTCAGAGCTGAAGTATATAACAAAAAACAAGAAGGATCAGAGGGAAAATCCACAAAAGCCAACCAAAATAAAGAAAACGGAAACACAAGGACAGGAAGCAATGGAAACATGGAGCTACCAGAAAGCAAAAGATAAAAAGGCTATAAGAGGACCGCATATCTCAATAATCACCCAAAATGTAAATGGACTGACTCACCAATAAAAAGGCACAGAGTTGCAAAATGGATCAAAAAACAAAACCCAACCATATGCCACCTCCAGGAGACATATCTCAGCCACAAAGACAAATTATAGACTCAAAGTGAAAGGGTGGAAAATGCTATTTCAAGCAAATGGCATTCAAGAAAAGCAAGAGTAGCAGTACTAATATTGCACAAAATAGACTTTAAAATAAAAAAGGTAGAGAAAGATACTGAGGGACACTTCATAATGACAAAGGGAATCATGCACGAAGAAGACATAACACTTATTAATATCTATGCTCCCAATCAGGGAGCCCCAAAATATGTAAAGCAATTACTAAACAGAACTAAAGAGAGAAACAAACCAAAGCACTATCATAGTGGGGGACCTAAATACCCCACTTTCGGATATGGACAGATCATCTAAACAAAATCAATA
>NW_006439410.1:0-445 GCF_000325575.1 Pteropus alecto | reverse complement strand
GGCCCTTATTAGAGGCGTTGCTTGCAAATATATTTCTCCATTGTTTCCCATTCAGATGGATGTCTCTTCATCTTGTTGACGGTTTCTTTTGCTGAGCAGAAGGTTTTTAGTTTGATGTAATCCCATTCATTTATTTTTGCTTTTACTTCCCTCGCCTTTGAGGTCAAATTCATAAAATACTCTTTAAATCCAAAGTCCTTGAGTTTAGTTCCCATGGTTTCTTCTATGCATTTTATTGTTTCAGGTCTTATATTAAGGTCTTTAAGCCATTTTGAATTAATTTTGGTGTGTGGTAATAGAAAACAGTCTAATTTCATTCTTTTGCAGGTGGCCTTCCAATTTTTCCAGCACCATTTATTGAAGAGACATTCCTTGCTCTATTGTAGGTTTTTGGCTTTTTTGTTGAAAATTACTTGCCCGTATAAATATGGGTTTACTTCTGGAC
>NW_006439409.1:0-1057 GCF_000325575.1 Pteropus alecto | reverse complement strand
GTGCGGTGTCTGGGTATGAATGTGAGGAGGTGCGGCGTGTGTATGTGTGAGGGGTACTGAGTGTGAGTGTGTGTATCTGAGGGTGTGCGGTGTGTGTGTACATGTGCGAGGGGTCATGTGTGTATGTGTGTGTGGTGTGTGTGTGTGAGGGGTACCGAGTGTGAGTATGTGTACGTGAGGGTGTGTGATGTATGTGTATGTTAGGGTATGTGATGTCTGTGTGTACGTGAGGGTGTATGGTCTGTGTGTACATGTACGAGGGGCCATGTGTGTATGTGTGTGTGGTGTGTGTGTGTGTGAGGGGTAGCAAGTGTGAGTGTGTGGACGTGAGGATGTGTGCTGTGTGTGTGTGAGGGGTAGTGAGTGTGAGTGTGCATACGTGAGGGTGTGTGGTGTGTGTGTGTCAGGGGTACCGAGTGTGAGTGGATGTACGTGAGGGTGTGTGGTGTGTGTGTGTGTGTGAGGGGTACTGAGTGTGAGTGTGTGTATGTGAGGGTGTGTGGTGTGTGTGCACGTGAGGGGTACCGAGTGTGAGTGTGTGTACGTGAGGGTGTGTGATGTGTGTGTACATGTGCGAGGGGTCATGTGTGTATGTGTGTGTGGTATGTGTGTGTGTGTGAGGGGTAGCAAGTGTGAGTGTGTGTACGTGAGGGTGTGTGGTGTGCGTGTGTGCGTGAGGGGTAGCAAGTGTGAGTGTGTGTACGTGATGGTGTGTGGTCTGTGTGTACATCTGTGAGGGGTCATGTGTGTGTGTGTGGTGTGTGTGTGTGAGTAGCAACTGTGAGTGTGTGTACGTGATGGTGTGTGGTCTGTGTGTACATGTGCGAGGGGTCGTGTGTGTATGTGTGTGTGGTGTGTGTGTGTGTGTGAGGGGTAGCAAGTGTAAGTGTGTGGACGTGAGGGTGTGTGGTCTGTGTGTACATGTGCGAGGGGTCGTGTGTGTATGTGTGTGTGGTGTGTGTGTGTGTGAGGGGTAGTAAGTGTGAGTGTGTGGACGTGAGGGTGTGTGGTGTGTGTGCTCATGAGGGGTACCGAGTGTGAGTGTGCGTACATGAGG
>NW_006439408.1:0-1482 GCF_000325575.1 Pteropus alecto | reverse complement strand
TACTGTATTTGCTTATTTTTTCTAATAGTGTTCTTATGGAATCTTTGGAGATTTTTATATTGAGAATCCTGTCATCCACAAATAGTGACAGTTTGACTTCTTCGTATTCTACTTGGATGCCTTTTATATCTTTCCATTGTCTGATTGCAGTTGCTAGGACCTCCAATGTTATATTGAATAACAGTGGCGATAGTGGACAGCCTTGCCTGTTCCTTATCTTAGAGGAAAGGTTTTTAGTTTTTCACCATTAAGTATCATGTTGGCTGAGGATTTGTCATATATGGCCTTTATTATGTAAAGTTACTTTCCTTCTATACCAATTTGTTAAGTGTTTGGATCATAAATGGATGCTGTATCTTGTCAAAGGCTTTTTCTGCATCTATTGATAGGATCATATGATTCTTATTTTTTAATTTGTTTATGTGCTGTATCACATTAATTGATTTGCATATGTTGAACAATCCCTGTGCTCTTGGTATGAAGCACACTTGATCATGGTGTATAATTTTTTTAATATGTTGCTGTATTCGGTTCTCTAGTGTCTTATTTAGGATTTTTACATCTGTGTTCATGAGAGATATTGGTCTGTAGTTTTCTTTATGTGTGTTATCCTTACCATGTATTGGTATCAGAATAATATTGGCCTCATAAAATGAGCTGGTAAGTATTGCCTCCTCTTCGATTTTTTTGGAAAAGTTTAAGGAGAATAGGTATTAAATGTTTGAATGTTTGGTAGAATTCACTGGTGATAATATTTGGTCCTGGACTTTTCTTTTGGTAGGTTTTTGATGACTGTTTCAATTTCCATACTGCTGATCAGTCTATTTAATTTTCCAGTTCTTCTTGATTCAGTCTAGGAAACTTGTATTTTTCTAAGTATTGGTCCATTTCTTCTAGGTTATTAAATTTGGTATTATATACTCTTTCATAATATTTTTGTATGATCCTTTGTGTTTCTGCGATATCAGTATTAATTTCCCTTCTTTCATCTTGATTTTGTTTATTTGTATCCTTTCTCTTTTTTTCTTTAGTGAGTCTAGCCAGGGGGTCGTCAATTTTATTCGCCTTCTCAAAGAACCAGCTCTTTGTTGCAGTTATTTTTTCTATTGTTTTTGTTGTTGTTGTTGTTGTTTTAAATTTTATTTATTTCTGCTCTAATTTTGATGATTTCTTCTGCTGACTTTAGCGTTCATTTGTTCTTTCTTTTCTAGATTTTTAAGATGAAGCATTAGGTTGTTTATTTGGACTCGTTCCTGTTTTTGTTGGTAGGCCTGTACTGATATGAACTTTCCTCTTATGACCGCTTTTGCTGTGTCCCAAAAGTTTTGATCTGTTGTACTATCATTATCATTTGTTTCTATGTATCTCTTGATCTCTCTTTTTATTTCTTCTCTGACCCAGTTATTCTTCAGTATCATGTTGTTTAATCTCCATATATTCGTGTTTCTCCTGCTTTCTTTTTGCAGTTGATGTCTAGTTTCA
>NW_006439407.1:0-1074 GCF_000325575.1 Pteropus alecto | reverse complement strand
CCCATTGTATATTCTTGCCTCCTTTGTCGTAGATTGACAATATAAGCATAGTTTTATTTCTGGGCTTTATGTGTCTGCTTTGATGCCATTACCAGTTGTTTCTATTACTTTAACCTTGTAGTATAGTTTGATATCATGTAGCATAACTTTCAGTGGGTGTGTATCTTTCGATCGACAGTTGGTCTCTAATAGACAGCATGTATATGGGTCTTGTTTTCTTATCCATTCAGCTATACTACGTTTTTTAATTAAATTTATTGGGGAGACATTGGTTAACAAAATTATGTAGGTTTCAAGTGTATAATTCAATAATATGTCATATATATATTGCATGTGTGTTTACCACCCAAAGTTACATTTCCTTCCATCACCATATATTTAACTCCCTTTACCCTTATCTACCTCCCCCTTTCCCTCTGGTACCACTAAACTGTTGTCTGAGTCCATGAGTCTCTGTGCTGTTTGTTTGCCACTTTCAGTTTTATACTCCATATATGAGTAAAATTATATGGTTCTCAATGTTTTCTGTCTGACATATTTTGCTTAGAATGATTATTTCGAGATCCATTCATGTTGTCACAAATGGCAGTATTTCGTTTTTTCTTATGCCTGAGTAATATTCTATTGTATATATGTACTACCTCTTCTTTATTTAATTATCTATCGAAGGACATGTTGGTTGCTTACATGTCCTAGCCACTGTGAATAATGCTGCTATTAACATTGGGGTGCATATATTTTTACTGATAAATGTTTTCAAACTTTTTGGGTAGATCCCCAGAAGATGGATTGCTGGGTCATATGGTGATTCTGTTCTCACTTTTTTGAGGAACCTCCATACTATTTTCCATAGTAGCTATGCCCATTTACATTCCTACCAGCAGTGTATGAGTATTCCTTTTTTCTCCAATGCTTGTTCTTACTGTCCTGTTGATGATAGCCATTCTAACTGGTGTGAGATAGCATTGTAATAGTATCTCATTATGGTTTTGATTTGCATTTCCCTAATAGCTTATGATGTTGAGCATCTTTTCATATCTTTGTTGGCAATTTGTATGTCTTCTTGGGAGAAGT
>NW_006439406.1:0-436 GCF_000325575.1 Pteropus alecto | reverse complement strand
GACCACAGATGAAACCTAAGGCCATTTATCTAGCAGCAAATGTCTATTAACCTATGTCCCTCTCATCACGCTAACCTTCTCATGCACCCATGACTTTTCGATTGCAGGGCCATTGGGTGCTATGTTACATGGACACTATCATTTTCTTAGTGGTCACATAAATATTACCAAGGAATGAAGAAGGGTAACTCAAAAGAGAATGCCACACTATCAAACCAATATCACGTGACTCCCCTGTGATGCCCTCAGTCCTGTCTCTTGACAGTCACGTGAATCCCGCAAGGAAGATTTCCTCTTCCTTGTGACGAGATTTCCAGATGACTTCCACCTCACTTTCCTCTGCTAGGCTAAAATAATCCTCTTCAGAACACCTTGATGGAACAGCCTTAATGACAGTATCACAGTTTTCTTTTCTAGGTGGTTAAGCTAGTTCCTC
>NW_006439405.1:0-270 GCF_000325575.1 Pteropus alecto | reverse complement strand
TTGTATATTCTGGATATTAGGCCCTTATCGGAGACATTGCTTGTGAATATATTTTCCCATTCTGATGGTTGTCTCTTTACCTTGTCGATAATTTCTTTTGCTGAGCAGAAGCTTTTTAGTTTGATGTAGTCCCATTCATTTATTTTTGCTTTTACTTCCCCTGCCTTTGAGGTCAAATTCATAAAATCCTTTTTTAGTCCAATATCCATGCATTTACTTCCAATCATTTTATTGATTCTGATCTTATATTCAGGTCCTTAATCCATTTTG
>NW_006439404.1:0-362 GCF_000325575.1 Pteropus alecto | reverse complement strand
TGCCCATTATTCTTATATTTCCTCTCCTGATGATACCAGCTTTTTTTTTTTTATTTCTTGTTCATTATTTTTTATTCTTCATTTTCTCTCTTCTTCTTTCTGATTTCTTTCTAGATTTCTGTCTTTGATATCATTGATCCTTTCCTCCGTTAGGTCAACTCCATTTTTCGAGCTTCCTATTTCCTTTATAAACCCTTCAGTTTGTTTTTAATCTCCAGAAATTGTATTTCATTCTTTTTGAAGGTTTCAATCTCCTTGCTAAAGAACTTATTCTACTCATCTGTTTTTTTTTTCAATTCCTGAAATTGTTGGTATTAATTGTTTCGAATCTCACTGAGTTTTTTCAGAAATACCATCCTGAA
>NW_006439403.1:0-243 GCF_000325575.1 Pteropus alecto | reverse complement strand
AAGGGTTAATGTTATTGTTAGGGTTAGGGTTAGGGCTAGCTTTAGAGGTAGGTTACGGTGAGGCTTAAGGTGAGGGTTAGTGTTAGGATTAGAGTGTGGGTCAGTGTGAGGTTTAGGGTTTAGCGTTTGGTTAACTATATGGTTAGGTTAAAGATAGGGATAGTGTTAGGGTTATTGTTAGAGTTACGGTTACCGTTATGTTAAGTTATGGACAGGGTTGGGGTTATGGTTAATGTAAGGGTG
>NW_006439402.1:0-799 GCF_000325575.1 Pteropus alecto | reverse complement strand
GACTATCTTTCCATTTCTTTGTATCTTCTTCGATTAGAGTAATAGTTTCCATGTAGTTTTCATTATACAGGTCCTTCACATGTTTCGTTAGATTTATTCTTAAGTATTTTATTCCTTTTGTTGCAATTGTAGAAGAAATTATTTTTCCACTTCTTTTCCTGACACTTCATTATTAGAGTACAGGAACGCTATAAATTTTCGAACGTTGATTTTGTATCCAGAGACTTTGCTGTATTTGTTTATTGTTTCTAGTAGTGTCCTTGTGGAGTCTTTAGGGTTTTCTACATATATAAACATCTTGTACACTCATTTCTTCTCTCCCTTCTGCATTCCCCTCAGAATTTTTAATTATTCCTTCTCTTGTTTGATGGCACTTGCTAGGACCTCTAATGTTATATTGAATAACAGTGGCGATAGTGGACAGCCTTGCCTTCTTCCTGATCTTTTTCACCATTAAGTATAATGTTGGCTGAGGGTTTGTCATAGATGGCTTTTATTATGTTAGGGTACTTTCCTTCTATATCGATTTTGTTAAGTGTTTTGATCATAAATTGATGCTGTATCTTGTCGAAGGCTTTTTCTGCATCTATTGATTTGATTATATGATTCTTATTTTTTAATTTGTTTATGTGGTGTATCACATTAATTGATTTGCATACATTGAACCATCCCTGTGCCTCGGGGATGAAGCCCACTTGATCATGGTGTATAATCTCTTTACTATGTAAAAATTCAGATTTAGGATGTTTGCATCTGTGTTCATTAGAAATATTGGTCTGTAGTTTTCTTTTTTTGTGTT
>NW_006439401.1:0-663 GCF_000325575.1 Pteropus alecto | reverse complement strand
TACTTATATCAGATAAAATAGAATTTAAAACAAAGACCGTAATAAGAAATAAAGGGCATTACATAATAATAAAGGGATTGATAAATCAAGAGGACATATCCCTAGTAAACATATATGTACCCAACATAGGAGCACCTACATTCATAAAGCGATTATTGACTGACATAAAAGGAGAGATCAAAAGTAATACACTCATAGTAGGAGACTTTAACACCCCATTGACACCAATGGACAGATCTTCCAGGCAAAGAATCAACAAGGAAACAATGGGCCTAAAAGATACACTAGAACAGATGGACTTAATAGATATTTTCAGAGCATTTTACCCCAAAGTGGCAAAATATACATTCTTCTCAAGTGCACGTGGAACATTTTCAAGGATAGACCACATGTTAGGACACAAATCAAGTCTCAATAAATTTAAGAAGATTAAAATCATATCAACTGTCTTTTCTGATCACGATGGTATGAAAATAGAAATCAACTACAAGAAAAAAAACTGGAAAATACACAAACACATGGAGGCTAAATAACATGCTGCTAAATAATGAATGGGTTATTAATGAGATCAAGGAAGAAATCAATAGATACTGAGAGACAAATAAAAATGAAAACATGACTCAAAATTTGTGGGACACAGCAAAAGCAGTCCTAAGAGGGAAA
>NW_006439400.1:0-647 GCF_000325575.1 Pteropus alecto | reverse complement strand
AGAATCAACATAGTTAAAATGACTTTATTGCCTAAAGCATGATACAAATTTAATGCAATCTCCATCAAAATCTCATAAGCATTTCTTAAAGAAATAGAACAAAAAATCAGCAGATTTGTATGGAAGCACAAAAGACCCAGAATTACCAAGGCCGTCCTGAAAAACAAAGAAAAAGGCTGGAAGCATCACTCTGCCTGACTTCAAATTACACTATAAAGCGACTATAATCAAAGCAGCATGGTATTGGCAGACAAACAGACACATGGACCAGTGGAACAAAATCAAGAGTCCAGAAGTAAATTCATGTTTATATGGGCAAATAATTTTTGACAAAAGAGCCAAAAACATACAGTGAAGAAAGGAAAGCCTCTTCAATGAATGGTGCTGGGAAAACTGGAAAGCCACCTGCAAAAGAATGAAATTAGACCAAAATTAACTCAAAATGGATTAAGGACCTGAATATAAGACCTGAAACAATAAATTGCTTAGAAGAAAACATAGGAACTAAACTCATGGACCTTAGAATTAAAGAAGATTTTGTGAATTTTACCTCAAAGGCAAGGGAAGTAAAAGCAAAAATAAGTGAACGGGACTATATCTAACTAAAAAGTATCTGCACAGCAAAAGAAATTGTCAACAAGGTAAAG
>NW_006439399.1:0-821 GCF_000325575.1 Pteropus alecto | reverse complement strand
GAAATATTTAAGAATACAAATCAAATAGTTATTATATATATATTACATATCATGAAAACTGCACAGTGTATAATTATTAACATATATTTTAGAATTATATGGCCATGGATTTAACCCCTAGGCCGAACACTTAAAATACAATTTCATTTTAATATATTTAAGTGAACGGATTATTTGACCTGAGATAAAATGATTAAATATTTCGAGAACACAGGTTTATGAAGCCAGGTTAAACTTCTATTCATTTTAAATTTTAATTATTGTTCATTTTCTCATCTTTTAAAATTTGTGTCACTTAGCTTACCGATTAACTAGAAAAACCTTTCTGAAAAATAAAAAATTAAATTTAAATTAGTCTGTATAACATTTAAAAAAGCCCTATGAACATAAACTTTTTAAAACTTGCTTTTGTTCCCATTTTTTACCTCAGTGTTTCTTTCATTTATTGATGAATTTGTTCCACCTTGCTCCATAAAGAGATTTGCATATCTTTTCATTTAAACATCCTCAAATTTAGTTTTACAGTTTAAAAGTAGACTACTCATGTTAGAAAATAAAAAATGGCATTCTTCATTATTACAAAAAATATGAATAATGTAAAAGGAGCTTACTCATCTCTCAATTTCTAAGCTTAATCGAAAATCAGGGGAAATGAAGAGAGTGGTGTTTGAAAAGTAAATCTGAATGTTGAACACTCTATGCGGTCTTCCTGATAATGTTTCGGGGTCTATCTAATATGAGAATAACAAGCAAAAGCAAAAATCTTTACTACAAAACAAACAAACAAAAACAAAAAACCTTGATCACAGCTCTATTAGAAA
>NW_006439398.1:0-901 GCF_000325575.1 Pteropus alecto | reverse complement strand
TAGTATCAGAAGATATAAAATGCAGCTGTTCACCCGGTTTAAAACTTTAGTCACTTTCTGAGCATTCATTAACATTTTAGGATAAAACCAGAGAAACTTATACAGCTCTTAAATATAATCTAAAAATCACTATATCCACAGAAAAGCCATATTAACACAGAGGCAAGTCCATGATTATTTCTAAAGTGAGAGATTAAATATCTATTATTCTTAGATGATCACACTCAGTTGAGATACTTTTGCTTTTGAGACTCTGAATGAAATTTTTGCTTTAGAGATTTACCTGCTGGAGTGGAAGGAGAGACGTGGAACTAGGTGGCATCAGGTGTCCCTGACCCAGCTACCTGTAGCCTAGACCTAGCCTCTGAGCAGCCACCTGTCCCTCCCAATCCCAGACATCCCAGTCTTGCCCGTGTCTTACACAGCCTGCTCACATACCTGTCCTGATTCAATTCTCTGCCCCTGTGGTCTGTCTAGTCCCTGGGTCATGGCCCTGTCTTGGCCCTTGGTTTTCCGTCTGGGCTTTGCACCCACCTTTATGTCCCGCAAGGCCGAGGTCAGGATCTCTTCCAGGTTGTCTCCAGACATGTTGATATTCGCGAGCTGTCGGTACTTCGCTTCCTGCTGCTCTAGCCTTGCTACAGCTTCCGTGTGAGCACTGGTGTGGGCCTTCCAGAGCTGCAGCAGACTCTGGGCCTTCCGCGACTGGTCTGCAATGTCCTGGTTTACCTGGGTCCATCTGTTAGGGCAACATAAACAACAGGTTCCTCATCCCATCCTTTCCCTTGCAGCGAAGGCTCAATGCACACACCCTACCAGAAACTTATTAGCAGGTGGACTATTAAATGCCTTTTTTAATTAATGATACCACCATTATATAAACAAAAGTCCAAATTGGGAT
>NW_006439397.1:0-941 GCF_000325575.1 Pteropus alecto | reverse complement strand
ATGGAATGGTATCAGTGATAATTATTCATTAAAATGTGTATGTGTATAATTATATTATTAATTATATACATATATAAACTTGATGTTTCTAAATGCAAATGCACACCTGAAAGAATAAATTACACAGATAACATATTTACACAGCTAAAAAGTGTTCCAGAAATCAAAATTAGACCTGGTGTATATGACTCAAGACCCTTAATCTATTTTACATTGCACGATGTCTATTACCCCCATCTCTGATTGAATACCTCCAGCAGTCAGTTGGATATCTATCCAGCCTAAGTGGAGATATCCAATAGGCTGGATAGACAAAATGAAAATCAGGAGACAGATCAAACTGGATATCTAGATTTGGTGAACATAAGGCTAAGCTTAAACCTGAATGATAGATGAGATCACCCTACCAAAAATTGTGACAAGATTAAAGAGTAAAGACAAGTAAACCAAGGATAGAGACCCAGTTTGCAATGACTTTTAAAAGACAGGAAGATGAGACTATAAAGTGGACGAGGAAGTAATATCAGAGAAACACTTAAAGGGGACATCCAAAGCTGCCACACACTCAGCGAAGACTATGACCACATAAGGGCCCTGCATCTAAGCAAGCTTCAATTGCATCAGGATATTCTAGATTTATATATTAATTACAGTAGTGTTTATCACAGATGGAAAACAAGCGTCATTTAAAAAGTAAATGCATATGACAATTTTCTGCTATGTAGAAGTAAAGGATCGAGGATGAAATACACTTTCCAATTTGTTGAAAGTTAGCAAGTGGACAGGAGGCAGCCATGGGCACCTCAGAAATCTGCTGTGATAATGGGTAAAGCGGCGATCAACATCTGGAGTGGATGCTTTTGGTTTACTTTTCTCCGGTTGAGCAATCATTTCCTTTTTTGTAATAGACTCTCTTCTCCCACTCTCAGCCACAAGGGTTT
>NW_006439396.1:0-1205 GCF_000325575.1 Pteropus alecto | reverse complement strand
TGTGTGTGTGTGTGTGTGTGTGTATATACACACAGTCATCCATTTACTTCTGCTTGTACCTTATCTCCATTTGCCTATGAGAATTTGGACTTTTGAATACTCCTCTTTTCAGTCATTGTTATCTCAATTTGTCCCTATGTATGCTGAATGTTCATTACTATCTTGCTATAGCATTTCTCTTATTATTTAAGCTTATAATGCTCTGTTCTTAGTACGGGTTGCACTTCTCTGCTTTTATTTGCCTGATAGTCACTTTACTCCTAATTATGTATTTTCTTTTTGTCATTTCATTTTAGATATGCCTGCCTCTTTCAATATTTCCTGTAGTGCATGCCTTGTAATGGAGAATTCCCTCAATTTTTGTATGTCTGGAAAGGTCTTAGTTTCTCCTTCATATCTAAAGTAGAGCTTAGCTGTATACATTATTTTAGGCTGGTAGTTCCTTTTACTTAATAGTTTAAATATATGATTCCACTCCTTTCTGGCTGGTAAGGTTTGTGTTGAGAAGTCCGATGATATCTAATGGGTTTTTCTCTATAGGTTACCATCTTCTTCTTGGCTTCCCTGAGAATTCTATCTTTGTTGTTGATTTTTGATAATTTTAATACAACGTGTCTTGGAGAAGGCCTTTTTAGGTTGAGATAAGTGGGTGTACTGTTGAATTCTGGAAATCCAAGCTCCAGCTCATTCCTTAGATTTGGGAAATTCTCATCCACTATTTGTCTGAAAATGCTTTCTAGTCCCTGCTCCTTGTCCTCACCTTATGTTTCCTCTCCTGATGGTATCAGCTAATTCTTGTATTTTTCTCTTCTTCTTTCTGATTTATTCTTAGATTTCTTCTTTCTATATCACTGATCCTTTTCTCCATTTGGTCAGCTCTGCTTCTCAAGCTTGCTATTTTATTTTTCAACTCTTGTAGTTTTTTTTTTCCCCTCCAGAAGATTTATTCTGTTCCTTTTGAAGGTTTCAATCTCCTTGCTCTGCTCATCTAGTTGTTTTTTCAATTCCAAAAATTTTTGATATGACTAGTTTTGGATCTCACTGAGTTTTTTCAGAAGACCATTCTGAATTCTCCATCATTTAAGTTGCATATCTCTCTGGCCGTAAGCTTATTTTCAGGAGATTTTTCTCTTTCTTTCTGAGCTGCCTTTTCATCATGGTTACTCATGTTGTTTAATGGACTATTTCTTCTCCTGGGCATTAAT
>NW_006439395.1:0-366 GCF_000325575.1 Pteropus alecto | reverse complement strand
CTCGTTCTCAGCTTCCCTCCTCTCCCGACCTCCCGGTCCCTCAGTTTCTCGCAGCGTCTTGTCGTGCCACAATTTCTCGGGCCTCTCTGTCCCCCAGGACCTTCGAGGACGCCGGGGCTCCATCTCCGTCCGCCTGTACCGGCCCCTCCTCCAACATATTTCCTCATCTCGGGATCTCCCGCCACCCCTCAGCTCGCTCCTGGACACCCCGGACACCGCCCCACTACCACCGCCCAACAACCGCCCGCGAAGGCGCCGCGTCCGTCACCTACAGAAGCGCCGCGGGGGCATCAACTTCCGCTCTCCAGCGCCCAGCGCGCGCCCTGAGACGGTCCTGCGCTTGCGCATGTCGTCCCCGCGGCTCGG
>NW_006439394.1:0-410 GCF_000325575.1 Pteropus alecto | reverse complement strand
TGATCTTTTGTATTTCTGCAATGTCAGTTGTAATTACTCCTTTCTCATCTCTGATTTTGTTTGTGTCCTTTCCCTTTTTTCTTTAGTGAGTCTAGTCAATTTTATTAACCTTCTCAAAGAACCAGCTCCTTGTATTTATTTTTTCTATTGTTTTTGTTTTTGTTTTCAATTTCATTTATTTCTGCTCTAATTTTGACAATTCCTTTCCTTTCCTTCTGCTGACACTAGGTCTCATTTGTTCTTCTTTTTCTAGTTTTTTAACATGAAGTATTAAGTTGTTTATTTGGTCTCGTTCTTGTTTTTGGAGATAGGCCTGTAATGATATAAACTTCTCTCTTATGACAGCTTTTGCCATGACCCAAAACTTTTGATATATTGTGCTATCATTATCATTCGTTTCTATGTATCTC
>NW_006439393.1:0-614 GCF_000325575.1 Pteropus alecto | reverse complement strand
TTTTCTGAGGTCTTACACCAAAAAGTCACTGTAATTCCTGAGAGTCCTAAGTAGGAACACTGTCAACAGGGCCACAGCCATTGTAAGGAAGACATATCATGATGGGAGCCATGATCAGGGCCATCAGAAATGTGCCTTCCTTAAGTGTCCTTGGACAAGGAGCCATGTGTCAGTATTGACAGAAGTCCTTGTGTGTGGCTTTGTTGTTCTTTAGTTGAAAGGTCAATTCCCTTATTCCCTCCTCTATTCTACCTTAAATATGTCTGTCACCTGACTACGCTTACAGTTGTAAATTTATAGTGTTTCAGTATAAGACTCCATTCTAGAAACTCACACGCAAGAAGCATGAACCAGAAATAGAAGTGGGCAGAGAGGAGAGAAAAGTGTAGATGCGGAACAGTAAATAGGGAGAAAGTGGGAAAAACTTGTGGTTTTATTTTTATATTTTACTCTTTTTGGTTTTATATTTTAGTTGTATTGTTGCGGGATTCTCGAACACCGAGACAGGACACCGAGGCTATAAGCAGGAAGCTGCATTTATTGATGCCCGCACCAGCTCAGCAGATTCTTATCGAAAGCCTGAGCCCCGATTGTAACATAACAGGCAGTTTTAT
>NW_006439392.1:0-2124 GCF_000325575.1 Pteropus alecto | reverse complement strand
ATCAAAGAAGATACAAAACAATGGAAAAATATTCCATATTCTCGGATTGAAAGAATCAACATAGTTAGAATGACCTTATTACCTAAAGCATTATACAGATTTAGTGCAATCCCCATCAAAATCCTATCGGGATTTTTATAGAAATAAAACAAATAGTCATCAGATTTACATGGAAGCACAAAAGACCCCGAATTGCCAAAGCCATCCTGCGTATTGGCTCCTGCACATGCAGGGCAAGGCGACACTGAAGAATGAGGCAGACCGCTCCAGAATGGTGGGTAGTGATTTTAATAAGCAAGGGAACTTACTTACAAAGCTTGTCTTGGGCAACAGAAGGATGAGTAGCAGATCTCCCCCGCCAGCCAAATCTTAAAATTTCATATAGAGGCCTTAACTGGATTTAGTCGCGTGTACCATTTAGATGGTCTCAGCAGCACCTTACTCTCTCAAGACTTTGTCCTTGAGACAAAGGCATAAGGATAGACCTGTAGTTGTAGAGATCAATGGAACAGAATAGAATGTGTCTAGAAATACACCAACATGTATTTGGTCAGTTTATTTTTCATCATATGTGTCAAGGCTATTCTATATTTTTTCTTAAAGCTTTTATAGTGGGAAATACAGCTCTTATATATAGAAAAGTACAGAAGTATAAACTCAGTAATCTATCACAGATTGATCAACTTTGTAACTGTTGCTTAAGAAATGGAACATTGATAGCATCTTAGAAAATTCTGCTCATCTTCGCTCCTTCCTGACAAAGATAATTAATGTCCTGACATTATGGTAATCGCAACCGACTTTTCCTTATTATTTTACTATGTTAAACACTGTAATTTCATCTGCTTCTGGAACTTCGATATAAATATTCCATGTGTGCATTCTTCTGTCTGCTGCTTTTGTGCCCATGTAAGTTTGTGCGAAGTTGCAGCTTGCTTTTATTTTTGTATAGTTTTCCTTTGATCGAAGAGTTCATATTTTATCTAGCTGTTCTGCCCTTTATGAGCATATTCATTTTCTCTTTTAAGCTATTGCAAGTAATACTGTTATGGGCGTTTGAACATTTGTGTGGACAAACGTGTACACACAATTCTGTTGGGTATATACCTAGGAATAGAATTGCTGAGCCATAGGGATATGTATATTAAGCTTTATGATAAATGGCTAAATGCTTTTTCAAAGTGATTTTACAAATTTACAATTCCATCAGCAGTACATGAGAATTTCCGTTGCTCTGCATTCTTGGCAACTTTGATATGGTCACTCTTTTACTATTATTACTATTTTTTTTAATCATTTAACCATTCTAATTGATGTGTAATGTTATGTCACTGTTTTTAATTTACCTTTCCCTCATATTAATTTTGATAACTTTTTCATATGTTTATTTGTATATCCTCCTTGGAAGTGTTTTGCTCATTTTTCTATGGGTTAATTGTATTTTTCTTAGTGACTGTCGCAACTATTAAAGATTTCTTTGTCAGTTAAGCTTTGACTTCCTTCAGATATCTTTTGATAATTACTTTTAACATATTCCAAATTATCAGTCATTTCCTCTGTAGCTAGTGTATTGGATGTCCTGTTTAAGAAGTCTGCCTGTTCCATAAGCAACAGGATATTGTCCTATATTATCATCCAGAGCTGTGTGGTTTCTTCTTTTCTATTTAGATCTATAATCATCCTAGGAAGAAGTTCAGTGTTTGTGAGAGAGAGGTCATATTTTGTTATCTCTCTCCAAAGGTAAGAGTCTTCATACGTGGATCTCTGTTCCATTGTGTGTCTGTGTATCGTACACAAATTAGAGTGCTTAATCACTGTTGCGTTGTGTTAAGTCTTAATATCTGGGATAGTAAGTCTTTTTGAAAATTTTTTTAAAGATTATCTTGCCCATTTTCGGCCCTTTCAATATAAACTTTCTAATCAATTTGCCATATTCAACTAAAATGCACACTTGGGATATTGATTAGAATTATATTAGATTTAATGATTGGTTTGGAGAAAAGTAAATAACTTGAGACTTCAAATCTACCAATATGATCAATCTGTTCATATGTATTTAAGTCATTTTTATTTTCTCTCATTGAAGTTCCACAGGTTTGTGCCTAGAGGCCATGCACATTTTTA
>NW_006439391.1:0-400 GCF_000325575.1 Pteropus alecto | reverse complement strand
TTTCTGCCTTCTTGTTTACTGCTATGAGTTACCTTAACCCCAAAATGCCTTGTGGCTTGCTTAATTGTGGGCGGGAAGCGGCAGACCCTTCTTACAATAGGACGACCTCGGTGTCTTTACAAGCAGACCCTAAAGCCCCGATCTAACTTTCCTGCCCAACTCTTTTCTAAGCCCCAAGAACTCGGTCCTTCTTAGTAGCGATGATGAGGGATGGGAGGACTCTTCTTCTGTATCTGCTTCCTACTGAGAAGGGTCATCGTTTCTGTCTATTGCGGTTTCACAGAGCTCTATCCCTTTCTGCCTCAGTCAGGCAGGGATCTTAGGTTTCTGATGGTGTCGCCCCAGTCTCTTGACAAGGAAACTACATACAATGTTGTTATCTAAATCATATATGTATTAC
>NW_006439390.1:0-1081 GCF_000325575.1 Pteropus alecto | reverse complement strand
CAAGTGCATTAGGGCATGCATCTTTGTCTGTTTAGTTCAGTTTTTGATCCCAAGTTAATGAAACGATGCCAGGTGTCATTCTGAGGAATCTACAATGATAGATCCTCAATTATGTGTTAATGGATGAATAATGTTGAGAGAGCAGGGAATCTTTTGACTAGAAAATGTGTCCATCTCCTATCATTACCTAACAAATTTCTGCAGACTTGTAGCTTAAAGCAACATGCATTTATTAGCTCACAACTTCTGGGGGTCAGTCTGGGCACAGCATGGGTGGTTCCTCGGCCAAGGATCTCATAAGGCTCCAGTCAGGTTGGCAGGGGCTTTGGGCTCCTTAGAGCCTCCACTAGAGAAAAGCTCCTTTCCAAGCTCCATCAGGTTGTTGGCAGAATTCATCTCCTGTGTTTGTAAGACTGGGGTCCTGCCAGTAGGAGGAAACCCTCAGCTCCTAGAAGCCACCCACAGTTCCTAGGCTCCTCCACAGACTCTCTCTCAACATGGCAGCCTACTCTTTCAAAGACAGCAAAGGAGACTTCCTCAAATGCAAGACATAATATAATCACAGGAGTGACATCCCATTAAATTTGCCATAATCTGGTGTTCAGAAGCAAGTCACAAAGCCTACTCACTTTTATCAAAGGTAGAAGATTATACAGTGTGAACAAAGGGGCCATATAACTTTTCTGTCATCAGCTCCAACCTTTTTTCCCCAATATTGCATGCTTTATTAGCCATTAAAAAAAACAACAACAACAAAAAAACAACAACAACAACAAAAAAACTTTTGGAAAATGTTTGAGCTAGGATGGGCTAGTTTATGCCGCAGTAACAAGTAACCCGAAAATCTCTTGGTTTGAGGTTTTTTTTGATGAGTTTTTAATGTTTTTTTTGTTCAAAACACATGTGTACCACAGATGAGCTTGGGGCTCCCCACTGCATGTCCCTGAACAACAGAGTAGCCATTATTTAAATGTTGCAGATTACTCCGGCAAAGGGAAAGTAAGGCCTAGAAGGTCTCCCATGGGGGCAGTCAAATGCTCCAGCTCACAAATGTTACATATCAATTTTTCTCAAAATGCAC
>NW_006439389.1:0-1355 GCF_000325575.1 Pteropus alecto | reverse complement strand
TATAAGACCACTAATTAACCTTCTAAAAGCTTTAAGGGCCTCCCCATCTCATTAATGGTAACTGGCAGCAATGATCGATATTAGTGTTTTTCTTTACTTCACATAAATACCCAGAAGTGAAATTGCAAGGATCGCACGGTAGTACAATTTTCAATTTTTCGAGGAACCTTCATTTTTTTCTCTATAGTGTTTGTACAGATTTACTTTTTCATCAACAGTGTAAAAGTGTTCCCTTATCTCCACACCCTCACCAACCCTTGCAATTTCTTGTCTTTTTGATAACAGCCATTCTAACCAGTGTAAGATGATATTTCATTATGGTTTTGATTAGCGTTTCCTGTTGATTTTCCCCATTGATTAGTGATGTTGAACATCTTTTCATGTACCCATTGGCCATCTGCATGTCTTCTTTGGAAAAATGTCTAGTATTTCAATCTTTTACCCATTTGTTAATTGGATTGTTTTCTTTGTTTGTTTGTTTGAGTTGTATGTGTTATTTATATATTTTGGATATAAATCCCTTAAATATATATGATTTGCAAGTATTTTCAACGATTCCGTAGGTTGCATGAAAACTTTTCGAGATTATCTGAGCAAGAGTTGTAGCAATAAAAGCTGTCATTAAAAACACAGTTAGAAAATATGAGTTATTTTCTCTGTACAATATTTATATCGAGTCATGTCCACTGTGTGACAAACAATTTATTAGTTTCCGAGTTTTAATTTTTCATATGGAGAAAGAAAAAGAGAAATATGACATATGATGTTAGAACTTTAGTAACAGAATCTATATTTCCATATATGTTACCTTACCCTATACTAAACTTTATAACTATTTCATATTCCAAAAATGAACAACAGTCCAAAAGTGATAGGTAAACATTTGAAGATATTCCATTTAAAATACTAAAATCAATATAAAAAAAAACATAAAAATAATCCACATCTATGTGTTTTAAAATAAATGGTAAAATGGTAGGAGCAATGTACATTGGTATAAATCTATTCAAAAGCAGACAGCACTTTTATTTTAATTAAGCAAAATATTTTGAAAATTTGCATGTTTTCATTACATTTGAACAGGTAAATTGATGCTTTCCATATGAAGATAAGAGTGAAATGCTATAACAAGAAACACTTGGAGAAATTTCGGCATGCAAGAACACAATTAATTAGTTATATTGCAAATATAAGAGTGGGTGGCATCAGAAAAACAGACTAGATGTCTCAGCTTTACCGCAGGTGCTTAACCTCTCTGAGAGTTCTCTCTGTCTCACCTGTAAAATGGGCATGAAAAGATGAAAAATAAAGAGATACCTATAAAAGTATGTCTTTCATCAAGTTCTCCATTTTCA
>NW_006439388.1:0-2717 GCF_000325575.1 Pteropus alecto | reverse complement strand
GTGTTGCACCAGAAAACACTGAGGCTATATGAAGGTATCAACAAGAGATCCCCTGAAATGAGTAAGCACATTCATATAACATTTATTATATTGTTATAATCGTTCTATTTATTATAAGTATTTTTTTAAATTCCTTACTATGCTAATTTATAAGTTAAGTTTTATCATAGGTACTTATGTATCAGGAAAAAAAAAACATAATGCATCAGGGTTAAGTATTATCTGAGATTTCAAGCAACTATCGAGGGTCTTAGAAAGTAGATACCCTGAGGATAAGAGGATACTGTATCACCTATGATTTATTTCTAAAAACAACAACAAAAACCTGGATCTAACCAGGACTCTATTTATAGTTGCTGATTTATAGAAAATAAGGAGTCAGAAAAATATGAAATGAGCCACTTAATATGTAGTCATCAGTATCCAGATCAGAAATCAGTTTTTTTGAACAAGTTGAATAAAAAGAAGTGACAGTGCTGAAGCCTATACATTAAAAGAACTTAAAAGACCTATCAAATTATTGTAATGTATAGATGAACCTTAATTGGATCCTCATGTGAATAAAATATTAATATAAATAATGACAGGATATTTATTGATATGAAGGAATTTTTATTAATTTGGGGGTAAGTAAGACATTATTGTGATTAAATTTTAACAGTTCTTATATTTAGAGATTCATATTAAAATATTTACAGGTGAAATATTATGTCTCTGCTCTGCTTCAAAATAATGGAATGAAGGAGCAATTGGAAGTATAGAAAAAAAGATTTCCCAGGACTCGATAATGTTGAGCTTGATATTTTATACATGGAATTTCATTGTAACAGCGTCTATAATTTTATTTATGTTTAAGATGTCCCATATGAAAAGATTAAAATGTTTTCAATGCCGATGATGTCATATTTTGGAAAAGAGTTCTAAATTTTTATTCAATTTTAAATTTTCATTTAGATATTATATTCAGTTACAGCATAGTCATAAAAGTTTGCAAGTGACTTCATTAATAACTTCTTGGTACAGGCATCACAATCAAATTCTTCCTTAATGAATTCAATTTATTCTTTTTGTTATCTTTATTCATATGCTATGGGGTAGAACTCAAAACCATAGGGCAGCTAATTCTGAAGAAAGGATGGACCTTTAAATAATAAATTAACATTAATTTACATAAAGATCTTACTTGCATAGCTAACAGACTGGGAATTGATCATAGGCCATTGACAATCATATTATTAAATAAAACTGTATTAGAAATACATGAGTCTGTATTTCAGACTGAAGAGGCAACATTTAGTCATGAAATGTTAACAGCAATATTCAAGAATCAGGCATTAAACCAATTAATAGTTAACATTAGGCTTCCCGAATTTTTGAGAGAATAATTCATGAATTTGCTATTCCTTCTCACCTCTACATGCATAAAGGGGCACATATAAGAATATATGTGTGCATTAGGTAGATTGTTATTATCTTTAGATTTATATTCAAATTACCGTAATGAGAGCAAGCTGTATTATATTCACATATGAGTACTAAATACATTTCTATTCCTAGAAATCAGAGCTATTTGGTAAAAAATATCAAGTTCCACAACCTAAATATTTACCAAACTTTTCTTCTTAAGTTTAACCACTCATTTGTTTCAAAAGAAGATGACAAATATAATTTTCGATCAACTTTTACAGTTATGTTTATTTGCAAAAAGGTAGTTTACATAATGTAAATTAGACTGACACTAACCTTTTGATTCCTTAGATTTTATAAAAATATAATTGCCTGCAGTTTAAAGATTTTAAAAACTCAAAGAACTGCTCTGCTATTTTTAAACCATTTAATTATGGAAGTGATGCTTAATCACGAAAGACAACTTAATTCCTTTAATTCCAAAGACACACTGTGTATAATCTGATTTTTTAAGCATTTTGATTGTACCTGTGCAGCTAGATCAGTAAATGAGATTGGAAGTAAAAGAAAAGAGTGATTTATTTTTAATGATCATCAGTTGATCTCGTATGGGAAAATTTTCAGGCCTCTTCTACCTTTTACTTCCATCTTATTCTCGTTCTCTTTCACTGGAATTTTATGTGATCATACACTTGCTCTGGCTCTCTTCTTTTTTCTTCTTCCCCCTTCTAAAAATGCTTATTGGTGGAGTGTTGTGATAGGATATCCAGGAATGGCCCCACTTCATGCTTTTCTGAGCCTTTATTCTACTAATGGTTAAATTAAATTTATCTTTTCTGGTTCTCCTAGGTTTTAAAAATGTTGGTGTGATTGCTAAAAGAAAAAAAAAAAAGAATTGCTTTAGTGTAAAGGAGTTTCCCTCAATGAATGGAAAAAAAGATAGCCTTTATCCCATTATTGGTAATATCTCACAGAACCGTGCTGGTCCACTTCACAAATTGGCTTTGCCTTGTTTTTCTGTGTGGTTAAACTATATCAAATTGAAATTTTGAAGAAAGTTTTCAAAGTTAAAAGATGTGATACTGAATCTTCAACTTTTCATTTACTGACAAGTGTCATTTTTAGAAAATCACTTAAACTTTTCTCATTATCTTTTCTTTCCTCTTTCTGAAATGGAGATGAACATTTTCATCTCCTAGAAATGGGTGTTAATTAAATATAATATGACATACACGGATTGATAAATGTCAGTCGCTCATTTCAACACGTATTTATCTTTATTCTAAGAAAACATAAATACCAGAAACCAC
>NW_006439387.1:0-922 GCF_000325575.1 Pteropus alecto | reverse complement strand
AAACCCAACCATATGCTGCCTCCAGGAGACACAACACAGCTCCAAAAACAAATATAGACTCAGTGAAAGGGTGGAAAATGATATTTTGAGGAAATGGCATTCAGAAAAAAGTGGGAGTAGCAGTACTAATATTAAATGAAATAGACATTAAAATAAAAAAAAGATCAAGAAAGATAGTGAGGGACACTTTATAATGATTAAGAGAATCATGCACCAAGAAGACATAACACTCTTTAATATCTATGCTCCCAATCAGGGAGTCCCGAAATATGTAAAGCAATTACTAACAAAACTAAAGGAAGAAACCGTCCAAAATACTGTCATAGTAGGGAACCTCAATACCCCACTGTTGGATATGGACAGATCATCCAAACAGAAAATCAATAAAAAAATAACAGCCTTAAATGACACATTGGACCAACTGGACATAATTGATATTTCAGACCCTTCCATCTCAAAACAGCTCCTTATACATTCTTCTCTAATGCACATGGAACATTCTCAAGAATCAACCACATACTGGGACACAGAGATAGCCTCAACAAATATAAGAGGGTTGAAATCATACCAACCATATTCTCTGATCATAATGCTTTGAAACTAGGGATCAACTGCAAAAAGAAATCAGAAAGAAACACAAATACATGGAGATTAAACTACATGTTATTGAAGAATAACTGGGTCAGAGAAGAAATCAAAAGGTAGATCATGAAATATAAAGAAACGAATGGTAGTGATTGTACAACTTATCAAAACTTTTGGGAAATGGCAAAAGCAGTCATAAGAGGAAACTTTATATCATTACAGTCCTATCTCCAAAAAAAAAGAATGAGCCCAAATAAACAACCTAAACTGATAGATGGCTTTATCAGTGAATTCAAAGAAGATTTAAAACCTATTCTTCTCAAAATCTTCAAAAAAA
>NW_006439386.1:0-527 GCF_000325575.1 Pteropus alecto | reverse complement strand
GTGTTTTGGTCTGTTTCTCCATTTATTTCTGTTAGTAATTGTTTTACATATTTCAAGGCTCCCTGATTAAGTGTATAGATATTAATATGTGTTATGTGTTCTTGGTGCATGATCCCCTTTATCATAATGAACTGTCCCTCACTATCTTTATTTACCTTTTTTATTTTGAAGTCTATTTTGTCTGATATTAGTATTGCTACTCCCTCTTTACTCTGAATACCATTTGCTTGAAATATCTTTTTCCACTCTTTCACTTGGAGTCTATATTTGTCTTTGGAGCTGAGATGTGTCTTCTGGAGGCAGCATATGGTTGGGTTTTGTTTTCTTGTTTCAATCTGCAACTCTGTGCCTTTTTATTGATGAGTTCAGTCCATTTACATTTAGGGTGATTATTGAAATATGAGGTGTTCTTTAGCCATTTTATCTTTTGCTTTGTGGTAGCTCGGTGTTTTCATTGCCTCCTTGTCCATGTTTTTGTTTTCTTTATTTTGATTGGGTTTTGTGGGTTTTGACTCTGGTTCTTCTTG
>NW_006439385.1:0-472 GCF_000325575.1 Pteropus alecto | reverse complement strand
CCTCCTTTGTCATATATTAAGTGAGCATATAGGCGGAGATTTATTGAGCTGTCTATTCTGTTCCATTGATCAATGTATCTGTTTTTATGCCAGTACCATGCTGTTTTAATTACTGTAGCCTTGTAATATAGTTTGATATCATGTGGTATGATACCTCCAACTTTGTTCTTCTTTCTCAAGATTGCCATGGCTCTTTGGGGTTTTTTTATGGCTCCATATAAATTTTAGGGTTATTTGTTCTAGCTCTCTGAAAAATGCCATTGGTATTTTGATAGGGATTGCGTTGAATCTACAGATTGTTTTGGGTAGTATGGCCATTTTAACAATGTTGATTCTTCCTACCCATGAACAGAGTATATGCTTCCATTTACTTGTATCTTCTTCAATTTCTTTTTTGCAATGACTTATAATTTTCCAAAAATAGGTCTTCTACCTTTTTGATTAATTTGATTCCCAGGTATTTTATAATTTT
>NW_006439384.1:0-3253 GCF_000325575.1 Pteropus alecto | reverse complement strand
TATAATGTATGTATTAATATGTCCACCTATCTTCCTATCCTTTTTCTATCTGTATATCTATGTATCATCTTTATAACAAGTTATGTATATGCCTATTTATATACCTATCTTTCTGTTTATCTATCTATCCATCTACTTACATCTACCTATCTCTCTAAATATATGTGATTCTTTTCATTCAACTATCTATATGTTTACCAATGTATCTATCATTTATTATTCTATATTTTGATTTATTATCTATCTATCATCCTCTAACTATTTATGTATCTACCTATGTATTTAGATGTCTACCTATGTTTCTATTTCTCTATGCATCTATTTATGTATGTATGTATGTATGAATGCATGAATGTATGTATGTTCACATTGATCTATCTATTATATATCTATTTATTTATCTATCAGGTATCATCTATTAATTTATGTATATTTTCTTCCATTATCCGTTTTTATGTATGTATCTATGTATTTTTCCATCTAAAACTCCTTCTCTCTATTTATCATCTATCTGTGCATCTATCAAATTATTCATCCTTGAATCCATTTAACCATTCATCTAAAATTTATCATGTAGTTATCTATATAATTATATTTTTATCTTTCTATATATCACATATCAAAAGGTCTATTCATGTATTTATTTATCTATGTTACTGTTTATCCTGTGCATATCTCTCTATCAAACTATTCGTTAATTCATCTATCCATTATCTACGCTTTTATTTATCCACAACAATCATCATATCTGTTTATCTGCCTATCTTCTATCTATCTATCTATCTATCTATCTATCTATCTATCTATCTATCTTTCTATCATCTATCTATCTATCTTTCTATCTTTCTATTTATGTATCATTTATCTCTCTACTATTTATCAATGTTTCTCTTTATCTAACCACCTACCTATTTAGCATCTTTCTATCCATCATCTATCTATCTATCTATCTATCTATCTATCTATCTATCTATCTATCTATCTATCTATCATCTATTGATCTTTTTTTATTTTTGTTTCTATAAATCAATGTAAATGTGTAACCGTCATCTATTTTTCCCTATATTTTCCTTTCTGTCTCTTTGTCTATCAATCTATTTCTCTATCGACATGTATTCATATATAATTTATATTCTAACTATTTTTCTCTATATATATAAATAAACCTATCTCTATATCTCTATCTATATATTCTAATATATCGATCTAACAATCGATTTTTCTATTCACCAAAATATTTCTGTAACAGTATTTTTAACTTAGCTAATGATTTATGTGTCATGTTAAAATTTCTCATTTTATTGAAAAAAAAATATCTGACTAATTGTCTATCTATGTTAATATGGAAGTATCTATAAATTTATTCATCAAACTCTCATATTTATCTCTATATTTATTCTCCGTATGTCAATCCATCAATTATCCATCAATCTATCAAACCATCCATTTATCCACCCATTATCTATGCATAATCTACTATCTATCTATCTCTTTTTTATCAATCTACAACCTATATTTTTATCTATCTATACCTGCTTCTTTCTATTTAACTATCTATCGATTAAATATCGATAAGTAGTTTATTCATCTATCTTTCTATATTTAATTTATTTATTTATCTACCATTATCGATTTATGTATCATCTGTCTGTTCACGTATTCATCCATCATTTCATTCATTTATTTTGGAATTACTTATCTATTTATATATTTATCATTCAACTATCTATTATCAATCTACATATCCATCTATTGTCTTTCTAACTATTTATGTATATATCTATTTATATTTCTGTCTATGTACAAATCTACCCAATTATCTATCTATCTATCTATTCATCTAAATACTTATACGTATCTATTGAAATTGTATGTTGCTGTTTGTCTATCTGTCATATATCTATCCATATTTTTTTTATCTGAATCGAATTATTTATCTTTAAGGATTTTTCCATTGATTCCTCAGTGTATCTCTGAAACAATATTTTGAAATTACATAATGATTAATAAACAATTTTAAAATGTCACTTTAGAAATATCAGTATAATGGTCCATGCAGTTAAAAATCTGTTTATTATTCCATGAATCTGTATCAATTTTATCTATCAGTCTATTATCCATATTTCCATTTAATCCTTCCATCATTTATCTGTGTATCTCTCTATCACCTCTCTATTTATATATCTATCTTATCTTTCTATCTATTTATGTATCAATTTATGTATATCTCTATCTATAAACCTTTCTATATATTTATCCATATTTTTCTACCTATCTACCTATCTATATATTATTGTTACTTTTTTATGTTTTTTAATTAATTCATGTTTTAGTATATCGAATGATCATTATCATTTTGTAAGTCACTGATCGTTTTCTTCATGTACCTTAGTGTTTATTTGTGTATTATCTATCTAACTGTATATCCCTCTATCTACCTACCTATCTATGTATCTATCTGTATATTTATATATGTATGTATCTACCTATGTATCTATTTATATATTTATATCTCTTTGTATATCCATCCATGTAATAATTTCTTAATTTATCTACCATTATCTGTTACCTATCTATCTATTTATCTAGAGATTATGTATCTGTCTATCTATCTGTCTATCTATCTATCTATCTATCTATCTATCTATCTATCTATCTATCTATCATCTATCTATGTATCATCTATCATCTATCTTTTTACCTATCTATTTATCTGTTTATCTATTTATCTAATTTATCTATCTGTCATTCTTTCCAGGAGTCCTTCCAAACATCCATCCATCCACCCATCCATCCACCATCCATCTATCCATTCTTTATTTATCTGTGTATCTATGTATTTATCTCTCTATTTAATCATCTGTCTTTCAATTTATCTATCTTTCTATTTAGTTATTAATCTTTTAAATGTCTGTTCTCTAGTTAATCCTTTCATCTATTCATTAATTCATTATTCAAAGTATCTATTTATCCATCTATCTACCTAGCTAGCTAGTCAGCTAGCTATCATCTATCTTTTATTTATATTACTAATGACTATTTTATAGATTTATTCTTTCATCTATGCATTCCTATATTTATTTATCGACCCATCAAAATAAACCAAACCCACCTATTTATATATTTTTCAAAGATCAATCCATTTATCTATCAACTATCATCAATCAATTTGTTTAATTTATCCCTTTATCATTCTATTTATTCATCCTTACATACATTTATGCATATATACATTTACCTATCCATCATTCCA
>NW_006439383.1:0-537 GCF_000325575.1 Pteropus alecto | reverse complement strand
GACCTTACAAGTCAGAAAAGAATGGAATCAAATATATAACTATTAAGTAAAAATAACTAGCAGCCTAAAATAATGTATCCAGCTAAGCTCTCCTTTAGATATGAAGGAGAAATTAAGACATTTTCAGACATACAAAAATTGAGGGAATTCTCCACTATGAGGCCTGCACTACAGGAAATTCTGAAAGGGGTCAGCTCATCTAAAACAAAATAACAACAACAACAACAAAAAAACATAATTAGGAGTAAAGTGACTATCAGGCAAATAGAAGCAGAGGAGTACAACCCTTACTAAGAACAGGGCATTAAAAGCTTAAATAATAAGAAGAGAATTGCTAAAGCAAGATAGTAATGAATGATCAGCATACATAGAAACAAATTGAGATAGCAATGACATAAAAGGAGGATTCAAAGATCCAAATTCACAAAGGGGAATGGAGATAAGGTGCACACAGAAGAAAAATGGATGACTATATAAATATAACTATCTTTTTCAATTTTGCAATGGTAACCACACACCATAGAGTCAGAACTGAAG
>NW_006439382.1:0-586 GCF_000325575.1 Pteropus alecto | reverse complement strand
GACCCTCACTCCGACAATGTCTCCCTGTAAGTCCCCGCTGTCCCCCATGCGCAGCCTAATTAGCACTGGTGCTCAGAGCAAGCAGGTTTGTCACCATGAAAATCCGCTCGTGAACGAGGCCCCTCTAAGAGGCTTCTACCACTGCTGCTGCCACAGCCTTTGTCTTACTCAGCTGCTCGAGACTGGGCCGCCCCACATCCTGGCCCATCCTACCTTCTGCCGTTGCAGGGTGATTTCTTGGAATTCTCCCTAGCTGTATGGCTTGTTCATCCCAGGAGATTTTTCCTTGCTGCTGCTCCTTGTTTCCATCGCTACTTTGATTTGGTCGCCAGAGGGATGATCAGAGCCTCTATCATCTACGCCATTGTTTTTCTTGTGTTAGTCTCTTTGACTTCTATTACTTGGAGTCCTTGGAGCTTCTTGGATGTTTATATTCAAGTGTTTCATCAAATTTGGGAGGTTTTCAGCCATTGTTTCTTCAAATAGTCTCTCTGCTACTTTCTCTCTCTTTTCTTTCTGGGATTTCCAAGATACACTTGTTGGTTCACTTAATAGTGTCCGACAGGTCCTTTAGGCTCTATTTATT
>NW_006439381.1:0-627 GCF_000325575.1 Pteropus alecto | reverse complement strand
TTCACTTTGAGTCTATATTTGTCTTTGGAGCTGATCTGTGTCTGTTGGAGGCAGCATATGGTTCGGGTTTGTTTTTTGATTCATTTTGCAACTCTGTGACCTTTATTGGTGAGTTCAGTTCATTTACATTTAGGGTGATTATTGAAATATGAGGTCTTCTTATCGCCATTTTATCTTTTGCTTTCTGGTAGCTCAGTGTTTCCATTGCTTCCTTGTAATTGTGTTCCTGTTTTCCTTATTTTGGTTGGCTTTTGTGGATTTTCCATCTGGTCCTTCTTGTTTTATGTTATATACTTTTGTTCTGAATCTTTGGCATGTGGTTTCCATTATGAATATGTAAAGGACTTTTATATGTATACAGTCATCCATTTTCTTCTGCGTGTGCCTTATCTCCATTCTCCTTTGCAAGTTTAGATCTTTGAATCCTCCCCTTTTCAGTCATTGTTATCTCATTTTTTCCCTATGTATATTCAACGTTCATTATTATCTTGCTATAGCAATTCTCTTATTATTTAAGCTTATAATGCCTTGTTCTTAGTAAGGATTGCACTTCTCTTTTATTTGCCTGATAGTCACTTTACTCTTAACTATGTTTTTTTTTTTTTGTCCTTTTGTTTTAGGTGAGCT
>NW_006439380.1:0-736 GCF_000325575.1 Pteropus alecto | reverse complement strand
TTATTAACCTTCTCAAAGAACCAGCTTTTTGTCGTTAGGTTGTTTATTTGGGCTCATTTTTGTTTTCGGAGATAGGCTTGTACCAATATGAACTTTCTTCTTATGACCGCTTTTGCCATGTACCAGTAGTTCTGATATGCTGTACTATCATTATCATTCATTTCTATGTATCTCTTAATCTCTCTTTTATTTTTTCTCTGACCCAGTTATTCTTCAGTAGCATGCTATTTAATCTCCATGTATTTGTAGTTCTTTCTGATTTCTTTTTGCAGTTGATCACTAGTTTCAAAGCATTATGATCAGAGAATATGGTTGGTAAAATTTCAACCCTCTTTTATTTGTTGAGGCTATGTCTGTGTCCCAATATGCGGTTGCTCCTTGAGACTGTTTCATGTGCACTAGAGAAGAATGTATAAGCAGTTGTTTTGGGATAGAAGGCTCTGTAAACGTCAATTATGTGCATTTGATCTAATGTTTCATTTAAGGGTGTTATTTCTTTATTGATTTTCTGTTTGGATGGTCTATCCATATCTGACAGTGGAGTATTTAGGCCCCTTTCTTCAATAGTGTTTTGGTCTATTTCTCCCTTTAGTTCTTTTAGTAATTGCTTTACATATTTTGGGGCTCCCTGATTGGGAGCACAGATATTAATAAGTGTTATGTCTTCTCGGTGCATGATTCCCTCTATCATTATGAAGTGGCCCTCTGTATCTTTCTTTACCTTTTTTATTTCGAA
>NW_006439379.1:0-631 GCF_000325575.1 Pteropus alecto | reverse complement strand
CAATAAATGAATAAATACTTGCCATCGGCCTCTTCTATTTCACACTTGGACTTTAGGAAGAGGGAAGCTATCTAATTTTTAACCCGTTTTTTAGCCCGTGGGAGCCTGCCTGACCTTATGCCGAGGGGCTTTAGCCCCTGAAAAAGGATGCTCTGAGCCCAGGATAGGCAGCGAAGCACAGATCTCTATGGTGAATACAAACTCTTTCGGGAAAGTTCTCAAAGACACTCAGAGGTACTGACTATGGTCTGGATCTCCACTGGTCTGGATCTCCACTGCAGGACTCTTTTTCCCCCCGTTTTCTGTCACTAATTAATTCATAAAACTTTACTAAACATCTCTGTGATACAGAGATCAATAAGACCAGGTCCCATCCCTATATGAGCGTACATGTGAGAGAACCATCAGCTCTACTAATGGACACACATTCTACTTGTTCAACCATTGTCTTGAATCAATTAAAAATGAGAAAATAGACCAGATGTTATCTGAACTGACCGACTCTGTGCCTGGGTTAATGATGCCTCATCAGAATGTCGAAAAACTGACCGACTCTGTGCCTGGGTTAATGATGCCTCCTCATCAGAATGTCGAAGCTGTTTCCACGTTCAGACTCACTCCACAAAGTGCT
>NW_006439378.1:0-2293 GCF_000325575.1 Pteropus alecto | reverse complement strand
AATACTTATTCATCTAATCTTATCATCTATGCCTTTTCCACTTGGGTGTTTACGCCATTCGTATTTAATGCAGTTATTGATATGGCTGGATTTATATTTGTCATTTTGGTATTGGTTTTCTGTTGGTCACCAGCCTTTTTTGTTTCTCGGATATCTCTTTGAAGGATGGAGCATGCTACTTTCATCCTTCTGTTGGCTAGTTCACCTCATCCATGGCTCCAGATCAAGTGAGTCGCTGAGCACAGCCGAGAGGCTATGCAGGTCCTCGCAGCTTGTCCTAATCCGGAAAAATCTCCACCGTCTGCGGGGGGAGGCAGGGCACATTCGGTGTTACAGTTGCTTTCTGAGGAAAGGATTTGATGATCTCTTCAACTGGCCATGGCCAGAAGTCGCGCCTGCAAATTAATTTTAGTGGTTTAAATCTTTTGTGGTTATTGAGCCTGCTTCGACGTTCTCTCTGCTAAAGCCCATATCCTGTTTATTTAATTAATTGAACAATTGTCAGTCACCGAGTCACAGATTTTAACTGCCTCAACCTTGGTAGGTGACCTCACTTAAGGTCTAATTTTGAAAGTTAGTGACATGGATACCTAGAAAAAATGACTTGTTAGAGATGAAAACTACTTTGGGAAATGACAAAATTTTCTTATTGAACATATCAGCTTCTCCTGTAGATATGTGAGTTCCCAGGCTCTTCTCATTTCCTGTCTCGCTTGTTATTTTAGAGGAGTTGTTCAGAAAGTTAATAAACACAGATGTTGTAACACCCACCAAACAATGACATTTCTAACTGAATGGAAGTAAAGGGAAGATAGTATTACTGGTAGATATTTTGAAAATAAAGCTAGAAATATAA
The DNA here is from genome assembly GCF_000325575.1 of Pteropus alecto. NCBI lineage: Eukaryota > Metazoa > Chordata > Mammalia > Chiroptera > Pteropodidae > Pteropus > Pteropus alecto. The sequence goes on along the minus strand of NW_006439378.1, from coordinate 1,437 downwards.
GATTGTAAATGAAAAACTCATATACACAAGCCTATTTTTCTTCAAATTTACAGAGCAATTATATGACTGGCCTTTAGGTGTGCGTTAGAACAAAGGCCAGGACTTAGGGGCCGCCGTTTGGGTGGGCAATAATGTCGTACCCCAAGGAGTAAGGAAGAAAGTTCACAAAAGGACTTTTAAAGGCGCCCGTCACGTTGGGGAAACCAGAGGTGGTCAAGCTCCCGGAACACGTAACACGCGAAGCCACTGCGTCAGGAAGGGGGGCGGGGGGCGCTCCTATCCGGACCCGGGAAGATCTGCCACTGAGCGAAGAGCCGTCCGAGAGACGCCAGTCTGGAGGAAGGGACACAGCGACGGCCCAGCAGAGGCTGGCGAAGAAGCCCCGGCCCTCCCCCCGACCCCGAAGCAGCCCGGCGCAGCGACTGGTTGGAGCGAGCGGAACCCAGAGGCGACACAGCCCCGAGGTCGGTTTGCGGGGCGCAGAGCGGAGCGCGACAGGGTGGAGGGCGTCTGGCAGGTGGTGACGCACGCCCAGCACGGCTCACTCCTCCGGCCCTCATTCTTTTTCTTTTGCTCCTGGATGACACCCCGAGTGATGGCTCCACGGTCCCAGTGGGACCCTCCACTGAAACGCAAGCCGCCGTCAGCATCTTTCCTGCGTGGAGGCGAGAAAACTGGGGGAAGCCAAATTAACCAGCATGACGTGTGGCTGACACGCTCTTCACTTCCGAAGCCGAGGACAAAACCTGCGTGTATAATCGTCACTTCCCCTGCCGCCCGCTTCGTAAAATTCCCCTTACGCTCTGCCCACCCCTCGCTGGCCTGACTTTTATTTTATCTGGTGGGGTGGCTGCAGGATCCTGTCCTCGGCAGTCTCCCCATACTGGGCGGTCAGAGTTCCCACTGACAAACTCGGTGGACGCCAGGGAGCTGGTGAGCTCTGTGTGCTCCAGCACCGGTGTCCCCACCCCCCGGGTGGGAGCGTTCAGGACATTGACCTCGGCTCTGTCACATGGTGTGGGGACTGGGCGTTGAAAACATCCATGGTGCCGTCTCAGCCTCCTGTTTGCAGGAAGCTGGGCCATCTTCTCAGGTAGAAGCTTCCTTCGGTGTCCGTCACCTCCAGTGTGCCATGCGCAAGGTTGTGGGGACGGGAAGAAACCAGCTGTTTTCTGAGGTGTAACGGGGGCCACACTCACCCATGGCCACCCTGCCCGCAGCTCTGTGCACCCTGATGCTGGGGGAGCCGGCGCAGATGCCGGCCCGAGGCGTCCACTCCGTCGTGCTTCCAGACCACGTGCCGCGGGGCGACGAGCAGTGAGGCCTGGGGTCTGGGCCCAGGACACTGGTGTCCACGGTCGACATGACACGTGGGCTCCCCACGAAGTCCATGTCGCTAATAGGGTGTCGCAGGAAAGGAGAGTAAATCCACAGGCG
>NW_006439377.1:0-1068 GCF_000325575.1 Pteropus alecto | reverse complement strand
ACTCTAACTCTATTCATAAACCTAACCCTATACTAAACTTAACCCGAAACCTAATGAAAACCCTATCACTAACTGAACATAAGCCCTAACCCTAACCCTAAACCCTAACCCTAACCCTAACCCTAACCCTAACCATGAATCTAATCTTAAGATAAACCTAAATTGATACTAACTCTAACCCAATCCCTAAACCTAACCCTAACCTAACCCTAAACTAAACCTTATGCTAACCTAAACCAAACCTTAACCTTAACATATAACTAACTCTAAATCTAACCATAAAACTAGTCCTAACTCTAACCTCTAACTCAAACTATAATCCTAAACCTAAAGCTAACCCTAACACTAAATCTAATCCTAACCTAAAACTAACCCTACCCCTTACCCTAACCAAAACCCTTACACTGATCCTAACTCTAAATTCTTACCCTAACACTAACCATAAACCTACCACTAAACTAAACCTAACTTGAACACTAATGGTAATCCTATCCCTAACCCTAGCCCTAAACCTGAACCTAACCCTAAAACTAAAGCTGAACCTAATCAGAATTCTAACCCTAACCCTTACACCACCCCTAAATTAATTTTACACTAACAATAAGCCTAACCGTAACCCTTTATCTAAACCTAACCTTAACGCTAACTTTAACTCTAAAACTAACCATAAACCTAACCCTAACCGTAACACTAACCCCTTACCATAAGATTAACCTAAAATCTAACCATAAACCTCATGCTAACTTTAACTCTAACAATAACTCTAAGCATAACCCTAACCCTAACACTAAACTTAACCCAAATCCTAACCCTAAACCTAACCTTAACTTCACCCTAACCTTAACCCTAACCCTAGCAGTTATCCTAATTCTAACCTCTTATCCTAACATTAACCTTAACACTAATACTAAATCTAACCTCTTGCCTTAAACGTAACCCTACCTCTAACATTAACCCTAATCCCTTACCATAAACCTAACACTAACCCTAACTTTGAATCGAAACAGAACCCTAACACTAACGTTGATTCTAACACTAAAACTAAAGCTAAAACTAACCCTAATTCTA
>NW_006439376.1:0-835 GCF_000325575.1 Pteropus alecto | reverse complement strand
ATGGATATATATAAAAATATATCCATATATATAAAAATATATCCATATATATGTATGGTTGTTTTTATAATTTAAGGCGGAGTTGCCACCAGATCTTTTCGGGAAGTGAGGCGTTTCCAATGAAATTCGCCTCCCCGGAGTGTGGACACAGGGGGTTCCAGAGCCACAATTCAACATGGCTCCTTTCGATAAAAGAGGCCCAGGGGATCCTTCCTGAAGCCTCTGCTCCTTCTTGCTTTCTAAATTGGAAATCAGACTTCTGGACTGCAGCAGACACCTCCCACTCCCTGAACCTTCTGGGTGGGCTGGTCCTACTGGTCTGTGGTACTCACTTAAAATTCAGAAAATAAGTTTCAGAGAGGTGATCACACAGCCAATAAGTGAAAGAGTCAGAAATCAGGCCCACAACTCTCTGAAATCTCCCCAACCTGATCTATTTCCACCAGGTGAAGGCTGCCATTTCGGCTACTTCCTCGACAAAGATGGAGGGGCGATGGGAGGATGGAAGAGTGGGGCAAAGCATCCCTGGAAAGGATATCAGTGGGTGGCCCTGAATTCAGCATGAGGATACAGAGAGGAATGAGACATAATTTGTACCCAAAGGAGCACAATGGGACCCTGAGTGCTTCTCAAACTTCTCTACCCAAGTACGCACATACGACTGAAGATTCCCTACAGAGCCTCAATGCGCTGGGAAGCCTGCGCATTTGCTGCAAGTGAGAAATTTCTCGGAAGTCTGCACTTTTTGCTCACAATGCACTTAATAAAGTGTGTTAGGCCAGAGCTGCCATATATATATATGCATATATATATAAATATATATGCATATATATAT
>NW_006439375.1:0-635 GCF_000325575.1 Pteropus alecto | reverse complement strand
CATTTTGAGTTAATTTTGGTGTGGTGATAGACAACGATCTGGTTTCATTCCTTTGCAGGTGGCTTCAGTTTTCCCAGCACCACTTATTGAAGAGGCTTTCCTTTCTCCACTGTATGTTTTTGGCTTCTTTGTTGAAAATTATTTGCCATATAAATATGGGTTTACTTCTGGACTCGATTTAGTTCCACTGGTCTGTGTGTTTGTTTTCGTGCCAATACCATGCCGTTTTAACTACTGTAGCTTTGTAGTATAATTTGAAGTTGGGCAGAGTAATGCCTCCAGCCTCATTCTTTTTTCTCAGGATGGCTTTGGAGATTTGAGGTCTTTTATGCTTCCATACAAATCTGATCATTTTTTTGTTCTATTTCTTTAAAAAATGCTGATGAGATTTTGATGGGCATTAAATCTGTATAATGCTTTAGGTAATATGGTCATTTTAACTATGTTGATTCTTCCACTCGAAGAACATGGAATATCTTTCCATTTCTTTGTATCTTCTTTGATTTCTTTTAATAGGGTCTTATAGTTTTCATTATATAGGTCCTTCACTTGTTTAATTACATTTATTTCCAGGTATTTTATTTTTTATTTTTTGCAATTGCAAAGAGAATTATTTTTTCCACTTCTTTTTCTGA
>NW_006439374.1:0-273 GCF_000325575.1 Pteropus alecto | reverse complement strand
CTCTTAAAGGGGCTGTGTCTGTGAGTGGACTTTTGTGGTGCCAGACCTGCTTGCTCTGAGCACCTGTGCCCTTTCAGCTGCGCGCAGGGGGCACCAGGGACTTACAGGGAGACATTGTCAGAGTGAGGGCCGAGGTGAAACTTGCTCTGTACAGAAGTGCTGGAGGTATCCATTGTTCCCTGTTGAGCCCTCCCCCATTGCAGTGCACCAGACACAGAGCCGCCATAGCCGTGATGTTATCAAACTGAATAACAGAGGTCGCTCCACCCAGAG
>NW_006439373.1:0-472 GCF_000325575.1 Pteropus alecto | reverse complement strand
TAGAAATAAATCAGAAGGAAAAAGAGAGAAACTGAGGAATGAAATTTAATAAAAGAAAAATTCAAAAAGCTGAAATCATCAGGAGAAGAATCAGAATAATAATGGTCATGATCAAAGGCAAGGAAAAGGAGCAGGAACTAGAAAGCATTTTCAAATAGTTGACACGAATTTCTCAAATCTAAGGAATGAGCTAGAGCTTAGAATTCAAGCAGTCAACAGAACACTCAATTACCTCAACCCAAAAAGGCCTTCACCAAGACACATTGCATTAAAATTGTCAAAAATCAATGACAAAGAATTCTCAGGGCAGCCAGAGAGAAGAAAATGGTAACTTATAAAGGAAAATCCATTAGATTATCTTCAGACTTCTCAGCACAGACTTTACAAGCCAGAAAGGGATGGAAACAAATAGTTAAACTATTAAGTGAAAGGAACTACCACCTAAGCTCTCCTTTAGATATGAAGGAGAAAT
>NW_006439372.1:0-1281 GCF_000325575.1 Pteropus alecto | reverse complement strand
TCATTTTGAAAGAACATAGAGTATTAAACCTATGCCTATATTAGTTCTCCAGTTCTGAGTCATAATTGAGTACAGAGTAACCTTGATGATATCAGATAGTTCTTCTAAATTAAGGATAATGTCTCTCTTTCTGCTTACCATTAAAAGAAGCACAGTGCTTAGATGTACTCTTGAAATCTTAGAATTCATGTAATACTCGGGGTTGCTGCATTTCATCCCTTTCTGAGGTAAGCTGAAAAACACTAACTTTTGGTGGGGCTCAGCACATAATTAAAATCTTCAGCTGGTCCAGACATGTATTTAATGCCTCTTCAGCCTCTTTAAATCGAGAAAATGCAATACTAAATTCAACATATACGGAGGTGAAGATGCTGAGTGGAGCCCATAGTAAGATACATTAAGGAAATAACAGTGGAAGTCCTCAGAGACTTGACGTAGGGGCAGGCTCTTGGAAAATAATTCCTTTCCTGTAAAATAACTCAGATGGTACTGGACAGAAAATGAGGAACTACAATATTTGACTGAAAATCATTATGGTTTCAACTGATAATGATCCATGTTTCAGATTAATACAGCTGTGATTACTGGTCTTTACAAGAATTAAAACATCAACTTCAGTACCTTCCTCAGCCCCAAGTCTCTCTGCCTCTAAGTCTCAGGGCCACTAGAGCAGAGACTAACAGCTGGAGAAGGACCTCCTTTTCTAGGAGTAGGGTTGAGTCAGGGATCCTGAGACTGAGTCTCCCTTTATTGGGCTTAATTATTATTTGCCTTATTTATAGATTTCCCAACTTGACGTTCATAAATTAGTATTCATGTTATGATTTTTCTTTTCAAATTTGAGGCTTTTCATACACTTGGATGTCTGTCACACTTTCTTGGCCAGATCCAAATCATGTTTTTTTTTTTTTTGTAGTTATTGTTCTAGGGGAGAAAACTGTCCAGAAGACGTTAATTCATTTGAAATTGTTACAAATATTCAAATGAACTAATTTATAATGACTCTACCATCTTTTTCATTTAAAACAGTAATGATGTAAAGAGCAGAGGCTGTGTCTGTACATATAAATGAAACAATGATTTTTCTGATAGAAATACCTGAGAGATTTCAAATTTCTTTCTAGGCTGGAGTATATCCAGCTAATTTCTGGTCCTCTATATGTTTTCTTGATATAGTTCCTTTGCATAAATATCTTGCATGGCATATAGAAACTTGTGGAAGTATTCAGTTTTCTAGAATGAAGTTAGAAAGAGGTAGAGTCATATTTTTCATTAGGAAAC
>NW_006439371.1:0-965 GCF_000325575.1 Pteropus alecto | reverse complement strand
TCTCTAAGTAATAATTATATTTTCTGGTATAGCAGATGACATCTTCCACACTAAGGTTAGTGGTTTTCCAACATGGTTGCACTCTCAAACACGACGGTGTTCCGTTCTGTGTTTAAGGACCTCACTTCATGTAATAATAGTCATCTTCGTGGTAAGATTCTGTGTACTTATATTAGAGGGTTTAGTTTTCTTAAAAGTAAAACAAGGTGTTGAACTTATGATCTGTTAAAATCCTTTTACTTCTAGTTGTGTGGCTATATAATTATGATTTGTTGAAATCAAATCAAAAGACTTCCTTACAAATCAGAAGACTTCCCTACATTCTCTACAAATACTCCGAATTCTAATCATTCTTAATTGCTTGCAGTTTCCTAAACACACTATACTCTCTAGTATTGGCTCAAAAAAAAAAGTTAATTCCTTCGGGAACCCCTCTAACCCTTCATAAATAGCATTTGTGCTCCTATGAGACCTTGTGTATCTTTTCATCATAATCATAGTAGCACTCATACCACTGCATTGACATCACTATTTATGTCATGCTCTCTTTAATGTCCCTGACTTTTATTAATAAAGTAACACCTCGTACATACCTGTGTTTTCTGTTGGATGAATAGTGAATGAGCAAGTGACTCCATTTCCAAACCAAAATAGGAATTTAATAAGTTAACACAGTATTTTCTGACTCTCCTGCCTTTCTTTAAATAGCCAATAGGATCATTTCCTTTTTTATTGGTATTATTTGTGAATTCTGGCTAGGGAAAATCCTTTTAACAAAATGATTCTGAGTTATTGTTAAGAAGTTATTTCATGTAGCAAAATACCCCAAGAACTCATGTATGTGGTCTGGAAATACCACATATTTTGGCAGTATTGTGTTATTCATTACGTACTTAGGGAGAAATGCACTTGTTTTGATATGGTATCTAGCCGCCTTATAGAAGTTACACAAAAATGTATCCACT
>NW_006439370.1:0-844 GCF_000325575.1 Pteropus alecto | reverse complement strand
TCCGAATGGGAAAATATATTTGCAAGTAACGCCTCCAGTAAGGGCCTAATATCCCAAATATGCAAAGAATTCACACAACTCAATAACAACAAAAGGACAAACAATCCAATCAAAAAATGGGCAGAGGATCTGAATAGACACGTCTCCCAAGAAGACATACAAATGGCCAACAAACATATGAAGAGATGTTCAACATCGCTAGCTATCAGGGAAATGCAAATCAAAAACAAAATGAGATACCATCTCACACCTGTTAGAATAGCTGTAATCAACAGCACAAGTAATAACAAATGTTGGAGAGGATATGGAGAAAAAGGAACCCTCATACACTGCTGGTGGGACTGCAAATTGATACAGTCACTATGGAAAACAGTATGGAGGTTCCTCAAAAAACTAAGAACTGATCTACCATACAATCCAGCAATCCCTCTACTGGGTATTTACCCCAAAGACTTGAAAACCCATATCCAAAAAGATATTTGCACGCCAGTGTTCGCAGCATTATTCATGGTGGCCAGGATATGGAAGCAGTCAAAGTGTCCTATGATAGATGATTGGAAAAAGAAGCTGTGGTACATATATACAATGGAATATTACTCAGCCATAAGAAGTGATGAAATACTGCCATTTCCGACAACATAGATGGACCTCGAGATAATGATGGTAAGCAAAATAAGCCAGACAGAAAACTTTGAAAACCACATGATATCATTTATATGTGGGATATAAACCTAAAAGCAATTAACGAACAGGAGAAATGAACAGAGACTCATGGACATGGACAATAGGCTAGTGGATACCAGAGCAGGGGAGGGAGGTAGGTGGGGTAAAAGGGGTCAAATAT
>NW_006439369.1:0-1736 GCF_000325575.1 Pteropus alecto | reverse complement strand
CAATTTACCACCCCATCCCCACTGTGAATCAAATCCGCCCCTGCAGCAACAGCACCAATGATTTTTGCAGCTTCCCCAAACTGTTAAAAACTTGTCATTCTTCTTACTCACTGAGCTGAGTTGGGGGGCGACCTAGGAGGAGTAGGCAAGAAGACTTCATATTTGCTCCATTCTCACCTAAATTTCTAAAACCTTTTTCAATAATAAATATTCCACAATTTATTAGTCTGCTCAATTTTCAGAGCTCTGGAATTGTTATTGTTGTCACTTTGTCCTCTTTCTTATACTAATAGATTTTCCAAATGTGTCCAGTGTGTAACAAATCTTGTAAATTAAAAGGCTATAAATTAGAAAGAATTAAGTTGATTTGTTTTTTCAAGTTCAAATTAGTATACAAGCTTTTACTTGTCTTCTCATAAAATTTTCTTCTTTATAGAAGTTTTTGAACAGTTTCAATGACTTTTCCTGGATTGGACTGTCCCAGAAAAACAATAATTTATGGTTGTGGTCAAATGACTCAACTTCTTCCAAACGGTAAGCTTCCTGAAAACTCAAATATTTTAATGTTGGAAACAAACAGCAATATAGAACAATTATATAAAGACAATTATTTGTTTCCATAGCAAAATTATGAGAAATATTAAAATTTAGGTATGTAACTATTCGTCTAAATATATGTCTAAATTTGGGCTAAATAAATTGTTTATTCATCAAAATATTAAGATATATGTTACCAAATTCTTGACATGAGATATTCTGTATTTCAGGTTCTCAGTAACTTCAGAGCTGGACAAGAATTGTACACACGTGTATTTTCACAAGCGCAAGTTTATTTCTGAATCCTGTTTCGAATTATACAGATATGTTTGTAAGCACCAGGCACTTTAGCTTACTTAAATTTGGTATTATGGTATTCTCACCATTTATAAAGAACATATTTTTAGCTTCTTAAAAATACATGCAATGATTTTTCTCGGATTGTGTTTAAGACATTATTTTGAGACCAGTTTTAGTTTCACAACAAAATTAAGAGGACGGTGTCGAGGTTTCCATGTCTCTAGCCCCACACATGCAGAGCCTCTCCCTTTGTCAGCATCGCTCACCAGAGTGGTACATTTGTTCCTGAGCATAAATCTACAGTGATGCATCGTAATTACCTAAAATCTATAGTTTATCTGATGCTTCACCCTTGGTGTTGTAGAATTATTTCTAAATCTATATTAATTTTAAAAATATATATCTGGGTACTTATATTACATTTTTAAGCTTTTGTTATTAATGAAAATAAATCATGTATAAATTACAAAGTATAGTACAAAGAATTGTTATTTCTAAGTCTACAACAACATGGATAATTTCACTCATATTTTCAAATTAATTGATTTGTTTTAGGCCCTTGAACATTGAAAATGGAAAATGAGGATTCAACAACCCAGGGTAGCTAGGTGCATAAGGCAGATAGAGTCAGGAGACAAAAACCAGGGGAACATTGACTTAAAGACTTAACCATTAGTCGGCAGTAACCTACAAAGAAGAGATAAAAGAAAATGATAAGGAATACTGTATGGTTAAAGAAGAGTAGCAGAAGGTGAACTCATTTGGGAGCCAGGCCTTTTTCTTAAGGATGGGTTATAGACTATATTGCATGCAGTGTGGCTGCAGATGACTTTATGGTGCATATGTTCACTGGATTTCCCGGCGTAGAGCAGTCCCACAGTCTGCAGGCTGAAATAGGT
>NW_006439368.1:0-365 GCF_000325575.1 Pteropus alecto | reverse complement strand
TTCAGGTCTTATATTCAGGTCCTTAATCCATTCTGCGTTAATTTTGGTGTGTGGAGACAGACAATAGTCTAGTTTCATTCTTTTACAGGTTGCCTTCCAGTTTTCCCAGCACCATTTATTAAAGAGGCTTTCTTTTTTCCACTGTATGTTTTTGGCTCTTGTGTTATTTGTCCATATATACATGGGTTTACTTCTGGACTCTCAATTCTGTTCCATTGGTCTGTGTGTATGTTTTTTGCCAATACCATATTTTGATTATTGTTGCTTTGTAGTATAATTCGAAGTCGGGCAAAGTGATGACTCCAGCTTTGTTCTTTTTTTTCTCAGAACGGCTTTGGTGATTCGAGGTCTTTTGTGCTTCCATA
>NW_006439367.1:0-1721 GCF_000325575.1 Pteropus alecto | reverse complement strand
CAGAACTGAAGTATATAACAGAAAACAAGAAAAACAAGAGGGAAAACCCCAAAACCCAACCAAAATAAAGTAAACAGAAACAAAAAGACAAGAAAGAAATGGAAACACCGAGCTACCAGAAAGCAAAAGATATAAAAATGATTATAAGAAGACCTTATATTTCAATAATCTCCCTAAATGAAAATGGACTGAACTCATCAATAAAAAGGCACAGGGTTGTAGATTGGATCAAAAAACAAAACCCAACCATATGCTGCCTCCAGGAGATACATCTCAGTTCCAGAGACAAATATAGACTCAAATCAAAAGAGTGAAAAATGATATTTCAAGCAAATGGCATTCAATTGGGAGTACCGATACTACCATCAGATGAACTAGACTTCAAAATCAAAAAGGTAAAGAAAGATACTGAGGGACACTTCATAATAACAAAGGGAATCGTGCACCAAGAAGACATAACACTTATTATTATCTATGCTTCCAATCAGGGAGCCCCAAATTATGTAAAGTAATTACTAACAGAACCAAATGGAGAAACAGACCAAAACGCTCTCATAGTAGGGAACCTAAATACTGTATTGTCAGATATGGCAGATAATCCAAACTGAAAATCAATAAGGAAATAACAGCCTTAAATGATACATTAGACCAACTGGACATAATTGACATTTACAGAGACTTTCATCCCAAAACAGTTGCTCATACATTCTTCTCTAGTATACATAGAACATTCTCAGGGATTGACCACATACTGAGACACAGAGATAGCCTCAACAAATATAAGAGAGTTGAAATCATACCAACCATATTCTCTGATCATAATGCTTTGAAACTAAAGATCAACTGTGAAAAGAAAGAAGCAAGAACCACAAATAAATGGAGATTAAACAACATGCTGCCAAAGAATAACTGTGTCAGAGAAGAAATAAAAAGAGAGATCAAGAGATACATAGAAACGAATTATAATGATAGTACAATATATCAAACTTTTGGGATACGCCCAAAGTGGTCCTAAGAGGAAAGTTCATATCATTACAAGGCCTACCTCCAAAAACAAGAATGAGCCCAAATAAACAACCTAACGCTTCATCTTAAAAAACTAGAAAAGGAAGAACAAATGAAGCCTGTCAGCAGAAGGAAAAAAATAAACCAAATTAGAGCAGAAATAAATGAAAATGAAAACAAAAAATAATAGAAAAAATAAATGCAATAAACAGCTGGTTCTTTGAGAAGGTTAATACAATTGACAAACCCTTGGCTAGACACACTAAAGAAAAGAGAAAGGACATCAATAAACAATACCAGGGATGAAAGAGGTGAAATTATGACAGACACTGCAAAATACAAAGGATCATACATAAATACTATGAAAAGTATATAACATCGAATTTAATAAACTAGAAGAAATGGACCAGTACTTAGAAAAATACAACTGTCCTAGACTGAATCAAGGAGAACTGGAAAATCTAAATAGACCAATCAGCAGTATGGAAATTGAAACAATTATTGAAAACCTACCGAAAAATAAAAGTCCGGGACCAGATGGCTTCACCAATGAATTCTACCAAACATTCAAAGAAGATTTAATACCTATTTTCCTCAAACTCTTTGGAAAAATCAAAGAGGAGGCAATACTCTCCCCATTTGATGAGGCAAATATCACCCTGATACCAAAACCTTGTAAAAATAACACAAAAAAAGAAAACTACTGACCAATATCT
>NW_006439366.1:0-490 GCF_000325575.1 Pteropus alecto | reverse complement strand
ACCTGAAACTAATATAAATAATATTGAATGTAAAATCTAATTGAAAAAAAATTTTTTTTAAAGTCGTAAGGTGGCTGAATGGAAAAGAAAACAAGATCCATATGTATGCTGCCTACACGAGACCCACTCAGATCAAAAGATACACACTGACTGAAAATAAAGGAATGGAAAAAGATATTAAGTGAAAATGAAAATGCAAAAAAAAAGCTGGGATAACAACACTTACATTAGACAAAATAGATTTTTAAACAGGAGACAAAGAAGGACCCTGTAATCCCCACTTCTGGATATTTATCCAAATAATTTCAAAACACTACTTCAAGGGCATATGTGAATCCATATGTTCATTGCAGCATTATTTCCAATAGCCAAGATATAGAGGCAACCTGGGTGTCCATCAATAGATGAATGGATAGAGAAGAGGTGATACATATATACAGTGGCATATTACTTAACCATAAAAAGAATGAAATCTTCACATCAGCAAAAA
>NW_006439365.1:0-918 GCF_000325575.1 Pteropus alecto | reverse complement strand
ATTCTCTGATCATAATGCTTTGAAACTAAAGATCACCTGTAAAAAAGAAAGCAGAAGAACCACAGATACATGGAGATTAAACAACATGCTACTGAAGAATAATTAAGTCAGAGAAAAAAATAAAATGAGAGATCGAGAAATACATAGAAATGTATGCTAATGATAGTACAACATATCAAAACATTTGGGACACTGCAAAAGCGATCATAAGAGGAAAGTTCATATCATTACAGGCCTACCTCTAAAAACAAGAATGAGCCCAAATAAACAACCTAATGCTACATCTTAAAAAACTAGAAAAGAAAGAACAAATGAAACCTAAAGTCAGCAAAAGCAAAGAAATAATCAAAATTAGAGCAGAAATAAATGAAATTAAAAAAAAAAAGAAAAAATAAATGCAACGAAGAGCTGGTTCTTTGAGAAGTTTAATAAAATTGACAAACCCCTGGCTAGAATCACTAAAAAAAGAAAAAAGAAAAAAGACACAAATAAACAAAATCAGGAATAAAGAGGGGAAATTATAACTGATATCACAGAAACACAAAGGATCATACAACAATACTGTGAAAAAGTACATAACACCAAATTTAATTATCTAGAAGAAATGGGCCAGTACTTAGAAAAATACTACTTTCCTAGACTGAACCAAGAACTGGAAAATCTAAATAGATCGATTGGCAGTATGGAAATTGAACCGATCATCAAAAACAAACCAAAAAGTAAAAGTCCAGGACTAGATGCCTTCACCAGTGAATTCTACCAAACATTCAAAGAAGATTTAATATCTATACTTTTCAAACTCTTCCAAAAAATCAAAGAGAAGGCAATACTTTCCAACTCATTTTATGAGGCCAATATCACCCTCATACCAAAACCTGTTAACGATAACACACAAAAAAAGAAAACTTCAGACCAATA
>NW_006439364.1:0-765 GCF_000325575.1 Pteropus alecto | reverse complement strand
TGGAGCCTCAGTGGGAGGAAGGTAGTCTCTCTCAGTTGGCAATGAGTCTCTTCCTGGCTCATCCTGCACTCAGCAATCCCTCAGGCTTGGACCCCTGGAGGTCCTGCCTTCGCCTTGGGTTCTGTGCACCTGTGGCCCACAGCACCTTCCTCCTGAGAAAGCCATCCTGTCCTTTAGTGAAGTTGGGTGTCCGAACCTGTCGTCTCTGGCCGACAGTGCCTGGGCTTTCATCCAGGAGCTTTTCCATGTAAAGTCATGGCCTCTAGCCACTCTCAGAAGACCATTTGGCTTCTGTTGCAAAATCCTATCCCAGCCAGGATTCCCACAGAGCTTCTCTGGCGGGTCTGAGTGCCACTTTTGCTTCCATCTATAGAGGAGACTGGATGGTGTACCCTGAGCTACATTGTCATCTAGCCTTTTTCAGTTTAGCTACTAGCAGCTTTCACTTCCTGATATGCTCTCCTCCCAGTCCCTCTCCCTCACTCTGTTGCAGAAAAGATCCAAAATTAGACTGGCAAGGAAACAAGCAGCACTCAGAGAGTTAGAGAACTCAGGTTTATTACACCAGCCGTCCCAGAGAAGCTAGCGCTCTGAAGATCTGAGCCCGGAACTCAGTTGGTACATTCCTTATATAGACCCTTTTTGGCACAGGCTGATTGGTTAATTTGTCCTCAGACCTTTACAAAGCAGCGGGGAGAGTTGCTATGATTGCAGGTAGTTACAGTGCCAAAGGGCGGGAGTTGCTATGGGTTACTGGCAGTTACA
>NW_006439363.1:0-300 GCF_000325575.1 Pteropus alecto | reverse complement strand
AAAAAGACCTAAATGCTCGACCACTGGGGATGGCTTAGGACTATGGCTCTCCAAGTGATGTCTGCAGACCCCTCGGGGTCCCTGAGACCCTTTCAGAATGTCCAAGAAGTCAAAACAATTTGTAGAATAATATTAAGATGTCATTTGCCTTTTTTGCTGTATCGACATTTGCACTAATGGTGCAAAAGTAATGGGTAAATACGGCCCGTGAGCAGAAATTCAGCTGGTGGCATCGAATGTGCTAGCGGTCACTGTATTCTCCACTGCCACGCAGTCTCAGCGGCAGGCCAGGAGGGAGAA
>NW_006439362.1:0-238 GCF_000325575.1 Pteropus alecto | reverse complement strand
AAGGGTTAATGTTATTGTTAGGGTTAGGGTTAGGGTTAGCTTTAGAAGTAGGTTACGGTGAGGCTTAAGGCGAGGGTTAGTGTTAGGGTTAGAGTGTGGGTCAGTGTGAGGTTTAGGGTTGAGCATTTGGTTAACTATATGGTTAGGTTAAAGATAGGGATAGAGTTAGGGTTATTGTTAGAGTTACGGTTACCGTTAAGTTTTGGACAGGGTTGGGGTTATGGTTAATGTAAGGGTG
>NW_006439361.1:0-1234 GCF_000325575.1 Pteropus alecto | reverse complement strand
AGCAAATGGCATTCAGAGAAAAGCGAGAGTAATGGTACTAATATTGGACAAAATAGATTTGAGAATAAAAACATCAAGAAAGATATTGAGGGACACTTCATAATCATAAAGGGAATCACGCACCCAGAAAACATAACACTTATTAATATCTATGTTCCCAATCAGGGAGCACAGAAATATATAAAGTAATTACTAACGGGATCAAAGGGAGAAATGACCAAAACACTATAGTAGTAGGGGACCTACATATCCCACTGTCAGATCTGGACAGATCATCCAAACAGAAATTCAATAAGGAAATAACATCAAAAACGATACATTAGACCAACTGAATATAATTGACATTTACTGGCATTTCATCCCAAAATAGCTGTTTATACATTCTTCTCTTTGCACATGGAACATTCTCAAGGATTGGGACATGGAGATAGCCTCAACAAATATAAGAGGATTGAAATCATACTGAACATATTCTCTGATCATAATGCTTTGAAACTAGAGATGAACTGTAAAAAGAAAGCAGGAAGAACCACAAATACATGGAGATTAAACAATATACTACTGAAGAATAACTGGTTCAGAGAATAAATAAAGAGATCAAGAGATACATAGAAATGAATGCTAATGATAGTACAACATATCAAAACTTTTGAGACATGGCAAAAGTGGTCATAACATGAAAGTTCACATCATTACAGGCCTACTTTCAAAAAGGAGACTGAGCCCAAATAAACAGCCTAACACTTCATTTTAAAAAACTATAAAAGGAAGAACAAATGAAACGTAAAGTCAGCAGAAGGAAAGAAATAATCAAAACTAGAGCAGGAATAAACGAAATTGAAAACAACAACAACAACAACAAAATAATAGAAAAAATAAGTGCAACAAATTGTTTTTTGAATAAGTTAATAAAGTTGATAAACCCATGGCTAGACTCACTTAAGAAAGAAGAGAAAGGACACAAATAAACAAATTCAGGGATGAAAGAAAAGAAATTACTACATACACTGCAGAAATACAAAGAATCATACAAGAATAATATGAAAAAGTATATAACACCAAATTTAATAACCTAGAAGAAATGGAAAAGTACTTCGAAAGATAAAACCTTCCTAGACTGAATCAAAAAGATCAGGAAAATCTAAATAGACCAATCAGCAGTATGGAAATTGAAACAATCAGAAACCTACTAAAAAGGAAAAGTCCAGGACCAGATGGCTTCATCATTGAATTC
>NW_006439360.1:0-452 GCF_000325575.1 Pteropus alecto | reverse complement strand
AATTATATGCCAACAAATTGGACAATCTAGAAGAATTGGGCACATTCATAGAAACATATAGTCTCACAAGACTGAGTCAAGAAGAAACAGTAAATCTGAACTGACTGATTACCACCAATGAAATAGAATCAGTAATCCAAAACTTCCCCAAAAACCAAAAGTCCTGGACCAGGTGGTTTCATAGGCAAAATTTATCAAACATTTAAAGAAGAATTATCACCTACTTTTCCCAAACTATTCCAAAAATTTCAAGAAGAGGGAAGTATCCCTAACTCCTTTTATGAGGTCACTATTATCTTAATT
Organism: Pteropus alecto; assembly: GCF_000325575.1. Lineage (NCBI taxonomy): Eukaryota > Metazoa > Chordata > Mammalia > Chiroptera > Pteropodidae > Pteropus > Pteropus alecto. The sequence goes on along the minus strand of NW_006439360.1, from coordinate 149 downwards.
CCAAAACCAGACAAAGACATTACAAAAAAGAAAACTATAGGCCAATATCTCTTATGAACATTGATGCAAAAATCAATATAATATTAGTAAACTGAATTCAGCAACACATTAAATATATCATACACCATAATCAAGTTGGATTTATTCCT
>NW_006439359.1:0-282 GCF_000325575.1 Pteropus alecto | reverse complement strand
GTGTGATCTGGGATTTTCTTTTGTTCTAAAGGACACTATTTGTACAATTGGAAGAGTCTGAATACAGTCCGTATAATAAGTCTGAACAATAGCGTTATTAATTTTCTTATTTTTGTAATTGTATTGTGATCATGTAAGAGAATGTTTTTGTTTTAGGAGACACAAACTTCAGCAATTAGTGATAAAAATGCATCGTATTTGTAACTTATACATCTGTATACACACGCACACACACACACACACACGAGATAAATGATAATATTTGGGGAATCTAAGTGAAAG
>NW_006439358.1:0-532 GCF_000325575.1 Pteropus alecto | reverse complement strand
ACATAGCCTACCCTCAGCCCAAATCCTCACTGGGGGCTAAAGTGAATTTTTTTCTGATACAATGGATTCTTCTTGCTTTTATGTTGAATCCTTTGTGCAACAATTAGCTATGAACATAATGTGATTACAGTAATTTTCAAACCTGATACTGTTCCTGTTGGGTTGGACTCCACCGATATTCTAAAATAAGAAAAGGAGTTCAGGTTACATGCTCTGTAACCTGAACTCCTCTGACCCAGGACCCCGGTTGGGAATTAGCATGTGGTAGAGAATAGATAACAACCACCTGTGTCCAGAAGCCATTAGCAAAATGCCGTGCAAATGCCCTTCCTCCCCAGTGTCCTTTCCCTGTCCCCTAAAGGAAAGTGCATTCCACTGAGTGAGGATAAGAGAGGAATCTGGGCCATAGGGGAGAAGCCCCAGAGCTCTGCTTGCTGAGGCCAATTTGATGGCATTGAGACAGTCCTGCCCCACGCATCTCCCATCCTGTGTCCAGACAGCACTGTAGGTCAAGTTTCTCAAGCAAATTTAT
>NW_006439357.1:0-961 GCF_000325575.1 Pteropus alecto | reverse complement strand
ACACTGGTTATAAAGATGCTCAATAAACTTTTGGAGAAAGTAGAGATCTCCAACAAAGAGATAAAAATGGAGATGGAGATCATAAGAGGGAACTAGTCTGAAATGGAGAACACGTTATCTGAGATGAGAAGTATACTAAATGGAATAAATGAAATGAATAAAGAGGATCACATGCCCTATGTAGAGAACAGGAAAGCCAATCAGGACACTCAAACAGAATGGCAAGAAAAAGGATGTCAAGACTATAAAGATGATTTAAGAAGGATATGGGACACTATTAAGGCTCCAAATATTCGTCTGATCAGCATAAGTGAAGGAAATCAAGATGTTGAACAGCTGTTTGAAAAAATAATGATGGAAAACTTCCTTAACCTGGTGAAGGAAATGGACATAAAACCCCAGGAAGCTCAGAAGATTGCAAAACTCAGAAATCCAAAGAGGCCTGTGCCAAGACACATCATAATTAAAATGCCAAATGTTAAATACAAAGAAAAAAATTTAAAAGCAGCAAGAGAAAAATAATTACATATAAAGAAACACCCATACGACTGGCAGCTGTTTTTTCAACAGAAGTTTTGCAGGACAGAAGGAGTTGGAATGAAATATTCAGTGATGAAAAGTAAAGACCTACAACCAAGATGACTCTATCCAACAAAGCTATCATTTAGAATCAAAGGACAGATAGAGAGCTTCCCAGAAAAGAAAAAGCTAAAGGAATTTATCACCACCAAGCCAGAATTACAAGAAATGTTGAAGGGACTTCTTTAAGAAGAAAAAACAGGTATCAAAAACAGGAATAAAGACTGGTAACAACTGCATTCCTATCAATAAGTACCTTAAAGGGAAAAGAATTAAGTGCTCCAATCAAGGGATGGAGTGGCTAAAAGAATAAGAAAATAAGTCCCCTACATATGAGAAGGAAGGGGATGGAAAAAGATATTGTTGTGATGAACCTAGAAGG
>NW_006439356.1:0-725 GCF_000325575.1 Pteropus alecto | reverse complement strand
GATCTTAGAAGGAAGGATTTTAGTTTTTCACCATTGCATATAATGTTGGCTGAAGGTTTGTCATAGATGGCTTTTATTATGTTAGGGTTTCCTTCTATACCAATTTTATTAAGTGTTTTGATCATAAATGGGTGCTGTATCTTGTCGAAGGCTTTTTCTGTATCTATTGATATGATCATATGATTCTTATTTTTTAATTTGTTTATGTGGTGTATCACATTAATTGATTTGCGTATATTGAATCATCCCTGTGCCCCTGGGATGAAGCCCACTTGATCATGGTGTATAATCTTTTTAATATGTTGCTGTATTCGGTTCGCTAGTATCTTATTTAAGATTTTTGCATCTGTGTTCATGAGAGATATTGGTCTGTAGTTTTCTTTTATTTCTTTTATTTGTGTTATCTTTACCAGGTTTTGGTATCAGAGTGATATTGGCCTCATAAAATGAGTTAGGAAGTGGTGTCTCTTCTATGAATTTTTTAAAGAGTTTGAGGAGAATAGGTATTAAATTTTCTTTGAATGTTTGGTAGAATTCACTGGTGAAGACATCTGCTCCTGGACTTTTACTTTTTGGTAGGTTTTTGATGATTGCCTCAATTTCCATACTGCTGATTGGTCTATTTAGATTTTCCAGTTCTTTATTCAGTCTGGGGAAGTTTTATTTTCTAAGTATTGGTCCATTTCTTCTAGGATATTAAATTTGTTATTATATACTTTTTCATA
>NW_006439355.1:0-498 GCF_000325575.1 Pteropus alecto | reverse complement strand
ATACTCTAATAATGAAGTTTCAGAAAAAAAAAGTGAAAACAATAATTCCTTTTGCAACTGCAATGCAACAAAAAGAATAAAATACCTAGGAATAAATCTAATGAAACCTGTGAAGGACCTATATAATGAAAACTGCAAGACTCCATTAAAAGAAATTGAAGAAGATACAAAGAAATGGAAAGATATTTCGTGTTCTTACATTGGAAGAGTCAACATAGTTAAAATGACCACATTACCTAAAGCATTATACAGATTTAATGCAATCCCCATCAAAATCTCATCGGCATATTTAAATACAAATCAGCAGATATGTATGGAAGCAGAATAAATTGCCAAAGCCATCCTGAGAAAAAAGAAAGAGGCTGGAAACATCATTCTGCCTGACTTCAAATTATACTACAAAGTGACAATAATCAAAATAGCATGGTATTGGCAGCAAAACAGACATACGGACCAGGGGAATAGAATTGAGAGTACAGAAGTAAACCCATATTTATA
>NW_006439354.1:0-433 GCF_000325575.1 Pteropus alecto | reverse complement strand
ACATAAGAATAATGGGCATTATCAAAGGCGAGGAAGAAGAGCAGAGACTAGAAAGCATTTTCAGACAAATAATGGACGAGAATATCCAAATCTAAGGAATGAGCTGGAGCTTGGAATTCAAGAAGTCAACAGAACACCCAATTATTTCAACCCAAAGATAAGCTTTCACCAAGACACGTTGTATTAAAGTTATCAAAAATCAACGACAAAGACAGAATACTCAGGGCAGCCAGGGAGAAGAAAATGATAACTTATAAAGGAAAACCCATTAGATTATTATCAGACTTCTCAGCACAGACCTTACAAGCCAGAAAGGAATGGAATCAAATATTTAAGCTATTAAGTGAAAGAAACTACCAATGTAGAATAATGTATCCAGCTAAGTACTCCTTTAGATGTAAAGAAGAAATTAAGACCTTTCCAGACATACAAA
>NW_006439353.1:0-950 GCF_000325575.1 Pteropus alecto | reverse complement strand
TCGATCTTCTGCTTTATCTGGTATTGATTCCCTCTGATGTATTCTTCATTTTAGCGATCGTGTTCTTCATTTCTGACTGGTTCTTTTTCATGTTTTCTATCTTAATTTTTATGTTTTCTATCTCTCTGTTAAAGTTCCCACTGAGTTCATCTACTCTTCCCCTAAGTTCATTGAGTGTCCTGAGTGTTTTGAACTCGGCATCTGGTAGATGGCTCATCTCAATTTTGTTTCGTTCTTTTTCTGGAGCTTTGATTTGATCTTTCATTTGGGACGTGTTTCTTTGCCTCCTCATTTTAGCTCCCCCGCCCCGTGTTTGCTTCTATATATCAATTAGGTAGGGTCTTAGTAGAGGGGCCTTATGTAGTAGGTGTCCTATGGGGTCCAGTCTCCCTGGTCGCCTGAGCTGGGTGCTCCAGGCGTGTCCCTTGTATGGGTCATGTGTGCCCTCCTGTTGTAGCTGAGCCTTGGCTGCTGTTTGCACATCAGTGGGAGGGACTGACCCTCAGGCTGATTGGTTATGAGGACTGGCCAGTGAGGGGCTGAACTTACAGAGTAGGATTCACTTTAGCAGGGCTCTGGGCCCTGCCCAGTCTGCTCTATGGGTGTGTTGTCCCCCACGTGCAACCCTGGGTGGTGCTTTGGCTTGAGTCAGAGCTGGGCACTGAATGTGCAGGTTCCAGGGCCTCCTAGGAAGGGCCCCTCTGCAGGCCACGTTCAGCTGCAGCCTGTGTACTGCCCGAGGCCACCTGATATGAATCACCAAGCAATCCGCAGATGACCACCACCTGTGCTAGGCTTAGAGGTGACTCAAAAGGCTAAGCTGTGCACTGAGGCTGGTTGCTACCTGTGCCGAGCTTGGGGCTGCTCAGCAAGAGGTATGAGGCATGCTGAGGCCACATGGCGCTTGTTTGTGTTTTTGCGAACCTTTGAGAGATTTTAGGAAAGTCTGT
>NW_006439352.1:0-553 GCF_000325575.1 Pteropus alecto | reverse complement strand
AAAACTTTATGCCATAGTCAGCTCCCTCTACAAACGCTTCTTTGAAATGTCGCAGGAGACACTTCAAGGGTGTCTTCTGTGAACTCGGGCCTTCCCCCATCACTTGCGCAGAAAACACAAAACAGACACTCAGATGAGAACAATTACTGGGGTGTAGGTGGACCCAGAGAAGTCCACCACCTACAACCTAGACAAGACCAAAGACAATAGACAAAATCCGATAACAGGGCACAGGAGGCGGTGTCCCGCGGGGCCTGGCCACAGTCCGAGAGATATGACTGTGTCCAGTCTCTCCACAGACCCCCCCCCAATGACCGGTCATCAGAAACAGAAAGGTATCTTTTATCCAGATGTTGAGGCCTCGGAGATTCCATTCAGGACCAGGAACAAAGAGTGTGTCCTAAAGGTTGCATCCTTGACGACTGCATTGACCTCGATATGGCATTCAAGGGCCCTGGAACGTCTCAGATTGGCCACCCATTTGAATCTGTAACAGGAACAGCAACCACTTCGGAGGTCGGTCCGGTCTTAGATCTCAGGGCCACTCCCTGAG
>NW_006439351.1:0-632 GCF_000325575.1 Pteropus alecto | reverse complement strand
TTGATGTAAAAATCCTCAACAAAATATCAGCAAACAGAATTCAATAGCACATTAAAAGGATCACCGTGACCAAGTAGGATTTATTCCCGAAAGGTAAGGATGATTCAACAATTCAAAAATCAATCAGTGAAGGAATAGAATGAAGGAAAAGAACCACATGATCCCCTCAATTGATGCAGAAAAAAGTGTTTGACAAAATCAACACCCTTTCATAATAAAAACATTCAACAAGCTAGAAATATAAGGAAACTACCTCAATGTAATAAAAACCATATATGAAAAGCCCACGGCTAAGGTCATACTCAATGGTGAAAGTCTGAAAGCTTTTCTGATAATATAAAGAACAAGACAAGGATGCCTGCTTTCACTGCTTCTATTTAACATAGTACTAATCCTAGCAAGAACAATAAAGCCAGAAAAAAATAATAAAATGCCTTCAAATTGGAAAGGAAGAAGTAAAATTATTCTGTTCACAGATGACATGATTTTTTATGTAGAAACTCTAATGTTACACACACACACACACACACACACACACACACACACACGCTCACACGCACCAAACTATTAGAACTAATAAACTAATCTAGAAAATTTGCAGGATAATCAACATGCAAAAATCGGTTGTGTTT
>NW_006439350.1:0-369 GCF_000325575.1 Pteropus alecto | reverse complement strand
CAAGGACGGAATGTGAGCCCGACACAGGCCAGCTTGTCTAACCTCGCAAAAAGGTTAGACTTAAATACGAGAGTTCTGCTCCCACGGATGGCGTGACAACCCCAGCCTTCGGGAACTGGCTGCCGTGGTGGCTTCCTGTCCCTCTTAGAATCCATCTGCCCCGCATGAGGTGTCCGCCTCCCTTTTACCATGTAACCATAACCAAAACGCGCTGCTGTTTCCGGCTGGGATGGCCAGCGTGGATGACAGTGGATGACGCAGGCAGTGAACAAGCCCCCGATGGACAAGGGTTCGCCGGCTCTCTTCCGAGGGAATGCCATCGGGGCGTCCAGCACCGTGAGGCGTGGTTTTCTACCGAAGGCCAGTTTT
>NW_006439349.1:0-514 GCF_000325575.1 Pteropus alecto | reverse complement strand
GGTAAATACCCAGTAGAGGAATTGCTGGATCATAAGGTAGATTAATTTAGTTTTTTGAGGAACCACCATACTGTTTTCCATAGTGGCTGTACCAATTTGCAGTCCCACCAGCAGTATATGAGGATTCCTTTTACTCCGCATCCTCTCCAACATTTGTTATTACTTGTTCTGTTGATTATAGCTATTCTAATAGGTTTTTTTTGTTGTTGATATTGAGTTATATGAGTTCTTTGTATACTTTGGACATTAGGCCCTGATTGGAGACACTGCTTGCAAATATATTTTCCCATTCATATGGTTGTCTCTTTACCTTGCTGACGATTTCTTTTGCTGAGCAGAAGCTTTTTAGTTTGATGTAGTCCCATTCATTTATTTTAGCTTTTACCTCCCTTGCCTTTGAGGTCAAATTCATAAAATCTTCTTTAAGTCCAGTATGCTTGAGATTAGTTCTTATGTTTTCTTCTGTGCATTTATTTTACTGATTCCGGTCTTCTATTCAGGTCCTTAATCCATT
>NW_006439347.1:727-3896 GCF_000325575.1 Pteropus alecto | reverse complement strand
GGGTTTTCCCCACACCAAACAATTCTCTGTGACACAAGCTTGCTGAGTGTCCTAAATTTAACTCAGTTCTGACACTACCTGGAAACAGCATCAGAACTCACAGGCGAAGAACTCAGTCCCACAAGACCGCACCCCCGCAAACACACACGCACACACACATCTCAGATGCCCATTGAAAGCCCAGGTTCTGACCTGTGCTTCTGATCAACTGGCTACATGACCCTCTCCTTGGGTTCAATTGATTTGCTAGAGAGGCTCACAGAACTCAGGGAAACACGTTTATCAGTTTACTAGGGGATGTGGTAAAGGATACAAATGAACATCCAGATGGAAAAGATGCATAGGGCAAAGGTATATAGGAAGGGGCACGGAGCTTCCATGCCTGGTCTTGGCGCACCATTCCCCCAGGACCTCCACGTGTTCACCAACCCAGAAGGTCTCCGAACCCCATGCTTTTGGGATTTTATGAGCTCTCATCTCATAAACATGATCAGTTATGAACTCCATTTTCAGCCCTTCCCCCCTTTCAAGAGAATGGGGGCGGGGCTGAAAAGCCTAAGCTAATGGTGGCATGGTGTGTCTGGTGACCAGCCCTGCAGAAGCCCACCGAGAGTTGCTTCGTCAGAACAAAAGACTTCCATCACCCAGGAAATTACAAGAGTTTCAGGAGCTCTGTGTCAGGAACGATGGTCAAAGACCAACATTAGAACAAGAGATGCACCTACTATTCTTACCACTTAGGAAATTATAAGGCTTTCAGCTCTGTGCCAGAAACTGGGGGCAGAGACCAATACATGCATTTTCTACTGTCTCAGAGTAGTTATGGACTCTGTGAAAATGATTATCAAAGCTAAAATTAAAGCAATTTATCAGGCCTATATAAACACATCAAAAAATATAAATATTATTGAACATATATTTTCTTCTAAAGCAAATATTAATACAATACTCTATAAATTATACTTGAAGGGGATATCTAGGATACAGATATTTCACCTAAATGTTACTTTGTTCTTTATTATTATTATTTTGTGTCCGTATGTGTGTGTGTGTAAAATGTTCCAAACAATGTGATATCCTCATAAAGGGTATCTTCCAATCGATTTATAGAGTAGTTTTCTTATTTAAGTACTTAAGAGGTGTTAAAAAGATATGTTTGTTGGAAATGATCTACATTTGTCAAAACCACAAAAGTAAGGTATTGTCAGCAAGGAAAAGCAAATGATTTCATTCTAATTAAATTCCCCACTCTTCTTCCTAAAAATTATTAGTTTCATACTTCTATAAGAAAAAAATGACAAAAATGTTGCTATTCTCTACAAAGATGAAAGCTCCTACCTTTCTGATTTTCTTGAGCAAATCTTGAAGTCTGTTAAGAAAAAAAAAAAAAGTTAACTTTAATTCAATTATTCAGGTATAATTAAAAAACCAAAGCAGTTTTAAAAACTAAAAAAATGCTACCAGTGATTTGTAGAGACTGGATTTGGGGTTTATTTAATGAGTTGTAATAGATCCTGCATGGTAAATAGCTTAAAAGAAAGCAAAGATTAAGTAGATGTTTTTACATCAATGTTTAAATAATAAATAAGGATATTTCTAAATATAAGACTAATAATCATGCTTCAGATTAAATAAAAATAAGATTATAACTATGCTCAAGTATAAAAATTAAAGTTTTTCCTTACATAGTTTTTTAAAATTTATTTATTTATTTTCATTAATTTCAAGTACACAGTACTTTGGTTATACATTTATATAGTTTATAAAATGATCCCCCTAATTGCTCCTTCTCTTCTCTTCCTTATACTATTAAATTACAATAAATATATCAAGGACAGAAAGATAAAATATTTTTCTTGATCACATAATTAAACTACAAATACTTCACATCGAAGGTGATATGCCAAACATATCATCCTGCGAACTTGATTAATTACTGCTCTAATAACTATATAATTGAGTATTACTCATGAAATAAGCAAAATTGTGACATGTAATTGAAAATTTAGCGACTGATGGACCAAAAAAGAATTCCTAATGTCGATAAATAAAATTTGATTTTTAAAGAATAAATATAGCATATTTAAATTCTAATACTAACATTGTGTTTTCTTAAGACTTCTGAATATAAAACTTTGCACAATTAAGATTGAGTGAAAATAGGGACAACAAGAATGAACCCTATTTCAGGTGATAATAATGTGATAATATAGACTGATTGATTGTAAAAATGTTCATAATGAGAGGCTGTGCACCTATGGGGCCTTGGAGCATAAACAAAATTCCCTTTCTGCTCAAGTTCACTGCAAACCTAAATTACTCTAAAAAATTAAGTCTATTAAAAAATAGAGAAAATTTGCTATGTCTGCCGTTAAAATAATAAAGTCTGACTAATTTATTCTATGGTATTGGAAGAATACAGTTAAAATAATTAGAGAAGTAGTAAAACATGTTTTAGTATTTGAGAACTCAATGGATTTTTTAAAAAATTAATGTATTCCTCATTCTCTTATGTAATCACAAAGAAGAGAAACATCTGAAGAGACTGTTGGCATAGTAAAAAGAGATCTATTGCCCCGTGCTGCCACTTAGAAATCCTGTGACCTTGAGCAAATCATCTCACCTCCCCAGACTGTGGTTCCCTATCTGTGACACATGTAACACCTGCATTGGGACTAGCACAGTGCCGAGCTCACAACATTCAGCATAAATGGCAGTTATGAATCTTTAGTCGACTACCTGGAATGTAAGATCAATTCTTGCTCCAAAACATTTCGTGATTCCAGACATCACAATTTTACAAAAGACTAATTTAGTACTCTTTTATTACATTATGTAACAAATATATGATGTGAATTCATGGATGACTGAGAAAGAGACCTAGTCTGCCAAGAAGCACATCATGGAGCACTTTACCCTGATCTGATATGAAGGCTGTTGACAGAAAATTCAGAAACAGAAAGGAAAGACTACCTTTTCTTTGGCCAAACCATTTCCAAAAGAAAACTGAAAGTGAATACTTGTAGTCACATTTTTCTAAGTGATCTGCCATCAGAGATTTAGAAGCACTGATTAAGAGGGAGCTACTCGCCCCCAAAATGGACTGGGGCTACCTTTCTCTGCTCAGCACGGGGTGCATCAGCTTGTGAATCAGCTGCTTTCTCAGTTG
>NW_006439347.1:0-653 GCF_000325575.1 Pteropus alecto | reverse complement strand
TCCACAATGGTTCCAGATCCATGGCTAGAACTTGAAACCTTCTCCTGCATTCTGTCTTAGCCCATGAGACAAGCGGCCCGGTGGGTTCTGGAAAAAAGTGCAGTGGCGGTCAGCCAGAACCCATGTAGACTCTGACTCAGCAGCAGCTTCTGACCGGAATACCAACTATAGGAGAAAATTCTGCTGCTGCTTCACCATTCTGTGGATTGTTGGAGGGTATGAAACCAGTTTATTGGGTATATTGGTCAAGATAAAATTCAGTTACCAAAAGGGAAATAACATATGCATGAGAGAAATCAGTAAACTCTAAGAAGGCTTATTAAGATGTACTTTGCATATAGTATTTACATCTCAAGACACCATGAAACACAATAATTTTCTCACATCTTGTAAATGAGGAAATTTAGGTTCAAGGTGGGTAATTTTCTTGTTTATATCACTAGTGTTATTATTCTTTTAGTTTTAAGAAAATCCCTAAATTAATTAAACTACTGAATATTTGTTCTAATCTATTTTGCATATAATCTGAAAACATACAATCAGGCTAAACTTAAGAAAATTTTCCCTAGATTCATTGGATTAAGCAATAACTATCCAGTGTACTTTTATTAATAGAACACAAGCAAGAAACAAGTGGATTTGTTATATCTCCT
>NW_006439346.1:0-898 GCF_000325575.1 Pteropus alecto | reverse complement strand
AGATTTTATGAATTATAAAAAAATTCTATGAATTATAAACATGTTGATTCTTATATATACCCTATGTACTATTTTTTTTTGGTGGCAAGATAACTAAAATAAATACTTGTATTCAAAAGTAGAGGCTAAAGTGCTTCCTGTAGTCTAATTCTCAACAATTTTGTAGGCTTTTTTGTCTTTATTTTTTATATTTTTTATTTTTTTTGTAGTTTATTCCATTATACAAAGGCCACATCCACAAATATCATTGAGACTAGCCCTTCTCAGATTCTGGCTGAAAGTCTGTGTGCAGTGGGATAATACCCTTAAGCTTCTTATAAAGATTATTTGTCTATTTAAGAGAGTTTATGAAACACATTATCTTTCTGAAGTCTCAACAAAGGTTCTTAAATCTACACCTTAGAGATGATATTTGTTTCTATGACATCTCTTTGGGAGTCTTTTTACTCTTTGGAGAAATTTGGGTCAAATTTTCACTTTTTCCAGATGACATGATTCTTTAGAAAGAAAACCCTGAGAATTGACCATAAAAACTATTAGAAACAATAAACAAATACAGTAAAATTGCAGAATACAAAATTAATGTATGAAACTTTGTTGAGTTCCTATATCCTGATTATGAAATGTAAGGTCTGCCCCCAAAATTTCTTTTGAATTGCAACCAAAAGAATAAAATACCTAGGAATGAACTTAACAAAACTCATGAAGGACCTATACACTGAAAAGTACAAGATATTATTAAAAAAAAATTTGTAAGAGGACAAAGAAATGGAAAAATATTCAGTGTTCATGGATTGGAAGGATGTGCGTAGTTAAAGTAGCCATTTTATCCAAAGCAATATACAGATTTAAAGCAATCCTCGGCAAAATCTCAATTGCACTTTTGAAATAATAGAAC
>NW_006439345.1:0-1057 GCF_000325575.1 Pteropus alecto | reverse complement strand
AATGAATGGAACTATATTAAACTAAAAAGCTTCTCAGCACAGCAAAAGAAATCGTCAACAAGTTGAAGAGACAATCATCTGAATGGGAAAACATATTTGCAAACAATGCCTCCTATAAAGGCCTAATATCCAAACTATAGAAAGCACTCATACAACTCAACAACAGCAACAAAATAACAAAAATCTAATCAAAAAAAGGGCTGAGGATCTGAACAGATACTTCTTCCTAGGGGACATACAAGTGGCCTACAAACATATGAAAAGATGCTCGACATCACTATCTATTAGGGAAATGCAAATCAAAACCACAATGAGATACCATCTCACATCTGTTAGAATGGCCATCATCAACAAGACAAGTAATAACAAACGCTTAGGAACCCTCATACATTGCTGGTAGGACTACAAATTGGTACAAACACTGTGGAAAACAGTATGGAGTTTCCTCAAAAAAATAAGAATTGAATTACCATACGATCCAGCAATCCTTCTTCTGGGTATTTAACCCAGAAATCTGAAAACATTTATCTGCAAAGATATATGCACCTCAATGTTCATAGCAGCATTATTCACAGTGGCCAGGACATGGAAGCAACCCAAGTGTCCTACAATAGATGATTGGATAAAGACGTGGTACATATATACAGTGGAATATTACTCAGCAATAAGTAAAGATGAAATATTGCCATTTGAGACAACATGGATGGATCTTGAGATAACAATGCTAAGTGAAATAAGCCAAATAGAAAAAGTTAAAAACCACATGATATCACTCATATGTGGTACATAAAACTGAAAGCAACAAACAAACATGACAAACAAACAGATTCATGGACATGGACAGTGGAATAGTGGTTACCAGAGGGAAGTGGGGAAGGAAGAGGTAAAAGGGGTTAAATATTTGGTGATGGAAGGAAATCTAACTTTCAGTGGTGAACACACAATGCAATATATATATATATATATGACATATATATATATATGACTTTCAGTTGACTCATACACTTGAAACGTAATTTTGTTCATCAATGTCACCCCAATGATTTTTAATTAAAAT
>NW_006439344.1:465-892 GCF_000325575.1 Pteropus alecto | reverse complement strand
AGATACAGATCAACAGGTGTCTGAAGTTTCCCAAACGGACCTCTTTCTAACAGGTGTAAGATGCCATTTTGGATTCTTCCTCGACAAGGATGGAAGGGCACATGGGACAATGGAAGTGTGGGCCAAAGCATCCCTGGGCACACTGTCTGTGGGTGGCTTTGAAGTCTGCATGAGGATACAGAGAGGAATTAGACATATTTTCTCCCGTAAGGAGCTCAATGGGACCCTGAGTTCTTGTCAAACATATGTACCCAACTACCCGCAGAAGATTGAACTTTCCCTACAAAACCCAGGGCCTGACGTGCCTGTGTATTTGCCGCAAGTGAGCAATTTCTCAAAAGTCTCCACTTTGGGCTCAAAATGGACGTGAACTGAGTGCTGAAAGCCAGAAGTACCATATATAAATATATATGCTTATATATGAATA
>NW_006439344.1:0-200 GCF_000325575.1 Pteropus alecto | reverse complement strand
CCGTGGATGCTCATTCAAAAATAAGTCAACTAAGTCTCAGAGAGGAGATCACACGCCTAATAAGTGACAGAATCGAGTGTGGACACAGGGGCTTCCAGAGCCACAATTTAACCTGGTCCCTTCTCATCCAAGAGGCCTGAGACACCGGCTGTGCCCGCACCCCCGTCCCCGTACTCTGTCCTTGCTGCTGCTCAGTACTC
>NW_006439343.1:0-837 GCF_000325575.1 Pteropus alecto | reverse complement strand
TTGATCATAAATGAATGCTGTATCTTGTTGAAGGCGTTTTCTGCATCTACTAATATGGTTATATGATTCTTATTTTTTAATTTGTTTATGTGGTGTATCACATTAATTGATTTGCGTATGTTGAACTATCCTTGTGCCTCTGGGATGAAACCCACTTGATAGTGGTATATAATCCTTTTAAGATGTTGCTGTATTCAGTTTGCAAGTATCTTATTAAGGATTTTTGCATCTGTGTTCATGAGAAATATTTGTCTGTAGTTTTCTTTTTTGTGTGTGTTATCTTTACCAGGTTTCAGTATCAGAATAATATTGGTCTTACAAAATAAATTGGAAAGTATTGCCTCCTCTTTGATTTTTTGGAAGAGTTTGAGGAGAATAGGTATTAAATCTTCTTTGAATGTTTGGTAGAATTTACTAGTGAAGCCATCTGGTCTTGGACTTTTACTTTTTGGTAGGTTTTTCATGATTGTTTCAATTTCCATACTGCTGATTGGTCTGTTTAGATTTTCCAGTTCTTCTTGATTCAGTCTAAGAAGATTGTATTTTTCTAAGTACTGGTCCATTTCTTCTAGGTTATTAAATTTAGTATTATATACTTTTTCATAGTATTCTTGTATGGTCCTTTGTATTTCTGCAATGTCAGTCGTAACTTCCTCTCTTTAATCCTTGATTTTGTTTATCTGTGTCTTTTCTCTTTTTTCTTTAGTGAGTCTAGCAAGGGGTTTGTCAATTTTATTAACCTCAAAGAACCAGTTCGTTGTTGCATTTATTTTTTCTATTTTCTTTTTTTGTTTTCAATTTTATTTATTTCTGCTCTATCTTTGATTATTTCTTTCC
>NW_006439342.1:0-823 GCF_000325575.1 Pteropus alecto | reverse complement strand
AGATCAAGTGTAAAAAGAAAGCAGAAAGAACCACACCACAAATGCATGGAGATTAAACAACATGCTACTGAAGAATAACTGGGTCAGCAAAGAAATAAAAAGAGAGATCGAGAGATACATGGAAATGAATGATAATGATAGTAAAACATATCAAAACTTTTGGGATGCAGCAAAAGTGGTCATAAGCAAAAAGTTCATATCATTACAGGCCTATCTCCAAAAATAAGAATGAGCCCAAATAAACAACCTAAAGCTTCCTCTAAAAAAGGTAGAAAAGGAAGAACAAACGAAGCTTAAAGTCAGCAGAAGGAAAGAAATCATCAAAATTAAAGCAGAAATAAATGAAATTGAAAAAAAAATAGAAAAAATAAATGCAACAAAGAGCTGGTTCTTTGAGGTTAATATAATTGACAAACCCCTGCCTAGATTCACTAGAGAAAAAGGAAAAAGGACACAAATAAACAAAATCAGGTATGAAAGAGGGGAAATTACGACAGACACCACAGATATACAAAGGATCATACAAGAATACTACGAAAAAGGACATAACACCAAATTTTATAACCCAGAAGAAATGGAACAGTATTAGAAAAATACAACCTTCTTAGACTGAATCAAGAAGAAATGGAAAATCTAAATAGACGATGAGCAGTTTGGAAATTGAAACGATCATCAAAAGCCACCAAAAAATAAAAGTCCAGGACCAGATGGCTTCACCAGTGAATTTTACAAAACATTCAAAGAAGACTTAATACCTACTCTCCTCAAAGTCTTCCAAAGAATCAAACAGGAGGGAATACTTCCCAACTCATTTTATGAGGCC
>NW_006439341.1:0-718 GCF_000325575.1 Pteropus alecto | reverse complement strand
ATTAATCAGCCTGCAACAGCAGAAGGTAGGAGGGGACAAAGACACAAGGCTGCCCCAACCCTAATGGCTGAATGGGACAGAGGCTACAGCAACGGCAATGGCAGACACCTCTTAAAGGGGCCGTGTCCGCAAACAGACTTCTGGGTGACGGACTGGCTGGGTCTGAGCACCAGCGCCCAGTTGGCTGCTCAGAGGGCACCAAGAACTTATAGGGGAACACTGAATTGTTGGAGCGAGGGCCGGAGGCAAGGCTTTCTCCCAGGCAGAAGTACTGGCTGTATCCATTGTTCCTCTGTTGAGTCCTCCCCTCTCCCAGGGCACAGACACAGTGCCACCATAGCTTAGACATCATGGCACTGGATAACAGAGGTCGCTCCGCCCAGAGGATTCCCTGAAACTCTGCCTCCCCCAACTTGGGGCCCCATCCAAGCCACATCCAGTTGTGCACTCAGAGAGTTAGGTCCTCCTTGCTAAGCCACCCCAAGATCCACACTGGTGGCAGCTGGCTTCGGTTTCTGCTGTGGCCTTTTGAGGCAACTATAAGCATAGCATCTGTGGATTGCTTGCTGAATGACAGGTGGCCCCAGAGGAGGACAGGTTGGGGCTAAATTTGGCCTGCAGCTGAATCCCTCTCAGGACTGTGCCACTGGACACCTACTACACAAATCCACACTAATCAGACAGGGAGACTTAGGAGCTTTGTTTAGTACATAGAAAC
>NW_006439340.1:0-1383 GCF_000325575.1 Pteropus alecto | reverse complement strand
TTGTACGAATTCACCTCCAGGAAAGTGCCCGATTGCCTAGATGTCTTCATGCCTTGTAGTTCTTGGAAGAGCAACAGCTCTCTGTCCAGAGGGGAAATTTGTAGTCGTCTCTTAGCCCTCCATCAGAAGTAGCTCAGGTCAAATTCCTAGAACATTCATAAAGGCAGCACCTAGAAAACCATGCCTATAGAGAAGCATGTGCCGTTGAAGTGTTTCTCCTGGAAGTGTTGCCTCCAGTGTTATTGGGCACAGTGATCTATCCTGAGGATTAAGCACACTTTGGAACCTAGCTTTACTACTCCCAAAGCTTGTCGGTGCTTCCACTGACACAGCTCAAGGAGAAGATCCTGAATTTCCAGAGGAACTTCTCATCACGTTGACACTTGCATTCCTGAACCGGATGTGGGAAGAATACAGGTAAAGGTGGAAGGAAAAACATTTCCCACCACGGTTCCTAATCAGACCCCACTCAGGAACTGTGCTCTCATTGCTCCTCGTCCAGGGAACAGTGTCCCGCATCAGTGTCACGAGACAGCTTTGCAACTGACAGAGAAGCTGCCACTGTTTTAGAACGTGCGCAAGCGATGAGTGCCGTGTGTATGTTCAAAGACCTTTTTTGTCAAAAGTGTGTTTCCATGGCTCTTCACACCATCAAGAGAGCTAAATTCATTGCGGAGCGCCTTTCCATTCTACTGGTGTCCAGAACTCTGCAGAAAAGGACATGCTCAAATTCAATATGCCTGACATGAATTAGTAGATAGCACAGTACCTTGCTATAGCATTCCGAGTGCAGATTCTGACTTCCAGTCCTCATCAATACAACCAGCAAAACACGGATTGCCCGTCTCGATACAGAGAACAGGCGCCTGAGTGTCTCTAATGCATAGAGATCTCCTGCTGACTGAAACACAGTACTAGGAATGAACACCATGCGATGACGTCCCTTCTTCACATACCATGTCCTTCATAGCCCTGTTGCCTCATCCCGCTTGGTATGAATTCACCGCCAGGGACCTGTCAGTTGACCCAAATATCTTTACATGTTGCAGGTTTTGGAAGAGCAGGGCTCTCAGACCCGAGGAGAGGTCACTTTTCGCCTCTTCATCCCCTTCCAGAAGGACTTCAAGGCAAATACCTAGAACGGTCTTCAAGAATGCCACTGGAGCTGCATTTGGAAAGGGCACCAGTGGATGAGGGTTTCAGAATTCGCAGGCATTTCCTCCACCATTATTGTTCAAAGCGCTCTCACTCGGCAATGAAGCACACTTTCGAATCCAGCGTTAAAGCTCCAGGGCCGTCATGGCGCCTAGTCTGAAATGTCTTCGGGAGATTGCCCTGAACCTCCATCAGAATTCCTAGTCGTACTTCCTTTTCATTCGTGGA
>NW_006439339.1:0-610 GCF_000325575.1 Pteropus alecto | reverse complement strand
GCCTTTATTATGTTAAGGTACTCTCCTTCTATATCGATATTGTTAAGTGTTTTTTAATCATGAATGGATGCTGTATCTTGTCAAAGGCTTTTTCTGCATCTATGGATATGAAAAATGATTCACACTTTTTAATTTATGTGGTGTATCACATTCATGTATTTACATATATTGAACCATCCCTGTGCCCCTGGGATGAAGCTCACTTGATCATGGTGTGTAATCTTTTTAATATGTTGCTGTATTCGGCTCACTAGTATCTTATTTAGGATTTCTGCATCTGAGTTCATGAGAGAGACTGGTCTGTAGTTTTTGTTGTTGTTGTTGTTGTTGTTGTTGTTGTTGTTAAATTAACTTTATCAGGACTTGATATCAGAGTAATATTGACCTCATAAAATGTGTAGGGGAGTATTGCCTCCTCTTCGATTTTTTGGAAGAGTTTGAGGCAAATAGGTATTAAATTTTCTTTGAATATTTGGTAGAATTTACTGGTGAAGCTATCTGGTCCTGGACTTTTACTTTTTGGTAGGTTTTTGATTAATTTTTCAATTTCCATACTGCGATCGGTCTATTTAATATTTCCAGATCTTGATTCAGTCTAGGAAGATTGTAT
>NW_006439338.1:0-1308 GCF_000325575.1 Pteropus alecto | reverse complement strand
AAATAAATGAAATTGAAAACAAAAAAAACAATAGAGAAAATAAATGCATCAAAGAGCTGGATCTTTGAGAACATTAATAAAATTGACAAATCCCTCGCTAGACTCACTAAAGAACAAAGAGAAAGGACACATAAAACAAAATCAGGGATGAAAGAGGGGAAATTATAACTGATATCGCAGAAATACAAAGGATCATACAAGAATACTATGAAAAATATACAACACCAAATATAATAACCTAGAAGAAATGGACAAGTTCTTAGAAATATACAACTTTCCTAGATTGAATCAAGAAGAACTGGAAAATCTAAATAGACCGATCAGCAGTATGGAAATTGAAACAATTATCAAAAACCTACCGAAAAGTAAATGTCCAGGACCAGATGGCTTTACCAGTGAATTCTATCAAACATTCAAAGAAGATGTAATACCTATTCTCCTCAAACTCTACTAAAAAATTGAAGAGGAGGCAATACTTACCAACTCACTCGATGAGGCCAATGTTACCCTGAAACGAAAACCTGGTAAAGATAACACACAAAAAAGAAAACTAGAGACCAATATCTCTCATGAACACAGATGCAAAAATCCTAAATAAGCTACTAGCAAACCAAATACAGCAACCACGATCAAATGGGCTTCATCCCAGAGGCAAAGGGATGGTTCAACATATGAAAATCGATTAATGGGATACAGCAATTAAACAAATTAAAAAATAAGAATCATACGATCATATCAATAGATGCAGAAAAAGCCTTCAACAAGATATGGCACCAATTTATGATCAAAACACTTAACAAAATTGGTATAGAAGGAAAGTAACTTAACATAATAAAGGCCATATATGAGAAGCCCTGAGTCAATATTATACTTAATGGTGACAAACTAAAAACCTTCCAAGATAAGGAACAAGGCAAGGCTGTCCACTATTGCCACTGTTATTCAATATAACATTGGAGGTCCCAGTGAGTGCAATCAGACAAGAGAAAAATATAAGAGGCATCCAAATAGGAAATGAAGAAGTCAAACTATCACTATTTGCGGAGACATGATTCTGTATACAGAAAACCCTAAAGACTCCAGAAGAATACTGCTAGAAACAATAAGCAAATACAGTAAACAAAATCTGGATACAAAATGGATGTTCAAAAATCCATAGTGTTTCTATACTCCAACAATGAAACGGCCGAAAATGGAGTGAAAAAAATAATTCCCTATGCAAATGCAAAAAAAGAATAAATCATCTAGGAACAAATGTAACGAAAGACCTATGCAATGAAAACTACAAGACCCTATTAAAAGAAATCG
>NW_006439337.1:0-621 GCF_000325575.1 Pteropus alecto | reverse complement strand
CTCAATTCTGTTCCACTGATCCGTGTGTCTGTTTTCCTGCCAATTCCATCCCATATTGATTACTGTCGCTTTGTAGTATAATTTGAAGTTGGGCAGAGTGATGCCTCGTTCTTTTTTCTCAGGATGGCTTTGGCAATTCGGAGTTTTTTATGCTTCCATACAAATCTGATGATTTTTTATTCTATTTCTTTAAAAAATGTCAATGAGATTTTGATGGGGATTGCATTAAATCTGTATAACGCTTTAGGTAATATGGTTGTTTTAACTATGTTAATTCTTCCAATCTAAGAACACGGAATATCTTTCCATTTCTTTGTATCTTCTGTGATTTCTTTTAATAGGATCTAGTAGTTTTCATTATACAGCTCCTTCATATCTCCATGTATTTATGGTTCTTCTTGCTTTCTTTTTGCAGTTGATCCCTAGTTTCAAAGCATTATGATCAAAGAATGTGGTTGGTTTGATTTCAACTCTCATATTTTTGAGGCTATCTCTGTGTCCCAGTATGAGGTCGATTCTTGAGAATGTTCCATGTGCACTAGAAAAGATTGTATAAGCAGCTGTTTGGGGTTGGAAGGCTCTGTATATGTCAATCATGTCCAGTTGGTCTAATGTGTCATT
>NW_006439336.1:0-292 GCF_000325575.1 Pteropus alecto | reverse complement strand
AGAGACAGAGAGACAGAGAGAGAGAGACACAGAGACAGAAAGAGACAGCGAGACAGACAGACAGACAGAGAAACAGACAGACAGACAGAGAGACAGACAGCGAGACAGAGAGACAGACAGAGGGACAGAGAGAGAGAGGGTGAGAGAGACGACAGGAACAAGTGAAGGACACCAACCGCAAGCCTAGGGGGCTCCGTCCGTGCACCCCTCCCTCGTCCCCCGTCCCTCGTCCCTCGTCCCCCGTCCCTCGTCCCTCGCATGCAAAGCGACCGACCGTCAGCCGTGCTGAGTC
>NW_006439335.1:0-1028 GCF_000325575.1 Pteropus alecto | reverse complement strand
AGAAATGAAGAATATAATAACTGAAATAAAGAATAACTTAATTGGAATTAACAGTGGAGTAGATGAAGCAGAGGATCGAATCGGTGATTTAGAAGATAAGGTACCAGAAAACATCCAATCAGAACAGCAACAAGAAAAAAGAATCCAAAAAAAAAAATGATAGTTTAAGGGGCCTCTGGGACAGCATCAGTGTACCAACATTTGCGTCATAGGGATACCAGAAGAATAAGAGAAAGAGCAAGGAGTTGAAAACCTATTTCAAGAAATAATGACTGAAAACTTCTCTAACCTGGAGAAGGAAACATAAAACCCCAGGAAACACAGAGAGTCCCAAACAAGATGAACTCAAAGAGGTCCACACCAAGACACATCGTAATTAAAATACCAAACGTTAAAGACAAAAAGAGAATCTTAAAAGCAGCAAGAGAAAAGCAGTTGGTTACCTACAAGGGAGCTCCCACAAGACTGTCAGCTGATTTCTCAACAGAAACTTTGCAAGACAGAAGGAATTGGCACAAAATATTCAAAGTGATGAAAAGTAAGGATCTATAACCAAGGTTACTCGATCCAGCAAAGCTATCAGTTAGATATGATAAAAACCTTCCTAAACAAGGAAAAGTTAAAGGAGTTCATCATCATCAAGCCAGTATTACAGGAAATGTTAGAGGGACTTCTTTAAGAAGAAAAAGGAAAAACAGATAAAAAATATGAAAAATGGCAAGAACTACATATCTAGCAACAATTACTTTAAATATAAATGGATTACATGCTCCAATCAAAAGATAGGGTGGCTGAATGGATAAGAAAACAAGACCCTTCCATATGCTCCCTATAAGAGACTCACTTCAGATTGAAAGAGACACAGACTGAAAGTAAAGGCATGAAAAAAGATGTTTCATGAAAATGGAAACTAACAAAAAGCTGGGGTAGCAATACTACCCCAGCAATACTAGACAAAATGACTTTAAAACAAAGGCTATTATAAGACACAATGAAGGACCCAATTATCCCACTTCTGGGTATTTATC
>NW_006439334.1:0-837 GCF_000325575.1 Pteropus alecto | reverse complement strand
ACCATAAGTACTACCAGCAGCAGTGTTTCCTGCCTCGAGGCCCAGATTTACAGCCATGTGTATCCAGGCAAACTTCAGCATCTCCGTCTCTAGTGAGAACTGGAACTGAGCTAATGCATAGCTACAAGGGTGCTTGGTCCAGCTCTCTGGGAACATGGCGCATGCTGAGTCATTGAAGGTGAGATTCTCAACAGAAGATGTTGGCAAATCTTTCAGGAATACTATCGGATATTCATGTTTGATTGAATACAAGTAGTTGCATAGCCAACAACCTCACAAATAGCTAAGAGAGGAAGGGTAGCTGTCATCCCCACTTTACGAAGGTAGAACATTTTAATTCAAGAGGTCAAAACACTTGCCCAAGGTCTCACAAAACTGGGATTCGAAAACAATCAGCCTGTCTCTTGAACTTCTGCTCCTAAACACCTCTGTGTACAGCAGCATGTTACTAATGTGGACAAATACGGTTCTCCTCATAGCTATTTCCCATCTAGGTGGGGGTTTTTCTAGTCGATTCACGTGGTAAATGCCAAGTAATGGTTTATTTGAGTGTTACTCAGACCGTGGAGTCATTCTGAGCCGCTGCATTTCCTCAAGGAATCACAGTTGGTCCCGATTAGAGAGCAAAGGAAGAGCAAAATAACTCCCTTTCTCCTTATTCCACGGCCTTTCTCTAAGCCACAGGACCTGATAGCCTGAGCACCAAGAGGAATCGGGCAACACACAAGGGTTCTCAGAACTTTGTGACCGCACTCAAAGGCAAGATCTGAACACTGATCGCCAGCCCATGGGTTATTTCTTCTTCGGGGCTGAATATTGTGAGTGACCACGAGTGGC
>NW_006439333.1:0-886 GCF_000325575.1 Pteropus alecto | reverse complement strand
AGCCCCCCACGCCCCCAAACAGGAGTGAGCTTGACGGTGGGTCCACAGTGGGGTCTCTGTGTGCGTGTGTGTGTGCGTGAGTGTGTGGTGTGTGTGTGTGCATGTGCAGTGTGTGTGGTGTGTGTGCATGCGTGTGTATGTGGTGTGCGTGCATGTGCGTGTGGTGTGTGCATGTGTGCGTGTGTGTGGTGTGCATGTGTGGTGTTTGTGTGCATGTGTGTAGGTGTGGTATGTGCGTGTGTGGTGTGTGTGCATGTGTGTGCGTGTATGTGTGTGGTGTATGCAGTGTGTGCGCGTGTATGTGTGGTGTATGCATGTGTGTGTGCGCGTGTGCAGTGTGTGTGGTGTGCGTGCATGTGTATGTGGTATGCATGCATGTGCATGTGGTGTGTGTGTGCATGTGCACGTGTGTGGTGTGTGCATGTGTGCGCACGTGTGCATGTGTGTGGTGTGCATGTGTGGTGTGTGCGTGTGCATGTGTGTGTGTGCGTGTATGTGTGTGGTGTATGCAGTGTGTGTGTGTGTGTGCGTGCGCACGCACGCACGCACTGATGATGGGGTGGTCTGTGTGTATGTATGCACGCATGTGTGTGTGGTGTGTGTGTATCTGGTGTGTGCGCGTGTGTGCACACGCACGCACTGACGATGGGGTGATGGTCTGTGTGTGTATGTGCGCGTGTGTGTGGTGTGTGCGCGTGTGTTCTGTGACCTGGCATTTATGTACCATCTTGAGATTTTCCAAACACTTTCGAATCCGCTTCTGTTAGATGTTACACAGCCCGTCGTGGCCAGTGGGACGTGTGACGGGGAGCCTCGCCCAGAGTCACAGAGCTGATGGGTGAGGGGTCTGGGGAGGCTCAGGGCAGAGGGAGTGGGGTGCCTCGCC
>NW_006439332.1:0-352 GCF_000325575.1 Pteropus alecto | reverse complement strand
ATAACATACACTAGCTTGTTATTTTAAAAATTGGCGACGAGATGGCAGTAGAGAATACTTCTTCATGACGACCTGAGCGTGTAAGTGAAAATGTTATTCTCTGCTGCCATCTGGTGGGTACTTTAGGAATAACATCCGAATGTTGTCATCATGAATATTCCTTCTATGCTGCCGTCCATTGGGCATTTTGGGAAGAACACACAATTTTAAAAGAAGTATTTCAACTGCAACCTCGGGTGCATTTTGAAAATAATATCTAATGGTATATAGTTATGAAAAGCTATTATGCGCAGCCATCTTGTGTATCTTGGAAAAACTCAGGATTTGACGTCCTGAAAAGTTATTCTCTGCT
>NW_006439331.1:0-717 GCF_000325575.1 Pteropus alecto | reverse complement strand
GGAATCATGCACCAAGAAGACATAACACTTTTTAACTTCTATGTTTCCAATCAGGGAGCCCTGAAATACATAAAAAAATTACTAACAGAACTAAAGAGGGACACAGACCAGAACACTATCTAGGGTACCTAAATATCCCACTGTCAGATATGGACAGATCATCCAAACAGAAAACCAATAAGGAAATAACATCCGTAGATGATATATTAGACCAACTGGACATAATTGACATTTAGAGAGCCTTTCATCCCAAAATAGCTGCTTATACATTCTTCTCTAGTTCACATGGAACATTCTCAAGGATTGTCCATATACTGGGACACAGAGATAGCTTCAACAAATATAAGAGAATTGAAATCATACCAACCATATTCTCTGATCATAATACATAATACTTTGAAGCTGGATATCAACTGTAAAAAGAAAGTGGGAAGAACCATAAATATGTGGAAATTAAATTAAACAACATGATACTGAAGAATGAGTGGGTCAGAGAAGAAATATAAATAGAGATCAAAATACATAGAAACGAATGATAATGATAGTGCAACATATCAGAACTTTTAGGACACGGCAAAAGCGGTCATAAGAGGAATATTCATATCATTACAGGCCTATCTCCAAAAACAAGAATGAGCTCAAGTCAACAACCTAACGCTTCATTTTACAAAACTAGAAAAGATAGAACAAATGAAGCCTAAAGTCAGCAGAAGGAAA
>NW_006439330.1:0-420 GCF_000325575.1 Pteropus alecto | reverse complement strand
GTACAAGCTGCAATATCTCTTAAGGGGATTGCAGGCATCTGTACTGGCCTGACAGCCCTTAACTCCCTGAGTCCCTGCCCCATCCCGTACACAAAGTGCCCGCTACATACAGATAGGCAGCTGCCCCTGCTTTGGGATAGCGCATTTAGACCCAGGGTGGGCAGCAGTTGACCTTGCTACAAGTGGAAACTTGTACAATGAGCCACAGAGACAGCGTGGGCACTTAAACTGACACTACAGTGGCAGGGAGAAATTTACTCACTAGACTCAGGAGACTCCCAGGGTTTCGGTACCACTCAACATGCATATCACCCAGAGGCTCATCCAGTTTCAGAGACTTACAGATAGCTGATAGGCAGTATAAGGACTTGAGAAGCACTGGTCTCTCTGCTAAACTGCCGTAGGTCAGGGACAGGGGAT
>NW_006439329.1:505-2620 GCF_000325575.1 Pteropus alecto | reverse complement strand
ATTACTATCTTGTTATAACAATTCTCTTCTTACTAAGCATATAATGCCCTGTTCTTAGTAAGGTCGCACTTTTCTGCTTCTATGCTCCCGATAGTCACTTTACTTCTAATTATGTTTTTGTTTTTTTGTTTTTTGTCATTTTTTTTAGGTGAACTGACCCCTTTCAGTATTTCCTGTAGTGCAGGCCTCTTAGTGGAGAATTGTCTCAATTTTCGTATGTCTAGAAAGGTCTTAATTTCTCCTTCATATCTAAAGGAGAGCTTAGCTGGATACATTATTCTATTCTAGTAGTTCCTTTCACTTAATAGTTTTTAATATTTGATTGCACTCCTTTCTGGCTTATAAGGTTTGCACTGAGAAGTCCGAGGATAATCTTTATAAGTTATCATTTTTTTTCTTCCTGGCTGCTCTGAGAATTCTGGCTTTGTCATTCGTTTTTGATAATTTTAATACAATGTTTTTTGCTGAGGGCCTTTTTGGATTGAGATAATCGGGTGTTCTGTTGACTTCTTGAATTCCAAGCTCCAGCTCATTCCTTAGATGTGGGAAATTCTTGTCAACTATTTGCCTGAAAATGCTTTCTAATCCCTGTTCCTTTTCCTCGCCTTCAATAATGTCCATTATTCTTATCTGTCCTCTCTTGATTGTATCAGCTAATTCTTAAATTTCTCTTTCATTATTTTTCATTCTTCGGTTTCTCTCTTCTTCCTTCTGATTTATTTCTAGATATCTGTCTTTGATATCACTGATCCTTTCCTCCATTTGGTCAACTCTATTTTCCAAGCTTGCTATTTCATTTTTCAACTCTCACAGTGTGTTCTTCATCTCTAGAAGTTGTGTTTGTTTCCTTTTGACGGTTTCAATCTCCTTACTCTGCTCATAGAGTTGTTTTTTCAATTCCTGAAATTGTTGAAATTGTTGGATCTCATTTAGTTTTTGCAGAAATACCACCTTGAATTCTCTGTAATTTAAGTCACATTTTTTTTATGTCTGTAAGCTTAATTCTGGATACTTTTCTCTTTCTTTCTGAGATGCCTTTGTCACCTTGGTTGTTCATGGTGTTTTGTGGATTATTTCTGCATCTGGGCATTAATGGAAGTGTATTCTGCTGTTTTCCCAGAAAGAAGATTTATTATATAAAGTGTTCTCTTTAGCCTGTTGCAAAGATGGTGTTTTATCTTGGTTTCCAGTAGGTGGTGTCTAAGCCTCTTGGATATATATTAAGCCTGCTTAATATAAAGTCTTAATAATGCTTTTTAAATTTTCTTGTAGATATTTAATCACGCTCACTACCTTCAGTTTCAGTCTATGTCAGTTTCAGCGACAGTCTCGGCAGCATTTGCTCAGATTCCCTTTGGGCTCCGCAGTGATCGGTCTCAGAGTGTATGGGAGGAGTTGACCTCTGGTTTGGAGGTTGGGGACTGTGGCACAGCCTTGGTTTTGCAACCGCGGCCAGCAAAATTCAGCTGTTGTTCCTCTGATGTCCCGTCCTGTTTCTCTGCTTTCTGCCTTGATGACTGGGCCCCGCAGCCAGCCGGCTGCAGGGAGCTCACAGCTATCCCAGGCAGAAATGTTCAAGGAACTTGAAACATGATCTTGCTGCTCCTTCCCCCTTCCTCCTCCTCCTGCAGGGAGCTCTGATGGCTGCGAGAGGCAGCTTCTTTATTACTCCCAGTCCACTGCCTGACACCCAGGGTTCTGATCTGTGGTAGCTTTTATGTGCAGATCTCATGCTCAGGCGTGCTGGTGTATTTGTTGAATTTTAGGTGTTCAGCTTATTGTTGTTTCAAGGGGAGAGATCAGGGGACATCTCTCACTCTACCATGTTTCCAAATATCTGGAACATTTTCAATAATAGACCACATATTAGGACACAAACCAAGTCATAGTAAATTTAAGAAGAATGAAATCATATCAACCGTCTTCTCTGATCACAATGTATGAAACTACAGGAAAAAAAACTGGAAAATACATGAACAAATGAAAGCTAAATAACATATTAGTAAACAATGAATGGGTTATTAAAGAGATCAAGAAAGAAGTCAAAAGATACCTAGAGACAAATGAAAATGAAAACACAATGACTTAAAATTTATGGGACACAGTGAAAGCAGT
>NW_006439329.1:0-380 GCF_000325575.1 Pteropus alecto | reverse complement strand
AATAAATAGAAAGAAGGATATAATAAAAATCAGAGTGGAAATAAATAAAATAGAGTCTAGAAAAACAATACAAAAGATTAATGAAACCATGAGTTGGTTCTTTGAAAAGATAAATAACATTGACAGATCCTTATCCAGACTCATCAAGGAAAAAAGAGAGAGGATTCAAATAAATAAAATCAGAAAGAGAAGAGGAGAAATAACCATGAACTCCACAGAAGTACAATGGATCATAAGAAAATACTATGAGCAATTATGCGCCAACGAATTGGACAATCTGGAAGAAATGGACACATTCCTAGAAACATAAAATCTCCCAAGACTGAGTCAAGGAGAAACAAAATTTGAACTGACTGATTACCACCAATGAAATAGAATCA
>NW_006439328.1:0-1236 GCF_000325575.1 Pteropus alecto | reverse complement strand
TAGATATCCAGAAAAGGGATTGCTGAGTCATATGGCAATTTTACTCTTAATTTTTTGAGGAAACTCCATGCCGTTTTCCATAGTGACTATACCAATTTATATTCTCACCAGCAGTGTATGAGGGTTCCTTTTTCCCCACAACCTCTCCAACACTTGTTATTTCTTGTCTTGTTGATGACAGCCATTCTAACAGGTGTGAGGTGGTATCTCATTGTGGTTTTGATTTGAATTTCCCTAATAGCTAGCGACGATGAGCATCTTTTCATATATTTGTTGGCCAGTTATATGTCTTCTTGGGAGAAGTGTCTGTTCAGGTCCTCTGCTCGTTTTTTAATTGGATTATTTGTGGGGTTTTGTTGTTGTTGTTGAGTTGTATGAATTCTTTACATATTTTTGATATTAGCCCCTTATTGGAGGTATTGTTTCCAAATATCTTTTCCCATTGAGTGTTGCCTCTTTGTTTTGTTGATGGTTTCTTTTGCTGTGTTTTTAGTTTGATATAGTCCCATTTATTTATTTTTGCTTTTTACTTCCCTTGCTTTTGAGGTCAAATTCATAAAATTCTCTCTATCCAAGATACATGAGTTTAGTACCTATGCTTTCTTCTACACAATTTATTGTTTCAGGTCTTATATTTAGGTCTCTGTTCCACTTCGAGTTAATTTTGGCTTGCAGTGACAGATAGCAATCTAGTTTTATTCTTTTGCATGTGGCTTTCCAATTTTCCCAGCACCGTTTATTGAAGAGGCTTTCTTTTCTCCATTGTATATTTTTGGCCCCTTTGTGGAAAATTTGCCCATGTATATGTGGGTTTATTGCTGGTCTCTCAATTCTGTTCCATTGGTCTGTGTGTCTTTGTCTGCCAATGCCATGCTGTTTTGATTATTGTCACTTCGTAGTATAATTTGAAGTCAGGCAGTGTGGTACCTCTGGCCTTGTGTGTTTATTTTTCCCCCCTTAGGATTGCTTTGGCTATTTGGGATCTTTTGAGCTTCCATAGAAATCTGATGATTTTTTGTTCCATTTCTTTAAAAATATCACTTGGATTTTGATGGGGATTGAATTAAATCTGTAAATTGCTTTGGGTAATATGGCCATTTTAACTATGTTGATTCTTCCAATCTAAGAACAAGGATAATCTTTCTATTTCTTTGTATCTTCTTCAATTTCTTTTAATCATGTCTTATAGTTTTCAGCATCAAGGTACTTCACATGTTTTGTTAAGTTTATTCCTAG
>NW_006439327.1:0-407 GCF_000325575.1 Pteropus alecto | reverse complement strand
AGTAAAGTCTCTGGATACAAAATCAAAGTTCAAAACTCCATAGCGTTCCTACACTCTATGAAGTGTCAGAAAAAGAAGTGGAAAAGATAATTCCTCTTGCAATTGCAACAAAAAGAATAAAATACCTAGGAATAAATTTAATGAAACATGTGAAAGACCTATATAATGAAAATTATAAGACCCTATTAAAAGAAATTGAAGAAGATATCAAGAAATGGAAAGATATATCGTGTTCTTGGATTGGAAGAATAAACATAGTTAAAATGACCATATTACCTAAAGCATTATACAGATTTAATGCAATCCCCATCAAAATCCCATCGGATTTTTTTTTTAAAAAGAAATAGAAGGAAAAATCATCAGATTTTTATAGAAGCACAAAGACCCTGAATTGCCAAAGCCATCCT
>NW_006439326.1:0-1191 GCF_000325575.1 Pteropus alecto | reverse complement strand
GAGATGAAATACTGCCACTTGTGACAACATGGATAAACCTCGAGATAATCGAGATAATCATGCTACGCGAAATAAGCCAGACAGAAAAAGTTGAAAATCACATGCTATCCCTTATATGTGAGATATAAACCTAAAAGCAACAAATGAACAGGACAAACAAACAGAGACTCATGGACATGGACAATAGCTAGTGGTTACCAGAGGGAAAAGGGAGAAGTGGAAGATAGATAGGGTAAAAGGGGTCAAATATGTGGCCACTGAAAGAAATCTAACTATGGGAGATGAACACGCAATGCAATATGTATGGATGACTTACTGTTGAATTGTACACCTGAAACTTACTGGATATCATTAAACAATATCACCATAATAAAAAAAAAGAAGAAGAAGAAGAAGAAGAAGAAAAATTTCAAGAAAAGGGAAAGCTCCCTAGCTTCTTTTATGAGGCCACCATTACCTCGATTCCAAAACCAGACAAAGACATTACCAAAAAAGAAAACTACAGGCCAATATCTCTTATGAACATTGATACAAAAATTCTCAACAAGATACTAGTAATCTGAGTTCAGCAGTACATTAAAAATATCATACACCATAATCAAGTTGGATTTATTCCTGGAATGTAAGTTTGGTACGATATCCTCAAATCAATTAATGTTATAGACCACATTAACAAATTGAAAGATAAAAACCATATGATCATATCAATAGATGCAGAAAAAGTGTTCGACAAAATCCAGCATCCATTTATCATAAAACTCTCAGTAAAGTGGGAATAGAGGGAACATACCTCAACATAATAAAGGTCATATATGACAAACCTACAGCTAACATCATACCCAATGGGGAAAGACTAAAAGTGTTTTCCTTAAGATCAGGAACAAGACAAGGATGCCCACTTTCACCGCTCCTCTTCAACATTGTATTACAAGTCTTAGCCACAGCAATGAGACAAGAAAGAGAAATAAAAGTTATCTGAATTAAAAAGGAAGAAGTAAAACGCTTGTTATTTGCTGATGACATGATACAACATATAGAGAACCCTAAAGATTCCACCAAAAACCTACTAGAATCGATCAACGAATTCAATAAAGTAGTAGGATATAAAATTAATATTCACAAGTCAGGACATTTTTATACACCAATGATGAATTTTCAGAAAAGGAAATTAAGAAAACAATTCCATTTACA
>NW_006439325.1:0-888 GCF_000325575.1 Pteropus alecto | reverse complement strand
TTTTGATTACTGACCTTTTGTAGTATAATTTGAAGTCAGGCAGAGTAATAATTCCAGCCTCGTTCTTTTTTCTCAGGATGGCTTTGGGAATTTGGGGTCTTTTGTGCTTCCATACAAATCTGATGATTTTTTGTTCATTTCTTTAAAAAAATGCCAATGAGATTTTGATGGAGATTGCATTAAATCTGTATAATGCTTTAGTTAATATGGTCGTTTTGACTATGTTGATTCTTCCAATCTAAGAACATGGAATATCTTTCCACTTCTTTGTATCTTCTTCAATTTCTTTTAACAGGGTCTTATAGTTTTCATTATATAGGTCCTTCACTTGTTTCGTTAAATTTATTCGTAGGTATTTTATTCTATTTGTTGCAATTGCAAACATTTCTTTTTCTGACACTTCATTATTGGAGTATAGGAATGCTATGGATTTTTGAACATTGATTTGATATCCAGAGACTATACTGTATTTGCTTATTGTTTCTAGTAGTGTTCTTGTGGAGTCTTTAGGGTTTTCTATATAGAGAATCATGTCATCCTCAAACAGTGACAGTTTGAATTCTTTGTTTCCTATTTGGATGTCTTTTATGTCTTTCTCTTGCCTGATTGCAATCACTAGGACCTCCAATGTTATATTGAATAAGAGTGGCGATAGTGGACAGCCTTGCCTTGTTCCTGATCTTAGAAGGAAGGTTTTTAGTTTTTCCTCATTAAGTGTAATGTTGGCTGAGTGTTTGTCACATATGGTCTTTATCATGTTAAGGTACTTTCCTTCTATACTAATTTTGTGAAGTGTTTTGAACATAAATGTGTGTTATATCTTGTCAAAGTCTTTTTTTGAATTTGTTGATGCAATATGATTCTTATTTTTTAATTTGTTTATGTGGT
>NW_006439324.1:0-366 GCF_000325575.1 Pteropus alecto | reverse complement strand
GTGAAGTCTACCAAACATTCAAAGATTTAATACCTATTCTAAACTCTTTCAAAAAATCGAAGAGGAGGCAATACTTTCCAACTCATTTTATGAGTCCAGTATTACTCTGATACCAAAACCTGGGAAAGATAACAGACAAAAAAAGAAAACTGCAGATCAATATCTCTCTCATGAACAAGATGCAAAAATTCTAAATAAGATACTAGCAAACCGAATACAGCAACATATTCAAAAGATTATACACCACAATCAAGTGGTCTTCATCCCAGGGGCACAAGGATGGTTCAACATACATAAATTGATTAATGTGATTCACCACAGAAACCAATTGAAAAATAAGAATCTTATGATCATATCAATAGATGC
>NW_006439323.1:0-590 GCF_000325575.1 Pteropus alecto | reverse complement strand
CTCTTTGCGCTGTCATATTTCCCCACCGCTGTCCACTCGTCATCAATCCTGGCATTAAAACACTCAGGCTTAACCTTCTCGGGGTCTTCATTTCCTTATGCAGGCTCCCATGTCATGCACACCTTACATTAAACAAATGTGCATGCTTTTCTCCTGTCAGACTCTCTTGATTTAATTTTCAGACCCAGCCAGGGTCCCTAAGAGGGTTGAGGAAAACTCTTCCTTCTCTACATTCCCAGGATTTATTTTGTATTATTATATAAAGGATCATGCTATATGCTGATAGACAGATAGGTGCTCAAACTCACTAATAATCCTAATAATCAGGGAAGTAAAATTTTTAATTAGATATATTTTGCCCATCACATGGACAGAAATTTTTAAGTGTAATCATGTCAAGTGCCAGGGTTTTGGGAGAGATGAGCTCTTATTTACAGTAGGTGGACAACACAAATTAAGGCTTTTTCAAGGCAGTGCGACAACATCAATCGATTTAAACTGTTGATTTAGATTGAGGAATGGTGAGTTTGTATTTAATAGGGACGGTTTCAGTTAGAGAAGGTGAAGAAGTTCTGGAGATGCATACTGGT
>NW_006439322.1:0-793 GCF_000325575.1 Pteropus alecto | reverse complement strand
AAACAGACACATGGACCAGTAGAACAGAATCGAGAATCCAGAATCAAATCCATATTTATATGGGCAAATATTTCTGGGCAAAGAAGCCAAAAATATACAGTGGGGAAAGGAAACCCTCTTCAATTGATGGTGCTTGGAAAACAGGAAAGCCACCTGCAAAAGAATGAAACTAGACTGTTGCCTACCACCGCACACCAAAATTAACTCAAAATAGATTAAGGACCTAAATATTAGACTGGAAACAATAAAGTGTGTAGAAGAAAACAGAGAAACTAAACTCCAGGATCTTGGACTTAAAGAGGATTTTATGAATTTGACCTCAAAAGCAAGGAAAGTAAAAGCTAAAACAAATGAATAGGACTACATCAAACTAAAAAGCTTCTGCTCAGTGAAAGAAATTGTCAACAAGGTAAAAAGAGAACCATCCAAATGGGAAAATATATTTGCAAGCAACACCTCCCATAAAATGCCAAAATATACAAAGAACTCATACGACTCAATAACGACAACAACAAAAAATGATCCAATCAGAAAATGAGCAGAGGACCTGAACAGACACTTCTCCTTACAGAACATACAAATGGTCTACAAATATATGAAAAGATACTCAGTGTCTCCAGGTATTAAGGAAATGCAAACCGAAACCACAATGAGATACCATCTTATACCTGTTAGAATAGCTATAATCAACAGGACAAATAATAACAAATGTTGGAGAGCAAGCAGAAAAAAGGAACCCTCTCATACACTGCTGATGCGACTGCAAATTGGTACAGCCAATATGGAAAACAGT
>NW_006439321.1:0-468 GCF_000325575.1 Pteropus alecto | reverse complement strand
TTCCTGGCTAGCGATATGAGGTATGATATTCTCTCCTGGTGCTGGGCAACAGAGAGCCTCGGCTCCCCAACATCTCAACGAAGACGACCGTCAACTGCCGATACGTAATATCCTTTGCATTGCAGGGCTTTTTGGACATCGCGTGTCGGCTTTCTGCTTCCCGTCATGTCTACAAAACACTCAGCTGTGTCTGTTGTTTCCGTTGAGAAGAAGAGGTTCGCAGTTACTACAGATACAGCCCAAATCT
The DNA here is from genome assembly GCF_000325575.1 of Pteropus alecto. NCBI lineage: Eukaryota > Metazoa > Chordata > Mammalia > Chiroptera > Pteropodidae > Pteropus > Pteropus alecto. Next base: position 221 of record NW_006439321.1, on the reverse strand, counting down.
AAGCGCTCCGGGCCTATTTCAGTTAGGCTAGGCTAAGCTATGATGTTTAGTAGTTTATGTGTAGTAAATGCATTTTCACTTGCTATATTTTCAACTAAGTATTGGTTTGTCAGGACAAAACTTACCTCATCCTATCTGTTTTACTACGATAAGGTTTTCCCACTGGATCTAATTCTGAACCTGTCTTTCAGTACTTTTTTTTTATTTTTTATTTCTTCCCT
>NW_006439320.1:0-803 GCF_000325575.1 Pteropus alecto | reverse complement strand
ATACCTTAGGAAGAATTAACAATAGATTAGATGAAGCAAAGAACTGATTCAGAGATTTAGAAGATAAGGTAGCAGGAAACACCCAATCAGAACAGCAATAAGAAAAAAGAATCCAATAAAATAAGGATAGTTTAAGGCAGGGATCCTCAACCTTTTTGGCACCAGAGACCAGTGCTCCTATGAGAACCTAATTCTTGACAATCTTAGGTGGAACTGAGATAGTGATGCAAGCACTGGGGAGCAGCTGCAAATACGGATGAAGCTTCACTCACTCACCTGCCACTCACTTCCTGCTAGGTGGCCCAGTTCCTTACAGGGCACAGACCAGTACTAGTCTGCAGCCTGGGGGTTGAAGACCTCTGGTTTAAGGGGCTTCTGGGACAATATCAAGCATACTAACATTCACATCATAGGGATACCAGAAGGAGAAGAAAGAGAGTAAGAAATTGAAAACCTATTTCAAAATATAATGACTGAAAACTTCCCTAATCTGGCAAAGGAAAGATACATACAAGCCCAGGAAGCACAGAGAGTCCCAAACAAGAAGAGCCCAAAAAGGTCCACACCAAGACACATCATAAGTAAAATGTCAAAGATTAAAGACAAAGAGAATCTTAAAAGCAGAAAGATAAAAACAATTAGTTACCTACAAGGGAGCACCCATAAGACTGTCAGATGATTATTCAACAGAAACTTTGTAGGCCAGAAGGGATTGGTAGGAAATATTCAAATTAATGAAAAGCACGGACCTACAGCCAAGATTACTCGACCCAGCAAAGCTATCATGTAGAATTGAAGGACAG